>NC_142192.1:29555000-29855000 GCF_026936395.1 Plectropomus leopardus | reverse complement strand
GATGGAAGAAGGTAACTGCTGCTTGTTTCAGTGTCTCTCCATCATAGCAGAACATCACTGAGGTGAACCTGGTTGCATCCTGAAGCAAAGTTTTCAGAAGAGAGTCTCACCCTGAACAAGGAGCCCCAGGGTGACCAGCAGTAGACTCAGTGACATCATCATTGTGCTGCCGGCGTCTCAGTGTCTCTGAAAGGTCTGGACAGACACTGATCAACACTGTCCTCTTAACGTCTGGGAGCAGAGAGGCAGGACACATATGCAAACACACAGAGTCAGTGAGCTGTAGCTGTCCTCAACATATCATGCTGTTTAACCTCAGTGCTGACAGCATGGACCGACACGTTTACATAGTATGGTCTTTTTTTGATGTCCAAGCTGTTAAAAATTATGTTGTATTGAACATTTTTTAGACTTCTTAAACAAACCTTTGAATAAGTAACCATGTCAAGCAGCTAGATTTGTTTGTAGTTTGTTTTCTGTCCTGATTTGGTTCACCTGTCCCTCATTAGCCTTGCTGTCCCCTGTCCCTCATTAACACCCTCCTCCCTTTGTGTCTTTAGTCTGTGTGTGTTTTCTCTTTTGCAGTGTCACATCATCTGCATTTGAAGCTGGTGTCTCTTGTCTCTTTGCAACAACAGATTCCACAATAAATTATATAAAAGGCCCCAAAACCTTTGAATATTTATATATGAAGGCAGGTGTTTTATTAGTACCAAATACTGATTAATACATTATTAAAAGAGCCTGTCTGACAGAGAAAAGACAGATGTAATATCAAAGAAGAGGTGAATTTTAGGAAAGACAGGAACAGTTTTGTAGGTATTTATGAAGGCAGAAATAAGGAAAGATTATTCAAAACTTTGAAATGACCTTTCATTTCTTTTAGGGAAGGCAAAAAACTTGGCTTAGATTACTTTCTCTGAGTTTATTTGACTGCTGATTCCTAATTGAAATTGGGATTAAGAGATGCCAGACAAATTAAACAACCTTCTGATTATTTTGTGGTGTATTATAAGATGTTGTCAGATAATAAAATAGTTTTTTTTTTTATTTGATGATATGAATGCATGCTACATATACTGTGTGTGTGTGTGTGTGTGTGTGTGTCCTCAGTGAAGTGTATCAGTCTCTGCAGTAGCTTCCAGCTGCAGTTGTCACTTCAGTTTCTGTTCAGTCTGACTGAGGGAGGTTTTTGTACGACGCTTTTTCACTGTGTGAACACATACTGACTGTTGATGACATGAAAACTCTGACAGTAATAAACTGCTGCATCTTCAGTCTGAACTCCACTGATGGTCAGAGTGAAGTCAGAGTTTGATCCTCTGCCTGTAAAACGATCTGGGATCCCTGATGCTCGAGTGCTGGCATAGTAAATGAGGAGTTTAGGAGTTTCTCCGTCTCTCTGTTGGTACCAGGCTAAAAGATGGTAGCTGTTCCACACATAAACATCCTGACTGGTCCTACATGTGATGGAGACGGAGCCTCCCACAGCAGATCTCACTGCTCCAGGCTGAGTCACTGTGACCTGACCTCTGGACTCTGAGGACACAGAGACAGAAACATAAAGCAGCGTCATGGTTTTGTCGGCTTCATTTCAGAGGGACGGATGTTCATAGAGGAGAGGAGTTTGATTCTCTGGACTTTACCTGTGAAGCAGCAGCAGAGGAGAGTCCAGATGAGGACGCAGGTCAAAGTCATGTTTTTGATGAGGACCATTTCTGTGTCTTCTGTTGTCATGAAGGACAGCTGTCAGTCATCCAGAGTTCAACTCTCAGGACTATAAACTCTCCCAGAGCACTGGAGCATGGAGCTGCTGATGCAAAGTGGCTCTCTATGGAAATGCTCTGACTGACTCCAACAGGGACTTGATATTTTCTTGCTCATAATGAAGCTGAAAACTACAAAGTCTTTAATGACCTGAACATACATTTTATTCTTGTTAACATCCACAGATATTAAATTAAGCTAGTGTCATGACAACATTTTTTATGTGTTGGATGCAATTTTGTAAAACAAAACAAAACAAATCAAAACCATTTCTCTGTCAATACATCACGTCTTATTTGACATTGGTGTAATAAAGTAGGTGGAATTTATGCAAGCAAAAAGGATGAGTGAATTTCATGTGACATTCATCAACTGACATTTAATGGGGCGTTTGGAGGCTCAGTGGAGAGAGCAGCGCCCCATATGCAGAGGTTGTAACCTCGCGGCGGTGGCCTTGGGCTCGATTCAGGCCTTGGCCTTTTGCTGCATGTCTCCCCTTCTCTCTCTCCCTCTTTCACTCTTAAACTGTCCTGTCTATTAAAGGCAATAAAGCACCAAAAAAAATCATCTTAAAAACAAAAAAAGACATTTAATGCAACTGCAACAGCCTGAGTGTTGTTGCAGAGCAGTACAAAAACAATCCTATAATCCATTTAATGGAATATGACATTAAAGCAACCTTAAACATTTTTAACTGAAATTTTATTTCCAAAATACTCAAATGTATGTGTTTTTGCAAAACCTCAAGCAGACAGGCAAAATAAAAAGGTGAAAAAAGTAGAGACCTCATATGTTAATGTTTACAACTGGATTGAAAATTTGGCACAACTTAGTATAAATTTATTGATACAGTTCAACATTGTTCATGTTTTTAAGATATACGAGAAGAAGAATGTCCTAACACCCCAAGAAACAACTAAAAATTAAAAAATATTTGATGTATGCTCATCCGCATTAACTCGTATTTTTAAAAACAGTTGAAATCAAACTTTGACTGTGGATTTGTAACATTTTGACTGAGAAGATTGTTAATAAGATTTTAATCGTTTCTGTCATGTTTTCATTTTTCACTGCAAAATATTACAATTAGGTGTAATTATGAAATATTCTTTGGTCATAAGATGTAGTTTTTTTTTAGATTGTGTGCAGCTGTTGAAGCAGATCAGTTCCTCTTTAGCTGAGGGAGGTTTTTGTACAGCGTTGTTTCACTGTGTGAACGGGAAGCTGTTATGCTGCTGACAGTAATAAACTCCAGCATCTTCAGTCTGAACTCCTCTGATGACCAAAGTGAAGTCAGTCTGATGTGCCGTTGCACTAAAACGATCTGGAACTCCAGACTGCCGCTCTGTAGTATCATAAATCAGGAGTTTAGGAGGTTCTCCATCTTTCTGTTGGTACCAGTTAATGTCATCACCTATAAGTGTACTGGCTTTACATGTGATAGAGACAGTCTGTCCTGCTACAGCAGACTGAGATCCAGGAGACTGAGTCAGGATGATTTCTCCTGATGAACCTGGAAAATATAAAAAACAGGAGAAAGATGATCAACATCCAAACAGAAGAGCATCATTTCTTGAACACGGAGAATAGATGGAAGAAGGTAACTGCTGCTTGTTTCAGTGTCTCTCCATCATAGCAGAACATCACTGAGGTGAACCTGGTTGCATCCTGAAGCAAAGTTTTCAGAAGAGAGTCTCACCCTGAACAAGGAGCCCCAGGGTGACCAGCAGTAGACTCAGTGACATCATCATTGTGCTGCCGGCGTCTCAGTGTCTCTGAAAGGTCTGGACAGACACTGATCAACACTGTCCTCTTAACGTCTGGGAGCAGAGAGGCAGGACACATATGCAAACACACAGAGTCAGTGAGCTGTAGCTGTCCTCAACATATCATGCTGTTTAACCTCAGTGCTGACAGCATGGACCGACACGTTTACATAGTATGGTCTTTTTTTGATGTCCAAGCTGTTAAAAATTATGTTGTATTGAACATTTTTTAGACTTCTTAAACAAACCTTTGAATAAGTAACCATGTCAAGCAGCTAGATTTGTTTGTAGTTTGTTTTCTGTCCTGATTTGGTTCACCTGTCCCTCATTAGCCTTGCTGTCCCCTGTCCCTCGTTAACACCCTCCTCCCTTTGTGTCTTTAGTCTGTGTGTGTTTTCTCTTTTGCAGTGTCACATCATCTGCATTTGAAGCTGGTGTCTCTTGTCTCTCATGTTCCTCACATCATCTGCTTTGTCTCTAGTCCATTTTTTCTCCTGTACTTGTTTCTGTTTGCGTCCGTTCCTTCAGTTTTTGTTGCCTGCTTGTTTTCACATTAAAGCTCTGGGGTCCGTTTTTTTTTTTGAACTGTGAAATATGACAAACCAAGGTTTATATATTGTTTTGGTTGACAACAGATTCCACAATAAATTATATAAAAGGCCCCAAAACCTTTGAATATTTATATATGAAGGCAGGTGTTTTTATTAGTACCAAATACTGATTAATACGTTATTAAAAGAGCCTGTCTGACAGAGAAAAGACAGATGTAATATCAAAGAAGAGGTGAATTTTAGGAAAGACAGGAACAGTTTTGTAGGTATTTATGAAGGCAGAAATAAGGAAAGATTATTCAAAACTTTGAAATGACCTTTCATTTCTTTTAGGGAAGGCAAAAAACTTGGCTTAGATTACTTTCTCTGAGTTTATTTGACTGCTGATTCCTAACTGAAATTGGGATTAAGAGATGCCAGACAAATTAAACAACCTTCTGATTATTTACCGAAGGAAGAGAAGTGGATTTTGTGGTGTATTATAAGATGTTGTCAGATAATAAAATAGTTTTTTTTTTTATTTGATGATATGAATGCATGCTACATATACCGTGTGTGTGTGTGTGTGTGTGTGTGTGTGTGTGTGTCCTCAGTGAAGTGTATCAGTCTCTGCAGTAGCTTCCAGCTGCAGCTGTCACTTCAGTTTCTGTTCAGTCTGACTGAGGGAGGTTTTTGTACGACGCTTTTTCACTGTGTGAACACCCACTGACTGTTGATGACATGAAAACTCTGACAGTAATAAACTGCTGCATCTTCAGTCTGAACTCCACTGATGGTCAGAGTGAAGTCAGAGTTTGATCCTCTGCCCGTAAAACGATCTGGGATCCCTGATGCTCGAGTGCTGGCATAGTAAATGAGGAGTTTAGGAGTTTCTCCGTCTCTCTGTTGGTACCAGGCTAAAAGGTTAGAGCTATAAACATCCGGACTGGTCCTACATGTGATGGAGACGGAGCCTCCCACAGCAGATCTCACTGCTCCAGGCTGAGTCACTGTGACCTGACCTCTGGACTCTGAGGACACAGAGACAGAAACATAAAGCAGCGTCATGGTTTTGTCGGCTTCATTTCAGAGGGACGGATGTTCATAGAGGAGAGGAGTTTGATTCTCTGGACTTTACCTGTGAAGCAGCAGCAGAGGAGAGTCCAGATGAGGACGCAGGTCAAAGTCATGTTTTTGATGAGGACCATTTCTGTGTCTTCTGTTGTCATGAAGGACAGCTGTCAGTCATCCAGAGCTCAACTCTCAGGACTATAAACTCTCCCAGAGCACTGGAGCATGGAGCTGCTGATGCAAAGTGGCTCTCTATGGAAATGCTCTGACTGACTCCAACAGGGACTTGGATTACTCTGATGAGGCTGTTTATCAGTGAATCTGTCAATACTGATTAGAAATTTGCAGGACCAATTGGAAACAACATGGGCCTCTTGCCCAGTTTTGCTTCTAAATGTTTGATTTTGTCTTTCTTGTCATATAAAGGAAGTTTTTTGTTCTCTGTGCCACAGAGACATTTAACATAGATCTGCATCAGAATTTTTGATTTTTTCCGAAATTTTATTTTGTAGGCTTTGCTTTCTTGTATCATTTATAGAGTTTATTTGCTGCTATTTTCCCATTTGCACTATTGTTTCTGTATGCTGCATATTCTGTTTAATTGGTGTGCTTATATATGCAATAGAAAGCATACTGACTGGAAACATCACCAGCTGGCATGGTCCGTGCATTGTCAAGGACAGGAAGGCTCTACAGCGGGGGATTAAAACTGCCCAGAACATCACAGATTCCCATCTCCAGAGCATCAGTGACCTCGGTGAAGTGAGGTTACTGCACAGAGCCCAAAAGATACTGACAGACAGCAGCCACCCCAGACACAGTCTGGAAAAAGATACAGTTTCTGCTGCAGAACCACCAGACTACAGAGCAGCTTCTTTTCCCGGGCTGTGAAACTCTTCGACTCCTCCTTCGACGCCACAAGATGTAGCAGGATTTAGGATCACCTTGAATTTCATTTCTTCCTAAACTACATTGAAGAAAAATGACAATGAAGTTACCTTGTACCTTGTAATCTCTGCAGTCCAATTTCAGTTATTTTAATTTTCATTTTAAATAAAAATACATTTTCAAACAATACATTCTGGAAATCTGTAGTGCTGTGTTTTTCTCAGTTTGAATTTTATCATACATCCACACAGAAACGAATTCTGGTGAGTTTGTTTGTGTCAAAGTCAGAGAGCCGTGTCTCTCTGCAGTCAGAGGTTTTTGTACGGCGGCTCAATGACTTTGTATCACTGTGGTTGACTTTTGGTGGAGGAACCAGACTGGATGTTGGAAGTAAGTCAAACTTTATTTAAACTGGGTTTATCACAAAAACTGTTTCTGTATTTATAATCAACACCCTTGACATTCCATATTGATGCAGAATTTTACAGAAATATTTTGCACTTAAAGTCAATAATTGCCTTTGAAATAGAAAATCAAAATGTCATTGAAATGAAAAAAAAATTCTCAGTAAGATAATAAATAATTATCTCCAACTTTCATGGTAAAGTTTCACCTTGAAGGTTTTGTAGTTTAAGTTCAGTGTGTCAAAGTCAGAGAGCCGTGTCTCTCTGCAGTCAGAGGTTTTTGTACGGCGGCTCAATGACTTTGTATCACTGTGGTGGACTTTTGGTGGAGGAACCAGACTGGATGTTGGAAGTAAGTTTCTTCACAAATATTAAATAACATATTTGAAGGATTTAAATTTCAATTTGTAATATCTTCAGTATATTAAATTATCTTGGGGTTTTTTTGTTTTTTTTTATATTTCTGCTTTTATTTCTCCTCTGTTACCATGGAGGCAATCTCACAGCAGCTTTAGCTAATGATTCTTTACGAATTTTCACGATACTTCAATTTAAAAAGCTTTAGTTGTAAAAAGAGATAAAACTGTGAACCTGTTGTTCATGTTTTCAAGATCAAATTACAATTTTGCGCCAAAATGATGAATGTTTTTAAAACAAATTCAGAATGAATCAGTTATTCCAATTCAGTTGAACAGAGTGAAAACAAAATGGGTATTTGGAAATCTGCAAAATCTTTCAATTGTGTTAAATGTTTCAAATTTCAAAAATCTTTGATGGTGATTGAAAACGGCATGAAGATTTTTTGCTTGTAATCAGTTCATTTTCTGTATTTATGTTTCCATGAGATATGTTAATGATGAGTTACGTTCAGTTTAAGGTTTTTGATGAGAAAGTTTGAAAACTGGTCTAAATTTTGAGATTTTATTTCCAGAGTAGTTTGATATATTTCGGGTCGCTCTGTATGATGATTCTCTCTGTGCTGGTTTGCATGAGAGGCTTCTTAAAGGGAAGTGAAACAATGTGTGAGTGAGTGACTGCTGGAGCAGAAAAACCATCTGACAGAAACTCCTTAAAGGACTAAATCAGCTCTCACACAGTAAATGTGTCCAAGTGTCTGCTGGTCGACTGACAGCCGTGTGGTCCCTGTCCTCTAAGCTGATTGCTGTCTCCTAGGTGACGTCCGTCCCTCCCTGACGGTGCTGCCCCCCTCCAGTGAGGAGCTGGAGCAGGGGAAGGCCACGCTCATGTGTCTGGCCAACAAGGGCTTCCCCTCAGACTGGAGTCTGTCCTGGAAGGTGGACGGCAGCAGCAGCAGCAGCAGCAGCAGCAGCTGGGAGGAGAGCAGGAGCCCCGGGGTGCTGGAGAAGGACGGCCGCTACAGCTGGAGCAGCACCCTGAGGCTCTCTGCAGACCAGTGGAGGAAGGTGGGCTCTGTGACCTGTGAGGCCACCCAGGGCTCCCAGACTCCACTCTCTCAGACACTGAGGAGAGACCAGTGTTCCCAGTCCTGACCTGACTCACTGGGACTCTGCTACTGGTTTTACTCTGCTACTGCTCTCAATCTGCACTCTGTCTCTCTTTCTATCATCTCTCTTAACAACAGTTTTCAATTAGAAATAGTCATGTTTTTATTGTTGTCATAATGCTTATATGCTGTATAATAAAACATAAGTCAAGTGAAATAAATGTGTGGATATTTTTTATTGCAACAGATCCCCTCTCTCATGTGTTTAGAGGTTCAAGATGAAAACCCATATCAGTGTTAGATTGTCTCCCCACTGGTGACGATTTTATTCATGAACTCCAGAATCACATCATGTCACATATCCACTAACTCTGTCAGGCTCTCCTGACAGTGTCTCCTATTAACAGTAATGTCCCGATGTAGCCAAGGTCTAACTGGATCAATGAAACAGGGACACTTTGATTACATTATTTTGAACTGTGTTATAAAAAAATACTTAATACAGCTTGAGGGATTAGAAAGAAATTGCAGAGTATCATCAGTATAAGATGATATAAAATTTTTAAATCTAAGTATTAATGTCACTTTTGCAGATTTACATGAGGAGCCTTTTTTGTGAATATCTTTCTTCATCAAGAAATATGCTCAATCTTGTGAATACATCTACAAATATGTAAATGAAAAGTAT
The DNA here is from genome assembly GCF_026936395.1 of Plectropomus leopardus. Classification (NCBI taxonomy): domain Eukaryota; kingdom Metazoa; phylum Chordata; class Actinopteri; order Perciformes; family Serranidae; genus Plectropomus; species Plectropomus leopardus. The sequence continues at coordinate 29,846,421 of NC_142192.1, read as the reverse complement.
TTCAGGGTTTCACAGTAAAAAATCTATACAAATAAATAATACAAAAAATAATAATAAGATAAAACATGGTGTCACATTTTGCAAAGTCTTCATGTAGGAACTTTGAGTGTACATGAAGCAATCTGAGATAAATAATACTGACTGAAACACTTTTATCTTCCTGCACAACTTTCTGTTTTTATGCATTAATGAAAAAAGTCTTAGTTTGTTGGAAACCTCTTGGTGTGTTTCATTAAATAACTTTAAATATTTTAACGTAACAAGTTGAATTATTATTGTTACTTTTTTATTTAGAATTATTTCATTTAACTTAAAACTTAGTAAGTTTGCTGAACGACTATAAAAATGATTTTTAAAGAATCAAAAGAAAGAAATGTCATTTTTTTATAATTGTCTTAATTATTTTGTTTTAACATGAAGCCATATCTAATAATATAGCCTTGTCTTACTGCTTGAGTATGTATCTCATTTACACAAAAACAGTCATCACAACTGACTTTGAATGAACTGTTTCAAACTCTGTCTGAAGAAAACTTTCAATAAAATTATATATTACTTTATATGTGAATGACTGTGTATGATTGTGTTACAGTTTTGCTGTACTTCTTTTCGTTTTGCACTTTGTCAATATCCATGTGTCTCGTGTTGCCGCTTTCATTGCAGCCGTTAAGTCAGATCAGTTCCTCTCCAGCTGAGGAGGTTTTTGTACAACGTTGTTTCACTGTGTGAACGGCAAGCTGTGCCTCTGCAGACAATAATAATCTCCTTCGTCTTCAGTCTGAACTCCTCTGATGGTCAGAGTGAAGTCAGTCCCAGAGCCTGTCCCACTGAAACGCTCTGAAACTCCAGAATGACGAGTTGTAGCATAACGAATCAAAAGTTTGGGAGATTCTCCAGATTTCTGAAAGTACCAGTGAAGGTTGCTACTTATACTTGTACTGGCTTTACATGTGATAGAGACAGTCTGTCCTGCTACAGCAGACTGAGATCCAGGAGACTGAGTCAGGATGATTTCTCCTGATGAACCTGGAAAATATCAAAAACAGGAGAAAGACGATCAACATCCAAACAGAAGAGCATCATTTCTTGAACACGGAGAATAGATGGAAGAAGGTAACTGCTGCTTGTTTCAGTGTCTCTCCATCATAGCAGAACATCACTGAGGTGAACCTGGTTGCATCCTGAAGCAAAGTTTTCAGAAGAGAGTCTCACCCTGAACAAGGAGCCCCAGGGTGACCAGCAGTAGACTCAGTGACATCATCATTGTGCTGCCGGCGTCTCAGTGTCTCTGAAAGGTCTGGACAGACACTGATCAACACTGTCCTCTTAACGTCTGGGAGCAGAGAGGCAGGACACATATGCAAACACACAGAGTCAGTGAGCTGTAGCTGTCCTCAACATATCATGCTGTTTAACCTCAGTGACAGCATGGACCGACACGTTTACATAGTATGGTCTTTTTTTGATGTCCAAGCTGTTAAAAATTATGTTGTATTGAACATTTTTTAGACTTCTTAAAAAACCTTTGAATAAGTAACCATGTCAAGCAGCTAGATTTGTTTGTAGTTGTTTTTCTGTCCTGATTTGGTTCACCTGTCCCTCATTAGCCTTGCTGTCCCCTGTCCCTCGTTAACACCCTCCTCCCTTTGTGTCTTTAGTCTGTGTGTGTTTTCTCTTTTTCAGTGTCACATCATCTGCATTTGAAGCTGGTGTCTCTTGTCTCTTTGCAACAACAGATTCCACAATAAATTATATAAAAGGCCCCAAAACCTTTGAATATTTATATATGAAGGCAGGTGTTTTTATTAGTACCAAATAATGATTAATACATTATTAAAAGAGCCTGTCTGACAGAGAAAAGACAGATGTAATATCAAAGAAGAGGGGAATTTTAGGAAAGACAGGAACAGTTTTGTAGGTATTTATGAAGGCAGAAATAAGGAAAGATTATTCAAAACTTTGAAATGACCTTTCATTTCTTTTAGGGAAGGCAAAAAACTTGGCTTAGATTACTTTCTCTGAGTTTATTTGACTGCTGATTCCTAATTGAAATTGGGATTAAGAGATGCCAGACAAATTAAACAACCTTCTGATTATTTACCGAAGGAAGAGAAGTGGATTTTGTGGTGTATTATAAGATGTAGATGTAGTTGGTTTTTATTTTTTGATGATATGAATGCATGCTACATATACTGTGTGTGTGTGTGTGTGTGTGTGTGTGTGTGTGTGTGTGTCCTCAGTGAAGTGTATCACTCTCTGCAGTAGCTTCCAGCTGCAGTTGTCACTTCAGTTTCTGTTCAGTCTGACTGAGGGAGGTTTTTGTACGACGCTTTTTCACTGTGTGAACACCCACTGACTGTTGATGACATGAAAACTCTGACAGTAATAAACTGCTGCATCTTCAGTCTGAACTCCACTGATGGTCAGAGTGAAGTCAGAGTTTGATCCTCTGCCTGAAAAACGATCTGGGATCCCTGATGCTCGAGTGCTGGCCTCGTAAATGAGCAGTTTAGGAGTTTCTCCGTCTCTCTGTTGGTACCAGGCTAAACGGTTAGAGCCATAAACATTCTGACTGGTCCTACATGTGATGGAGACGGAGCCTCCCACAGCAGATCTCACTGCTCCAGGCTGAGTCACTGTGACCTGACCTCTGGACTCTGAGGACACAGAGACAGAAACATAAAGCAGCGTCATGGTTTTGTCGGCTTCATTTCAGAGGGACGGATGTTCATAGAGGAGAGGAGTTTGATTCTCTGGACTTTACCTGTGAAGCAGCAGCAGAGGAGAGTCCAGATGAGGATGCAGGTCAAAGTCATGTTTTTGATGAGGACCATTTCTGTGTCTTCTGTTGTCATGAAGGACAGCTGTCAGTCATCCAGAGCTCAACTCTCAGGACTATAAACTCTCCCAGAGCACTGGAGCATGGAGCTGCTGATGCAAAGTGGCTCTCTATGGAAATGCTCTGACTGACTCCAACAGGGACTTGGATTACTCTGATGAGGCTGTTTATCAATGAATCTGTCAATACTGATTAGAAATTTGCAGGACCAATTAGAAACAACATGGGTCTCTTGCCAAGTTTTGCTTCCAAAAGTTTGATTTTGTCTTTCAAGGGCCAACTGGAACATATAAAGGAAGTTTTTTGTTCTCTGTGCCACAGAGACATTTAACATAGATCTGCATCACAATTTTTGATTTTTTTAAAATTTTATTTTGTAGGCTTTGCTTTCTTGTATCATTTATAGAGTTTATTTGCTGCTATTTTCCCATTTCCACTATTGTTTCTTTATGCTGCATATTCTGTTTAATTGGTGTGCTTATATATGCAATAGAAAGCATACTGACTGGAAACATCACCAGCTGGCATGGTCCGTGCATTGTCAAGGACAGGAAGGCTCTACAGCGGGGGATTAAAACTGCCCAGAACATCACAGATTCCCATCTCCAGAGCATCAGTGACCTCGGTGAAGTGAGGTTACTGCACAGAGCCCAAAAGATACTGACAGACAGCAGCCACCCCAGACACAGTCTGGAAAAAGATACAGTTTCTGCTGCAGAACCACCAGACTACAGAGCAGCTTCTTTTCCCGGGCTGTGAAACTCTTCGACTCCTCCTTCGACGCCACAAGATGTAGCAGGATTTAGGATCACCTTGAATTTCATTTCTTCCTAAACTACACTGAAGAAAAGTGACAATGAAGTTACCTTGTACCTTGTAATCTCTGCAGTCCAATTTCAGTTATTTTAATTTTCATTTTAAATAAAAATACATTTTCAAACAATACATTCTGGAAATCTGTAGTACTGTGTTTTTCTCAGTTTGAATTTTATCATACATCCACACAGAAACGAATTCTGGTGAGTTTGTTTGTGTCAAAGTCAGAGAGCCGTGTCTCTCTGCAGTCAGAGGTTTTTGTACGGCGGCTCAATGACTTTGTATCACTGTGGTGGACTTTTGGTGGAGGAACCAGACTGGATGTTGGAAGTAAGTTTCTTCACAAATATTAAATAACATATTTGAAGGATTTAAATTTCAATTTGTAATATCTTCAGTATATTAAATTATCTTGGGATTTTTTTGTTGTTTTTTTTTATATTTCTGCTTTTATTTCTCCTCTGTTACCATGGAGGCAATCTCACTGCAGCTTTAGCAAATGATTCTTTACGAATTTTCACGATACTTCAATTTAAAAAGCTTTAGTTGTACAAAGAGATAAAACTGTGAACCTGTTGTTGATGTTTTCAAGATCAAATTACAATTTTGCACCAAAATGATGAATGTTTTTAAAACAAATTCAGAATGAATCAGTTATTCCAATTCAGTTGAACAGAGTGAAAACAAAATGGGTATTTGGAAATCTGCAAAATCTTTCAATTGTGTTAAATGTTTCAAATTTCAAAAATCTTTGATGGTGATTGAAAAGTGCATGAAGATTTTTTGATTGTAATCAGTTCATTTTATGTATTTATGTTTCCACTAGATATGTTAATGATAAGTTACATTGAGTTTAAGGTTTTGGATGAGAAAGTTTGAAAACTGGTCTAAATTTTGAGATTTTATTTCCAGAGTAGTTTGATATATTTTGGGTCGCTCTGTATGATGATTCTCTCTGTGCTGGTTTGCATGAGAGGCTTCTTAAAGGGAAGTGAAACAATGTGTGAGTGAGTGACTGCTGGAGCAGAAAAACCATCTGACAGAAACTCCTTAAAGGACTAAATCAGCTCTCACACAGTAAATGTGTCCAAGTGTCTGCTGGTCGACTGACAGCCGTGTGGTCCCTGTCCTCTAAGCTGATTGCTGTCTCCTAGGTGACGTCCGTCCCTCCCTGACGGTGCTGCCCCCCTCCAGTGAGGAGCTGGAGCAGGGGAAGGCCACGCTCATGTGTCTGGCCAACAAGGGCTTCCCCTCAGACTGGAGTCTGTCCTGGAAGGTGGACGGCAGCAGCAGCAGCAGCAGCAGCAGCTGGGAGGAGAGCAGGAGCCCCGGGGTGCTGGAGAAGGACGGCCGCTACAGCTGGAGCAGCACCCTGAGGCTCTCTGCAGACCAGTGGAGGAAGGTGGGCTCTGTGACCTGTGAGGCCACCCAGGGCTCCCAGACTCCACTCTCTCAGACACTGAGGAGAGACCAGTGTTCCTAGTCCTGACCTGACTCACTGGGACTCTGCTACTGGTTTTACTCTGCTACTGCTCTCAATCTACACTCTGTCTCTCTTTCTATCATCTCACTTAACAACAGTTTTCAATTAGAAATAGTCATGTTTTTATTGTTGTCATAATGCTTATATGCTGTATAATAAAACATAAGTCAAGTGAAATAAATGTGTGGATATTTTTTATTGCAACAGATCCCCTCTCTCATGTGTTTAGAGGTTCAAGATGAAAACCCATATCAGTGTTAGATTGTCTCCCCACTGGTGATGATTTTATTAATGAACTCCAGAATCACATCATGTCACATATCCACTAACTCTGTCAGGCTCTCCTGACAGTGTCTCCTATTAACAGTAATGTCCCGATGTAGCCAAGGTCTAACTGGATCAATGAAACAGGGACACTTTGATTACATTATTTTGAACTGTGTTATAAAAAAATACTTATTACAGCTTGAGGGATTAGAAAGAAATTGCAGAGTATCATCAGCATAAGATGATATAAAATATTTAAATCAAAGTCTTAATGTCACTTTTGCAGATTTACATGAGGAGCCTTTTTTGTGAATATCTTTCTTCATCAAGAAATATGCTCAACCTTGTGAATACATCTACAAATATGTAAATGAAAAGTATTTCAGGGTTTCACAGTAAAAAATCTATACAAATAAATAATACAAAAAATAATAATAAGATAAAACATGGTGTCACATTTTGCAAAGTCTTCATGTAGGAACTTTGAGTGTACATGAAGCAATCTGAGATAAATAATACTGACTGAAACATTTTTATCTTCCTGCACAACTTTCTGTTTTTATGCATTAATGAAAAAAGTCTTAGTTTGTTGGAAACCTCTTGGTGTGTTTCATTAAATAACTTTAAATATTTTAAAGTAACAAGTTGAATTATTATTGTTACTTTTTTATTTAGAATTGTTTCATTTAACTTAAAACTTAGTAAGTTTGCTGAACGACTATAAAAATGATTTTTAAAGAATCAAAAGAAAGAAATGTCATTTTTTTATAATTGTCTTAATTATTTTGTTTTAACATGAAGCCATATCTAATAATATAACCTTGTCTTACTGCTTGAGTATGTATCTCATTTACACAAAAACAGTCATCACAGCTGACTTTGAATGAACAGTTTCAAACTCTGTCTGAAGAAAACTTTCAATAAAATTATATATTACTTTATATGTGCATGACTGTGTATGATTGTGTTACAGTTTTGCTCTACTTCTTTTTGTTTAGCACTTTGTTGATATCCATGTGTCTCGTGTTGCCGTTTCATTGTAGCCGTTAAGTCAGATCAGTTCCTCTCCAGCTGAGGAGGTTTTTGTACGACGTTGTTTCACTGTGTGAACAGCAAGCTGTGCCTCTGCAGACAATAATAATCTCCTTCGTCTTCAGTCTGAACTCCTCTGATGGTCAGAGTGAAGTCAGTCCCAGAGCCTGTCCCACTGAAACGCTCTGAAACTCCAGAATGACGAGTTGTAGCATAACGAATCAAAAGTTTGGGAGATTCTCCAGATTTCTGAAAGTACCAGTGAAGGTTGCTACTTATACTTGTACTGGCTTTACATGTGATAGAGACAGTCTGTCCTGCTACAGCAGACTGAGATCCAGGAGACTGAGTCAGGATGATTTCTCCTGATGAACCTGGAAAATATCAAAAACAGGAGAAAGATGATCAACATCCAAACAGAAGAGCATCATTTCTTGAACACGGAGAATAGATGGAAGAAGGTAACTGCTGCTTGTTTCAGTGTCTCTCCATCATAGCAGAACATCACTGAGGTGAACCTGGTTGCATCCTGAAGCAAAGTTTTCAGAAGAGAGTCTCACCCTGAACAAGGAGCCCCAGGGTGACCAGCAGTAGACTCAGTGACATCATCATTGTGCTGCCGGCGTCTCAGTGTCTCTGAAAGGTCTGGACAGACACTGATCAACACTGTCCTCTTAACGTCTGGGAGCAGAGAGGCAGGACACATATGCAAACACACAGAGTCAGTGAGCTGTAGCTGTCCTCAACATATCATGCTGTTTAACCTCAGTGCTGACAGCAGAAATTATGTAAACTATCTGTTATATAATGTTTTTAGAAACTGAGATGAACTGAAATTAAGTGATCTTTGAAAAAGCTGAGTCAAAATCTATGACAGTTTTTTTCCCATCAAGCAGTCAGAAAAAGGAGAGGTACATTATTTTATGGAATAAGTTTGAAGCTTATTTCCCAGAATAATTTTAAATATCGAGCTTTAAAATTCAACCTGCTACAGTGTTTTAAATACATGAATGAGGGCGAGAATTACGGGGCCCAAAGGGTCTCATCAGGATAAAAACTTTTTTGGCGCATATCAAAATTTTAAATCGACATACATAATGGATTGATGACAGTGTCAATGTAGAGATAGCTGAAATGCGAATGGACTTCTTAATGTAATGAAACAACCAAAAAAACAGGGTCTCAAAATATTTATAGTGACACATACAGTAAGTGATCATGTAGACCAGTGAAGTAACTACTGTTGTGTGTGTGTGTGTGTGTGTGTCAGTGAAGTGTATCAGTCTCTGCAGTAGCTTCCAGCTGCAGCTGTCACTTCAGTTTCTGTTCAGTCTGACTGAGGGAGGTTTTTGTACGACGCTTTTCACTGTGTGAACACATGCTGACTGTTGATATAATGTTCACTCTGACAGTAATAAACTGCTGCATCTTCAGTCTGAACTCCACTGATGGTCAGAGTGAAGTCAGAGTTTGATCCTCTGCCTGAAAAATGATCTGGGATCCCTGATGCTCGAGTGCTGGCCTCGTAAATGAGGAGTTTAGGAGTTTCTCCGTCTCTCTGTTGGTACCAGGCTAAAAGATGGTAGTTGCTCCACACATGAACATCCTGACTGGTCCTACATGTGATGGAGACGGAGCCTCCCACAGCAGATCTCACTGCTCCAGGCTGAGTCACTGTGACCTGACCTCTGGACTCTGAGGACACAGAGACAGAAACATAAAGCAGCATCATGGTTTTGTCGGCTTCATTTCAGAGGGACGGATGTTCATAGAGGAGAGGAGTTTGATTCTCTGGACTTTACCTGTGAAGCAGCAGCAGAGGAGAGTCCAGATGAGGACGCAGGTCAAAGTCATGTTTTTGATGAGGACCATTTCTGTGTCTTCTGTTGTCATGAAGGACAGCTGTCAGTCATCCAGAGTTCAACTCTCAGGACTATAAACTCTCCCAGAGCACTGGAGCATGGAGCTGCTGATGCAAAGTGGCTCTCTATGGAAATGCTCTGACTGACTCCAACAGGGACTTGGATTACTCTGATGAGGCTGTTTATCAGTGAATCTGTCAGTACTCATTACAGATTTTTAGTACCAGTTTTATTTGACTTTGACCTTTTGACCAATTTTGCTTCTAAATGTTTGACTTTGGGCCCAAATGGCCAACTGAACATATACAGGAAGTTTTTTATTCTCTGTACCATAAAGGCATAGACCATAGAACAACTGCATCAGAAAAAAAAATTGTCATTTTATAGGATTTTCTCTCTTGTATTATTTATTACATTTATTTACTGACATTTTGCCATTTGCACCATTGTTTTTGCGTATTCTGTCCTTTTAAATGGTGAGATGTGTTCTGTGCATTACATGAACGTTTATCATCCTGCATCTGCAACACTCTGTCTCCTTTTTCATTTCTCTGTCCCTCCTTCACTCCCTCTCATATTACATGTTTCATTGATAAAGTTTTATTCCTATTTTTTTCAGTGTGTATTATTTCAACACAATAAAGAAGTTTTCATCATATCAGTTGGTCTCATGTATGTTCTTATAAAAACAAAAAAAAAAAACACAGAGAGAAACAACACACTAAAACAATGCAATATTTAATATACCTGATATTTTTACACAAAACAAGGAGACACATCAGATATACATTAATGTAAGCTTAATGTGACCCAAACATGAATGACATTTTTTTTCCAGAAGCTTTTGTCACAACAGAAACTTCTTAGTGCACTAATAGAAAAGTGCTGATTATTTTCCAAACCATGAATAATTGTTCAAATATTTTATTGAAAATCAGACGTTCTGTCTGGATCTCATAAATGAAGTGTGTCATGACCAGAAACATTCAAAGGAGAAATGCTCTCAGAAGTGTTCAGAAAGTTTAATTGATCTCATTTAATCTACAATGTTTGAGGATGATTTATAGCATATAAATTATAAAGTAGTGTATCATCAGCATATTATGTCATCAAAATATCAACATCAGCAATGTGACCTCAAAATATAACATAACTTAAACCTAAATGTGTTTTGATAAGAACAGAAGCTCATTTACAATGTAAGGTGTCCAGCTTTCCTGAAAAGTAAAACTATACGAAGAAGTAAATAAATATATTTATTTGAATTACTCTTAATATATTCTTTAAAATGGACTAATGTAAATGCTGTTGCTGTATTAACTTATCTAATATTGCACTCACTGACTTTTATTGTTTAGCAACCCATTTCAAGAAAATTACTAATAAAACTTACTCTAGTATGAAAACTGGTTTCTAACATTATTTGATGAACAGAACTAAAGTGTCAGTCAAGATTCTTCAGTCTGTTTCTCTGCAGCTGCTGAGGCAGATCAGTTCCTCTTTAGCTGAGGGAGGTTTTTGTACGACAGTTTTTCACTGTGTGAACGGCAAGCTGTAACCCTGCTGACAATAATAATCTCCTGCGTCTTCAGTCTGAACTCCTCTGATGGTCAGAGTGAAGTCAGTCCCAGACTGAGACCCACTGAAACGCTCTGAAACTCCAGAATGACGAGTTGTAGCATAATAAATTAAGAGTTTGGGAGATTCTCCAGGTTTCTGAAGGTACCAGTGAAGGTTGCTACTTATACTTGTACTGGCTTTACATGTGATAGAGACAGTCTGTCCTGCTACAGCAGACTGAGATCCAGGAGACTGAGTCAGGATGATTTCTCCTGATGAACCTGGAAAATATCAAAAACAGGAGAAAGACGATCAACATCCAAACAGAAGAGCATCATTTCTTGAACACGGAGAATAGATGGAAGAAGGTAACTGCTGCTTGTTTCAGTGTCTCTCCATCATAGCAGAACATCACTGAGGTGAACCTGGTTGCATCCTGAAGCAAAGTTTTCAGAAGAGAGTCTCACCCTGAACAAGGAGCCCCAGGGTGACCAGCAGTAGACTCAGTGACATCATCATTGTGCTACCGGCGCCTCAGTGTCTCTGAAAGGTCTGGACAGACAGTGATCAACACTGTCCTCTTAACGTCTGGGGAGCAGAGAGGCAGGACACATATGCAAACACACAGAGTCAGTGAGCTGTAGCTGTCCTCAACATATCATGCTGTTTAACCTCAGTGCTGACAGCATGGACCGACACGTTTACATAGTATGGTCTTTTTTTGATGTCCAAGCTGTTAAAAATTATGTTGTATTGAACATTTTTTAGACTTCTTAAACAAACCTTTGAATAAGTAACCATGTCAAGCAGCTAGATTTGTTTGTAGTTGTTTTTCTGTCCTGATTTGGTTCACCTGTCCCTCATTAGCCTTGCTGTCCCCTGTCCCTCGTTAACACCCTCCTCCCTTTGTGTCTTTAGTCTGTGTGTGTTTTCTCTTTTGCAGTGTCACATCATCTGCATTTGAAGCTGGTGTCTCTTGTCTCTCATGTTCCTCACATCATCTGCTTTGTCTCTAGTTCATTTTTTCTCCTGTACTTGTTTCTGTTTGTGTCCGTTCCTTCAGTTTTTGTTGCCTGCTTGTTTTCACATTAAAGCTCTGGGGTCCGTTTTTTTTTTTAACTGTGATATATGACAAACCAAGGTTTATATATTGTTTTGGTTGACAACAGATTCCACAATAAATTATATAAAAGGCCCCAAAAGCTTTGAATATTTATATATGAAGGCAGGTGTTTTTATTAGTACCAAATAATGATTAATACATTATTAAAAGAGCCTGTCTGACAGAGAAAAGACAGATGTAATATCAAAGAAGAGGGAATTTTAGGAAAGACAGGAACAGTTTTGTAGGTATTTATGAAGGCAGAAATAAGGAAAGATTATTCAAAACTTTGAAATGACCTTTCATTTCTTTTAGGGAAGGCAAAACTTGGCTTAGATTACTTTTTAGTTTATTTGACTGCTGATTCCTAACTGAAATTGGGATTAAGAGATGCCAGACAAATTAAACAACCTTCTGATTATTTACCAAGGAAGAGAAGTGGATTTTGTGGTGTATTATAAGATGTTGTCAGATAATAAAATAGTTTTTTTTTTATTTGATGATATGAATGCATGCTACATATACCGTGTGTGTTTCTGTGTGTGTGTGTGTGTGTGTGTGTGTGTCCTCAGTGAAGTGTATCAGTCTCTGCAGTAGCTTCCAGCTGCAGCTGTCACTTCAGTTTCTGTTCAGTCTGACTGAGGGAGGTTTTTGTACGACGCTTTTTCACTGTGTGAACACATACTGACTGTTGATATAATGATAACTCTGACAGTAATAAACTGCTGCATCTTCAGTCTGAACTCCACTGATGGTCAGAGTGAAGTCAGAGTTTGATCCTCTGCCTGAAAAACGATCTGGGATCCCTGATGCTCGAGTGCTGGCATAGTAAATGAGGAGTTTAGGAGTTTCTCCGCTCTGTTGGTACCAGGCTAAACGGTGGTAGTTGCTCCACACATAAACATCCTGACTGGTCCTACATGTGATGGGGACGGAGCCTCCCACAGCAGATCTCACTGCTCCAGTCTGAGTCACTGTGACCTGACCTCTGGACTCTGAGGACACAGAGACAGAAACATAAAGCAGCGCCATGGTTTTGTCGGCTTCATTTCAGAGGGACGGATGTTCATAGAGGAGAGGAGTTTGATTCTCTGGACTTTACCTGTGAAGCAGCAGCAGAGGAGAGTCCAGATGAGGACGCAGGTCAAAGTCATGTTTTTGATGAGGACCATTTCTGTGTCTTCTGTTGTCATGAAGGACAGCTGTCAGTCATCCAGAGTTCAACTCTCAGGACTATAAACTCTCCCAGAGCACTGGAGCATGGAGCTGCTGATGCAAAGTGGCTCTCTATGGAAATGCTCTGACTGACTCCAACAGGGACTTGATATTTTCTTGCTCATAATGAAGCTGAAAACTACAAAGTCTTTAATGACCTGAACATATATTTTATTCTAGCAAACATCTACCAAAATTAAGTTACACTAGAGTGTCATGACAACATTTTTTATGTGTTGGATGCAATTTTGTAAAACAAAACAAAACAAATCAAAACTATTTCTCTGTCAATACATCAGGTCTTATTTGACATTGGTTTAATAAAGTGGGTGGAATTTATGCAAGCAAAAGGATGAGTGAATTTCATGTGACATTCATCAACTGACATTTAATGGGGCGCTTGGAGGCTCAGTGGAGAGAGCAGCGCCTTATGCAGAGGTTGTAACCTGCATGGCGCGGCCTTGGGTTCGATTCAGGCCTTGGCCTTTTGCTGCATGTCTCCCCTTCTCTCTCTCCCCCTTTCACTCTTAAACTGTCCTGTCTATTAAAGGCTTTTATTGCCTTTAATGGACAGACACCAAAAAAAATCATCTTAAAAACAAAAAAAAGACATTTAATGCAACTGCAACAGCCTGAATGTAGTTGCAGAGCAGTACAAAAATCCTATACTCCGCTTAATGGAATATGACATTAAAGCAATCTTAATCATTTTTAACTGAAATTTTATTACCACAATACTCTGATTTATGTGTTTTGCAAAACCTCAAGCAGACAGGCAAAATAAAAAGGAGAAACAAGTAGGAACCTCAGATGTTAATGTTTACAACTGGATTGAAAAATTTTACTAGAAACTTGAATGAAAATGTCAGGATCCATGTTAATTTGGCACAACTTAGTATAAATTTATTGATATAGTTCAACATTGTTCATGTTTTTAAGATATACGAGAAGAAGAATGTCCTAACACCCCAAGAAAATACTAAAAATTAAATGAAAAATATTTAATGTATGCTCATCCGCATTAACTTGTATTTTTATAAACAGATGAAATCAAACTCTGACTGTGGATTTGTAACATTTTGATTGAGAAGATTGTTAATAAGATTTTAATCAAGTTTCACATGTTTTCTTTTTTCACTGGAAAATATTACAATTAGGTGTAATTATGAAATATTCTTTGGTCATAAGATGTAGTTTTTTTTTAGATTGTGTGCAGCTGTTGAAGCAGATCAGTTCCTCTTTAGCTGAGGGAGGTTTTTGTACTGCGTTGTTTCACTGTGTGAACGGGAAACTGTTATGCTGCTGACAGTAATAAACTCCAGCATCTTCAGTCTGAACTCCTCTGATGACCAAAGTGAAGTCAGTCTGATGTGCCGTTGCACTAAAACGATCTGGAACTCCAGACTGCCGCTCTGTAGTATCATAAATCAGGAGTTTAGGAGGTTCTCCATCTTTCTGTTGGTACCAGTTAATGTCATCACCTATAAGTGTATTGCTTTCACATGTGATAGAGACAGTCTGTCCTGCTACAGCAGACTGAGATCCAGGAGACTGAGTCAGGATGATTTCTCCTGATGAACCTGGAAAATATCAAAAACAGGAGAAAGATGATCAACATCCAAACAGAAGAGCATCATTTCTTGAACACGGAGAATAGATGGAAGAAGGTAACTGCTACTTGTTTCAGTGTCTCTCCATCATAGCAGAACATCACTGAGGTGAACCTGGTTGCATCCTGAAGCAAAGTTTTCAGAAGAGAGTCTCACCCTGAACAAGGAGCCCCAGGGTGACCAGCAGTAGACTCAGTGACATCATCATTGTGCTGCCGGGCGCCTCAGTGTATCTGAATGGTCTGGACAGACACTGATCAACACTGTCCTCTTAACGTCTGGGAGCAGAGAGGCAGGACACATATGCAAACACACAGAGTCAGTGAGCTGTAGCTGTCCTCAACATATCATGCTGTTTAACCTCAGTGCTGACAGCATGGACCGACACGTTTACATAGTATGGTCTTTTTTGATGTCCAAGCAGTTAAAAATTATGTTGTATTGAACATTTTTTAGACTTCTTAAACAAACCTTTGAATAAGTAACCATGTCAAGCAGCTAGATTTGTTTGTAGTTTGTTTTCTGTCCTGATTTGGTTCACCTGTCCCTCATTAGCCTTGCTGTCCCCTGTCCCTCGTTAACACCCTCCTCCCTTTGTGTCTTTAGTCTGTGTGTGTTTTCTCTTTTGCAGTGTCACATCATCTGCATTTGAAGCTGGTGTCTCTTGTCTCTCATGTTCCTCACATCATCTGCTTTGTCTCTAGTTCATTTTTTCTCCTGTACTTGTTTCTGTTTGCGTCCGTTCCTTCAGTTTTTGTTGCCTGCTTGTTTTCACATTAAAGCTCTGGGGTCCGTTTTTTTTTAACTGTGAAATATGACAAACCAAGGTTTATATATTGTTTTGGTTGACAACAGATTCCACAATAAATTATATAAAAGGCCCCAAAACCTTTGAATATTTATATATGAAGGCAGGTGTTTTTATTAGTACAAAATAATGATTAATACATTATTAAAAGAGCCTGTCTGACAGAGAAAAGACAGATGTAATATCAAAGAAGAGGGGAATTTTAGGAAAGACAGGAACAGTTTTGTAGGTATTTATGAAGGCAGAAATAAGGAAAGATTATTCAAAACTTTGAAATGACCTTTCATTTCTTTTAGGGAAGGCAAAAAACTTGGCTTAGATTACTTTTTAGTTTATTTGACTGCTGATTCCTAATTGAAATTGGGATTAAGAGATGCCAGACAAATTAAACAACCTTCTGATTATTTACCGAAGGAAGAGAAGTGGATTTTGTGGTGTATTATAAGATGTTGTCAGATAATAAAATAGTTTTTTTTTTTTATTTGATGATATGAATGCATGCTACATATACCGTGTGTGTGTGTGTGTGTGTGTGTGTGTGTGTCCTCAGTGAAGTGTATCAGTCTCTGCAGTAGCTTCCAGCTGCAGCTGTCACTTCAGTTTCTGTTCAGTCTGACTGAGGGAGGTTTTGTACGACGCTTTTCACTGTGTGAACACATTCTGACTGTTGATATAATGAAAACTCTGACAGTAATAAACTGCTGCATCTTCAGTCTGAACTCCACTGATGGTCAGAGTGAAGTCAGAGTTTGATCCTCTGCCTGAAAAACGATCTGGGATCCCTGATGCTCGAGTGCTGGCATAGTAAATGAGCAGTTTAGGAGTTTCTCCGTCTCTCTGTTGGTACCAGGCTAAACGGTGGTTGTTGCTCGACACATAAACATCCTGACTGGTCCTACATGTGATGGGGACGGAGGCTCCCACAGCAGATCTCACTGCTCCACGCTGAGTCACTGTGACCTGACCTCTGGACTCTGAGGACACAGAGACAGAAACATAAAGCAGCGTCATGGTTTTGTTGGCTTCATTTCAGAGGGACGGATGTTCATAGAGGAGAGGAGTTTGATTCTCTGGACTTTACCTGTGAAGCAGCAGCAGAGGAGAGTCCAGATGAGGACGCAGGTCAAAGTCATGTTTTTGATGAGGACCATTTCTGTGTCTTCTGTTGTCATGAAGGACAGCTGTCAGTCATCCAGAGTTCAACTCTCAGGACTATAAACTCTCCCAGAGCACTGGAGCATGGAGCTGCTGATGCAAAGTGGCTCTCTATGGAAATGCTCTGACTGACTCCAACAGGGACTTGATATTTTCTTGCTCATAATGAAGCTGAAAACTACAGAGTCTTTAATGACCTGAACATACATTTTATTCTAGCGAACAACAAAAATCAAATTACGCTAGAGTGCCATGACAACATTTTTTATGTGTTGAATGCAATTTTGTAAAACAAAATTTAAAAAAAAACATATTTCTGTCAATACACTATATCTTTATTTAATATTGGTGTAATAAAGTAGGTAGTATTAATGCGGGTAAAAAGGATGAGCAAAGTTCATGTTAAAATGACTTTTAATGGATCTACAAAGGCTGAATGTAGTTGTGGAGCATTACAAAAAAATCCTTTTATCGGTTTAATGGAAACGACATTAAAGTGATCATTTTTAACTTTTGAACTTGAACATTAGTAAAATTTTGGCTAAGAAGACTGTTGTTAAAATAAAAATTTTTTTCCCTCATGTTTTGTTTTTTTAGTGAAAAATGTTACAATAAGATGCAATTAGAAAATATATTTTCTTCATATGAGGTAGTTTTTTTAGCGTCTGTGCAGCTGTTGAAACAGCCTTTTTTGATGTCCAAGCAGTTTAAAATTATGTGATATTGAACATTTTTTAGACTTCTTAAGCAAACCTTTGAATACCTAACTATGTCAAGTACCTAAGTTTGTTTGTAATGTGATTTATGTTTGATTTTGATAGTCACTCCTCATGTGTCATGTCCTGTTTAACTTCCTGTCTTTGTGTGTTTCTGTCCTGATTTGGTTCACCTGTCCCTCATTAGCCTTGCTGTCCCCTGTCCCTCGTTAACACCCTCCTCCCTTTGTGTCTTTAGTCTGTGTGTGTTCTCTTTTTCAGTGTCACATCATCTGCTTTGTCTCTAGTTTAGTTTTATTTTCCCTTTACTTTATTTTATTTGGCCTGTTTCTTCAGTTTTCATCGTCTGCTTGTTTTTACATTGAAACGTTTGCTGACTTTACCTTCCTGGTTTTCTGCATCGTGTTCCTTCAGTTCTGAATTGTGAAATGTGACATGTCAGAGTTTATTTTTTCATTTGTTGGACCACAGATTGTACAATAAATGTTGTAAAAGGCCCCAAACCTTAAAATCTGAATAAATATAAGTGTTTTTATTCCAATTGATACTTTCAACCTGAACAAATCAGGTTGACCTTTTTCATAAGTATGGAAAGCAATGAGTAACCTAACAAGACATGACCCACAAATTAGCAGGAAATTAGTAAAAACAATAAATAAATATGAAAAAAAGAACATTTCCCAGTTTGCTGGACATTCCTTGCCAAGTTGCTCATTGTCTTTTTCCTCGTGTTTTCAAAAGAGATCACACCAGTTTGCCCGAATTTCAGGGGTTAAATAGCTTGTAGAGACACCTCAACACAGCTCAAGAAAACAGGTGACAATCCAGGTTTCATGGGGTTAAATGCTAATTTATCAATTTCATTTGATTTCACCTTATTGACTGAAATAATTGTGAAATGTGTCTTTTTTCCCAGTTTTGTCAAGAATTTATATTTGTGTGTGTGTGTGTGTGTGTGTGTGTGTGTCCTCAGTGAAGTGTATCAGTCTCTGCAGTAGCTTCCAGCTGCAGCTGTCACTTCAGTTTCTGTTCAGTCTGACTGAGGGAGGTTTTTGTACGATGCTTTTTCACTGTGTGAACACATACTGACTGTTGATGACATGAAAACTCTGACAGTAATAAACAGCTGCATCTTCAGCCTGGAGTTGACTGATGGTCAGAGTGAAGTCAGAGTTTGATCCTCTGCCTGTAAAACGATCTGGACACCCTGATTTCCGATAGGAGGCAGATGAAATGAGGAGTTTAGGAGTTTCTCCATCTCTCTGTTGGTACCAGGCTAAACGGTGGTACGGGCTATCATAATAAACATCCTGACTGGTCCTACATGTGATGGAGACGGAGGCTCCCACAGCAGATCTCACTGCTCCAGGCTGAGTCACTGTGACCTGACCTCTGGACTCTGAGGACACAGAGACAGAAACATAAAGCAGCGTCATGGTTTTATCGCTTCGCTTCATTTCAGAGGGACGGATGTTCATAGAGGAGAGGAGTTTGATTCTCTGGACTTTACCTGTGAAGCAGCAGCAGAGGAGAGTCCAGATGAGGACGCAGGTCAAAGTCATGTTTTTGATGAGGACCATTTCTGTGTCTTCTGTTGTCATGAAGGACAGCTGTCAGTCATCCAGAGTTCAACTCTCAGGACTATAAACTCTCCCAGAGCACTGGAGCATGGAGCTGCTGATGCAAAGTGGCTCTCTATGGAAATGCTCTGACTGACTCCAACAGGGACTTGATATTTTCTTGCTCATAATGAAGCTGAAAACTACAGAGTCTTTAATGACCTGAACATACATTTTATTCTAGCAAACATCTACCAAAAATTAAATTACACTAGAGTGTCATGACAACATTTTTCATCTGTTGGATGCAATTTTGTAAAACAAAACAAAATAAAACATATTTCTGTCAATACACCATATCTTTATTTAGTATTGGTGTAATAAAGTAGGTAGTATTAATGCGGGCAAAAAGGATGAGCGAAGTTCATGTTAAAATGACTTTTAATGGATCTACAAAGGCTGAATGTAGTTGTGGAGCATTACAAAAAAATCCTTTCATTGGCTTAATGGAAACGACATTAAAGTGATCATTTTTAACTTTTGAACTTGAACATTAGTAAAATTTTGACTAAGAAGAACATTAATAAAATGATATTTTTTCCCTCATGTTTTTTTTTTAGTGTAAAATGTTACAATTAGATGCAGTTATAAAGTATATTTTCTTCATATGAGGTAGTTTTTTTAGTGTCTGTGCAGCTGTTGAAACAGCTTTTTTTGATGTCCAAGCAGTTTAAAATTATGTGATATTGAACATTTTTTAGACTTCTTAAGCAAACTTTTGAATACCTAACTATGTCAAGTACCTAGGTTTGTTTGTAATGTGATTTATGTTTTATTTTGATAGTCACTCCTCATGTGTCATGTCCTGTTTAACTTCCTGTCTTTGTGTGTTTCTGTCCTGATTTGGTTCACCTGTCCCTCATTAGCCTTGCTGTCCCCTGTCCCTCGTTAACACCCTCCTCCCTTTGTGTCTTTAGTCTGTGTGTGTTTTCTCTTTTTCAGTGTCACATCATCTGCATTTGAAGCTGGTGTCTCTTGTCTCTCATGTTCCTCACATCATCTGCTTTGTCTCTAGTTTAGTTTTATTTTCCCTTTACTTTATTTTATTTGGCCTGTTTCTTCAGTTTTCATCGTCTGCTTGTTTTTACATTGAAACTTGCCTTTTGCTGACTTTACCTTCCTGGTTTTCTGCATCGTGTTCCTTCAGTTCTGAATTGTGAAATGTGACATGTCAGAGTTTTTTTTTTTTTTTTTGTTGGATCACAGATTGTATAATAAATGTTCTGAGAGGCCCCAAACCTTAAAAAATGAAACATATTGGTTTGACTCCATTCACAAATATGGAAAGCAATGAGCAACTTTACGGGATTTGACCCATCAATTTGCAGGAAATTAGTAAAAACAATAAATTAAAAGAAAAAAAAAAGAAAATTTCCCCCAAAAAGTTCCTAAAAACATGAAAAAGACTTTGTGAAGTGATGAACTTAAAATAAATGGTTACAGTAATTATACATACAATTTTCTTGAGAGTTTTCGCTGGAACTTTTAAAAGTTTCCTCTTTCTCAAAAGTAATTTTCAGGTAATTTTCTTGACACCTTTTCTTAAGTTCTTCCAGTTTGCTGGACATTTCTTGCCAAGTTGCTCATTGCCTTTTTCCTCGTGTTTTCAACAGAGATCACACCAGTTTGCCCAAATTTCAGGGGTTAAATAGCTTGTAGGTACACCTCAACACAGCTCAAGAAAACAGGTGACAGTTATCAATTTCATTAGATTTCACCTTATTGACAGAAACAATTCTGAAGTGTGTCTTTTGTCCCAGTTTTGTAAAGAATTTGTATTTGTGTGTGTATGTGTGTGTGTGTGTGAGTGTGTGTGTGTCAGTGAAGTGTATCAGTCTCTGCAGTAGCTTCCAGCTGCAGCTGTCACTTCAGTTTCTGTTCAGTCTGACTGAGGGAGGTTTTGTACGACGCTTTTTCACTGTGTGAACACAGCTTGACTGTTGATATTATGACGACTCTGACAGTAATAAACTGCTGCATCTTCAGTCTGAACTCCACTGATGGTCAGAGTGAAGTCAGAGTTTGATCCACTGCCTGTAAAACGATCTGGAATCCCTGATGCTCGAGTGCTGGCATAGTAAATGAGCAGTTTAGGAGTTTCTCCGTCTCTCTGTTGGTACCAGGCTAAAAGATGGTTGTTGTTCCACACAAGAACATCCTGACTGGTCCTACATGTGATGGGGACGGAGCCTCCCACAGCAGATCTCACTGCTCCACGCTGAGTCACTGTGACCTGACCTCTGGACTCTGAGGACACAGAGACAGAAACATAAAGCAGCGTCATGGTTTTGTCGGCTTCATTTCAGAGGGACGGATGTTCATAGAGGAGAGGAGTTTGATTCTCTGGACTTTACCTGTGAAGCAGCAGCAGAGGAGAGTCCAGATGAGGACGCAGGTCAAAGTCATGTTTTTGATGAGGACCATTTCTGTGTCTTCTGTTGTCATGAAGGACAGCTGTCAGTCATCCAGAGCTCAACTCTCAGGACTATAAACTCTCCCAGAGCACTGGAGCATGGAGCTGCTGATGCAAAGTGGCTCTCTATGGAAATGCTCTGACTGACTCCAACAGGGACTTGATATTTTCTTGCTCATAATGAAGCTGAAAACTAGTCTTTAATGACCTGAACATACATTTTATTCTGGCAAACATCTACCAAAAATTAAATTATGCTAGCGTGTCATGACAACATTTTTCATCTGTTGGATGCAATTTTGTAAAACAAAACAAAACAAATCAAAACCATTTCTCTGTCAATACATCACGTCTTATTTGACATTGGTTTAATAAAGTGGGTGGAATTTATGCAAGCAAAAAGGATGAGTGAATTTCATGTGACATTCATCAACTGACATTTAATGGGGCGCTTGGAGGCTCAGTGGAGAGAGCAGCGCCCCATATGCAGAGGTTGTAACCTCGTGGCGGCGGCCTTGGGTTCGATTCAGGCCTTGGCCTTTTGCTGCATGTCTCCCCTTCTCTCTCTCCCCCTTTCACTCTTAAACTGTCCTGTCCATTAAAGGCTTTTATTGCCTTTAATGGACAGACACCAAAAAAAATCATCTTAAAAACAAAAAAAAGACATTTAATGCAACTGCAACAGCCTGAATGTAGTTGCAGAGCAGTACAAAAAAATCCTATAATCCGCTTAATGGAATATGACATTAAAGCAACCTTAAACATTTTTAACTGAAATTTTATTACCACAATACTCTGATTTATGTGTTTTTGCAAAACCTCAAGCAGACAGGCAAAATAAAAAGGAGAAACAAGTAGAGACCTCAGATGTTAATGTTTACAACTGGATTGAAAAATTTTACTAGAAACTTGAATGAAAATGTCAGGATCCATTTTCCTGATATTATAGGTTAATTTGGCACAACTTAGTATAAATTTATTGATATAGTTCAACATTGTTCATGTTTTTAAGATATACGAGAAGAAGAATGTCCTAACGCCCCAAGAAACAACTAAAAATTAAATGAAAAAATATTTAATGTATGCTCATCCGCATTAACTTGTATTTTTATAAACAGATGAAATCAAACTCTGACTGTGGATTTGTAACATTTTGATTGAGAAGATTGTTAATAAGATTTTAATCGTTTCCGTCATGTTTTCGTTTTTCACTGCAAAATATTACAATTAGGTGTAATTATGAAATATTCTTTGGTCATAAGATGTAGTTTTTTTTTAGATTGTGTGCAGCTGTTGAAGCAGATCAGTTCCTCTTTAGCTGAGGGAGGTTTTTGTACTGCGTTGTTTCACTGTGTGAACGGGAAACTGTTATGCTGCTGACAGTAATAAACTCCAGCATCTTCAGTCTGAACTCCTCTGATGACCAAAGTGAAGTCAGTCTGATGTGCCGTTGCACTAAAACGATCTGGAACTCCAGACTGCCGCTCTGTAGTATCATAAATCAGGAGTTTAGGAGGTTCTCCATCTTTCTGTTGGTACCAGTTAATGTCATCACCTATAAGTGCACTGGCTTTACATGTGATAGAGACAGTCTGTCCTGCTACAGCAGACTGAGATCCAGGAGACTGAGTCAGGATGATTTCTCCTGATGAACCTGGAAAATATAAAAAACAGGAGAAAGATGATCAACATCCAAACAGAAGAGCATCATTTCTTGAACACGGAGAATAGATGGAAGAAGGTAACTGCTGCTTGTTTCAGTGTCTCTCCATCATAGCAGAACATCACTGAGGTGAACCTGGTTGCATCCTGAAGCAAAGTTTTCAGAAGAGAGTCTCACCCTGAACAAGGAGCCCCAGGGTGACCAGCAGTAGACTCAGTGACATCATCATTGTGCTGCCGGGCGCCTCAGTGTCTCTGAAAGGTCTGGACAGACACTGATCAACACTGTCCTCTTAACGTCTGGGAGCAGAGAGGCAGGACACATATGCAAACACACAGAGTCAGTGAGCTGTAGCTGTCCTCAACATATCATGCTGTTTAACCTCAGTGCTGACAGCATGGACCGACACGTTTACATAGTATGGTCTTTTTTTGATGTCCAAGCTGTTAAAAATTATGTTGTATTGAACATTTTTTAGACTTCTTAAACAAACTTTTGAATAAATAACCATGTCAAGTAGCTAGATTTGTTTGTAGTTGTTTTTCTGTCCTGATTTGGTTCACCTGTCCCTCATTAGCCTTGCTGTCCCCTGTCCCTCGTTAACACCCTCCTCCCTTTGTGTCTTTAGTCTGTGTGTGTTTTCTCTTTTGCAGTGTCACATCATCTGCATTTGAAGCTGGTGTCTCTTGTCTCTCATGTTCCTCACATCATCTGCTTTGTCTCTAGTCCATTTTTTCTCCTGTACTTGTTTCTGTTTGCGTCCGTTCCTTCAGTTTTTGTTGCCTGCTTGTTTTCACATTAAAGCTCTGGGGTCCGTTTTTTTTTAACTGTGAAATATGACAAACCAAGGTTTATATATTGTTTTGGTTGACAACAGATTCCACAATAAATTATATAAAAGGCCCCAAAACCTTTTAATATTTATATAGGAAGGCAGGTGTTTTTATTAGTACCAAATACTGATTAATACGTTATTAAAAGAGCCTGTCTGACAGAGAAAAGACAGATGTAATATCAAAGAAGAGGGGAATTTTAGGAAAGACAGGAACAGTTTTGTAGGTATTTATGAAGGCAGAAATAAGGAAAGATTATTCAAAACTTTGAAATGACCTTTCATTTCTTTTAGGGAAGGCAAAAAACTTGGCTTAGATTACTTTCTCTGAGTTTATTAACTGCTGATTCCTAATTGAAATTGGGATTAAGAGATGCCAGACAAATTAAACAACCTTCTGATTATTTACCGAAGGAAGAGAAGTGGATTTTGTGGTGTATTATAAGATGTTGTCAGATAATAAAATAGTTTTTTTTATTATTTGATGATATGAATGCATGCTACATATACCGTGTGTGTGTGTGTGTGTGTGTGTGTGTGTCCTCAGTGAAGTGTATCAGTCTCTGCAGTAGCTTCCAGCTGCAGCTGTCACTTCAGTTTCTGTTCAGTCTGACTGAGGGAGGTTTTTGTACGACGCTTTTTCACTGTGTGAACAGCCACTGACTGTTGATATAATGTTCACTCTGACAGTAATAAACTGCTGCATCTTCAGTCTGAACTCCACTGATGGTCAGAGTGAAGTCAGAGTTTGATCCTCTGCCTGTAAAACGATCTGGGATCCCTGATGCTCGAGTGCTGGCATAGTAAATGAGGAGTTTAGGAGTTTCTCCGTCTCTCTGTTGGTACCAGGCTAAACAGTTAGAGTTATAAACATCCTGACTGGTCCTACATGTGATGGAGACGGAGCCTCCCACAGCAGATCTCACTGCTCCAGGCTGAGTCACTGTGACCTGACCTCTGGACTCTGAGGACACAGAGACAGAAACATAAAGCAGCGTCATGGTTTTGTCGGCTTCATTTCAGAGGGACGGATGTTCATAGAGGAGAGGAGTTTGATTCTCTGGACTTTACCTGTGAAGCAGCAGCAGAGGAGAGTCCAGATGAGGACGCAGGTCAAAGTCATGTTTTTGATGAGGACCATTTCTGTGTCTTCTGTTGTCATGAAGGACAGCTGTCAGTCATCCAGAGTTCAACTCTCAGGACTATAAACTCTCCCAGAGCACTGGAGCATGGAGCTGCTGATGCAAAGTGGCTCTCTATGGAAATGCTCTGACTGACTCCAACAGGGACTTGATATTTTCTTGCTCATATTGAAGTTGAAAACTACAAAGTCTTTAATGACCTGCACATACATTTTATTCTGGCAAACATCTACCAAAAATTAAATTATGCTAGCGTGTCATGACAACATTTTTTATGTGTTGGATGCAATTTTGTAAAACAAAACAAAACAAATCAAAACTATTTCTCTGTCAATACATCAGGTCTTATTTGACATTGGTTTAATAAAGTGGGTGGAATTTATGCAAGCAAAAAGGATGAGTGAATTTCATGTGACATTCATCAACTGACATTTAATGGGGCGCTTGGAGGCTCAGTGGAGAGAGCAGCGCCCCTTATGCAGAGGTTGTAACCTCGTGGCGGCGGCCTTGGGTTCGATTCAGGCCTTGGCCTTTTGCTGCATGTCTCCTTCTCTCTCTCCCCTTTCACTCTTAATTGTCCTGTCCATTAAAGGCTTTTATTGCCTTTAATGGACAGACACCAAAAAAAATCATCTTAAAAACAAAAAAAAGACATTTAATGCAACTGCAACAGCCTGAATGTAGTTGCAGAGCAGTACAAAAAAATCCTATAATCCGCTTAATGGAATATGACATTAAAGCAATCTTAATCATTTTTAACTGAAATTTTATTACCACAATACTCTGATTTATGTGTTTTTGCAAAACCTCAAGCAGACAGGCAAAATAAAAAGGAGAAACAAGTAGGGACCTCAGATGTTAATGTTTACAACTGGATTGAAAAATTTTACTAGAAACTTGAATGAAAATGTCAGGATCCATTTTCCTGATATTATAGGTTAATTTGGCACAACTTAGTATAAATTTATTGATACAGTTCAACATTGTTCATGTTTTTAAGATATACGAGAAGAAGAATGTCCTAACACTCCAAGAAAATACTAAAAATTAAATGAAAAAATATTTAATGTATGCTCATCCGCATTAACTTGTATTTTTATAAACAGTTGAAATCAAACTTTGACTGTGGATTTGTAACATTTTGATTGAGAAGATTGTTAATAAGATTTTAATCGTTTCCGTCATGTTTTCGTTTTTCACTGGAAAATATTACAATTAGGTGTAATTATGAAATATTCTTTGGTCATAAGATGTAGTTTTTTTTTAGATTGTGTGCAGCTGTTGAAGCAGATCAGTTCCTCTTTAGCTGAGGGAGGTTTTTGTACTGCGTTGTTTCACTGTGTGAACGGGAAGCTGTTATGCTGCTGACAGTAATAAACTCCAGCATCTTCAGTCTGAACTCCTCTGATGACCAAAGTGAAGTCAGTCTGATGTGCCGTTGCACTAAAACGATCTGGAACTCCAGACTGCCGCTCTGTAGTATCATAAATCAGGAGTTTAGGAGGTTCTCCATCTTTCTGTTGGTACCAGTTAATGTCATCACCTATAAGTGTACTGCTTTCACATGTGATAGAGACAGTCTGTCCTGCTACAACAGACTGAGATCCAGGAGACTGAGTCAGGATGATTTCTCCTGATGAACCTGGAAAATATAAAAAACAGGAGAAAGATGATCAACATCCAAACAGAAGAGCATCATTTCTTGAACACGGAGAATAGATGGAAGAAGGTAACTGCTGCTTGTTTCAGTGTCTCTCCATCATAGCAGAACATCACTGAGGTGAACCTGGTTGCATCCTGAAGCAAAGTTTTCAGAAGAGAGTCTCACCCTGAACAAGGAGCCCCAGGGTGACCAGCAGTAGACTCAGTGACATCATCATTGTGCTGCCGGCGTCTCAGTGTCTCTGAAAGGTCTGGACAGACACTGATCAACACTGTCCTCTTAACGTCTGGGAGCAGAGAGGCAGGACACATATGCAAACACACAGAGTCAGTGAGCTGTAGCTGTCCTCAACATATCATGCTGTTTAACCTCAGTGCTGACAGCAGAAATTATGTAAACTATCTGTTATATAATGTTTTTAGAAACTGAGATGAACTGAAATTAAGTAATCTTTGAAAAAGCTGAGTCAAAATCTATGACAGTTTTTTTCCCATCAAGCAGTCAGAAAAAGGAGAGGTACATTATTTTATGGAATAAGTTTGAAGCTTATTTCCCAGAATAATTTTAAATATCGAGCTTTAAAATTCAACCTGCTACAGTGTTTTAAATACATGAATGAGGGCGAGAATCACGGGGGCCAAAGGGTCTCATCAGGATAAAAACTTTTTTGGCGCATATCAACATTTTAAATCGACATACATAATGGATTTATTACAGTGTCAATGAAGAGATAGCTGAAATGCGAATGGACTTCTTAATGTAATGAAACACAAAAAAAACAGGGTCTCAAAAATCTGACAAAATATTTATAGTGACACATACAGTAAGTGATCATGTAGACCAGTGAAGTAACTACTGTTGTGTGTGTGTGTGTGTGTGTGTGTGTGTGTGTGTGTGTGTGTCAGTGAAGTGTATCAGTCTCTGCAGTAGCTTCCAGCTGCAGCTGTCACTTCAGTTTCTGTTCAGTCTGACTGAGGGAGGTTTTTGTACGACGCTTTTTCACTGTGTGAACACATCCTGACTGTTGATATAATGAAAACTCTGACAGTAATAAACTGCTGCATCTTCAGTCTGAACTCCACTGATGGTCAGAGTGAAGTCAGAGTTTGATCCTCTGCCTGAAAAACGATCTGGGATCTCTGATACTCGAGTGCTGGCATCGTAAATGAGCAGTTTAGGAGTTTCTCCGTCTCTCTGTTGGTACCAGGCTAAACGGTGGTTGTTGCTCGACACATAAACATCCTGACTGGTCCTACATGTGATGGGGACGGAGCCTCCCACAGCAGATCTCACTGCTCCACGCTGAGTCACTGTGACCTGACCTCTGGACTCTGAGGACACAGAGACAGAAACATAAAGCAGCGTCATGGTTTTGTCGGCTTCATTTCAGAGGGACGGATGTTCATAGAGGAGAGGAGTTTGATTCTCTGGACTTTACCTGTGAAGCAGCAGCAGAGGAGAGTCCAGATGAGGACGCAGGTCAAAGTCATGTTTTTGATGAGGACCATTTCTGTGTCTTCTGTTGTCATGAAGGACAGCTGTCAGTCATCCAGAGTTCAACTCTCAGGACTATAAACTCTCCCAGAGCACTGGAGCATGGAGCTGCTGATGCAAAGTGGCTCTCTATGGAAATGCTCTGACTGACTCCAACAGGGACTTGATATTTTCTTGCTCATAATGAAGCTGAAAACTACAGAGTCTTTAATGACCTGAACATACATTTTATTCTGGCAAACATCTACCAAAATTAAGTTACACTAGAGTGTCATGACAACATTTTTTATGTGTTGGATGCAATTTTGTAAAACAAAACAAATTAAAAACATATTTCTGTCAATACACCATATCTTTATTTAATATTGGTGTAATAAAGTAGGTAGTATTAATGTGGGCAAAAAGGATGAGCGAAGTTCATGTTAAAATGACTTTTAATGGATCTACAAAGGCTGAATGTAGTTGTGGAGCATTACAAAAAAATCTATCTAAAAAAATATCATCGGTTTAATGAAATACAACATTAAAGTGATCATTTTTAACTTTTGAACTTGAACATTATTCATAAAATATTCATATCCATGTGTTTTTGCAAAACCTCAAGCAGATAGGCAAAACAAAAGGTGAAAAAGTAGAGACCTCATATATTAATGTTTACAACTGGATGGTAAAATTTTACCAGAAACTGGAATGAAAATGTCTCCTAACATTATAAATTAATTTGTCACAACTGAGTATGAATGTATTGATACAGTTCAACATTGTTCATGTTTTTAAGATAGATTAAAAGAAGAATGTGGTAACACCCCCAGAAACAAGTAAAATTTAAAAAGAAAAGTTGATGTATGCTCATCTGCATTAACCTGTATGTTTAAAAACAGATGAAATCAAACTCAGACTTTGGTTTAGTAACATTTTGACTAAGAAAACTGTTAATAAAATAATATTTTTTTCCCTCATGTTTTGTTTTTTAAGTGTAAAATGTTACAATAAGATGCAGTTTTAAAGTATATTTTCTTCATATGAGGTAGTTTTTTTAGCATCTGTGCAGCTGTTGAAACAGCTTTTTTTGATGTCCAAGCAATTTAAAATTATGTGATATTGAACATTTTTTAGACTTCTTAAGCAAACTTTTGAATACCTAACTATGTCAAGTACCTAGGTTTGTTTGTAATGTGATTTATGTTTGATTTTGATAGTCACTCCTCATGTGTCATGTCCTGTTTAACTTCCTGTCTTTGTGTGTTTCTGTCCTGATTTGGTTCACCTGTCCCTCATTAGCCTTGCTGTCCCCTGTCCCTCGTTAACACCCTCCTCCCTTTGTGTCTTTAGTCTGTGTGTGTTTTCTCTTTTTCAGTGTCACATCATCTGCATTTGAAGCTGGTGTCTCTTGTCTCTCATGTTCCTCACATCATCTGCTTTGTCTCTAGTTTAGTTTTATTTTCCCTTTACTTTATTTTATTTGGCCTGTTCCTTCAGTTTTCATTGTCTGCTTGTTTTTACATTGAAACGTTTGCTGACTTTACCTTCCTGGTTTTCTGCATCGTGTTCCTTCAGTTCTGAATTGTGAAATGTGACATGTCAGAGTTTTTTGGTTTTTTTTTGTTGGACCACAGATTGTATAATAAATGTTCTGAGAGGCCCCAAACCTTAAAAAATGAAACATATTGGTTTGACTCCATTCACAAATATGGAAAGCAATGAGCAACTTTACAGGATTTGACCCATCAATTTTCAGGAAATTAATAAAAACAATAAATTAAAAGAAAAAAAAAAGAAAATTTCCCCCAAAAAGTTCCTAAAAACATGAAAAAGATTTTGTGAAGTGATGAACTTAAAATAAATGGTTACAGTAATTATACATACAATTTTCTGGAGAGTTTCCCCTCGAGTTTTTAAAAGTTTCCTCTTTCTCAAAAGTAATTTTCAGGTAATTTTCTTGTCACCTTTTCTTAAGTTCTTCCAGTTTGCTGGACATTTCTTGCCAAGTTGCTCATTGCCTTTTTCCTCGTGTTTTCAACAGAGATCACACCAGTTTGCCCAAATTTCAGGGGTTAAATAGCTTGTAGAGACACCTCAACACAGCTCAAGAAAACAGGTGACAGTTATCAATTTCATTAGATTTCACCTTATTGACAGAAACAATTCTGAAGTGTGTCTTTTGTCCCAGTTTTGTAAAGAATTTATATTTGTGTGTGTGTGTGTGTGTGTGTGTGTGTGTGTGTGTGTGTGTCAGTGAAGTGTATCAGTCTCTGCAGTAGCTTCCAGCTGCAGCTGTCACTTCAGTTTCTGTTCAGTCTGACTGAGGGAGGTTTTTGTACGACGCTTTTTCACTGTGTGAACACAGCTTGACTGTTGATATCATGACGACTCTGACAGTAATAAACTGCTGCATCTTCAGTCTGAACTCCACTGATGGTCAGAGTGAAGTCAGAGTTTGATCCTCTGCCTGTAAAACGATCTGGACACCCTGATACTCGAGTGCTGGCATAGTAAATGAGGAGTTTAGGAGTTTCTCCGTCTCTCTGTTGGTACCAGGCTAAAAGATGGTAGTTGCTCCACACAAGAACATCCTGACTGGTCCTACATGTGATGGAGACGGAGCCTCCCACAGCAGATCTCACTGCTCCAGGCTGAGTCACTGTGACCTGACCTCTGGACTCTGAGGACACAGAGACAGAAACATAAAGCAGCGTCATGGTTTTGTCGGCTTCATTTCAGAGGGACGGATGTTCATAGAGGAGAGGAGTTTGATTCTCTGGACTTTACCTGTGAAGCAGCAGCAGAGGAGAGTCCAGATGAGGACGCAGGTCAAAGTCATGTTTTTGATGAGGACCATTTCTGTGTCTTCTGTTGTCATGAAGGACAGCTGTCAGTCATCCAGAGTTCAACTCTCAGGACTATAAACTCTCCCAGAGCACTGGAGCATGGAGCTGCTGATGCAAAGTGGCTCTATGGAAATGCTCTGACTGACTCCAACAGGGACTTGATATTTTCTTGCTCATAATGAAGCTGAAAACTACAGAGTCTTTAATGACCTGAACATACATTTTATTCTAGCAAACATCTACCAAAAATTAAATTACACTAGAGTGTCATGACAACATTTTTATGTGTTGGATGCAATTTTGTAAAACTAAACAAAATAAAAAAATATTTCTGTCAATACACCATATCTTTATTTAATATTGGTGTAATAAAGTAGGTAGTATTAATGCGGGTAAAAAGTATGAGCAAAGTTCATGTTAAAATGACTTTTAATGGATCTACAAAGGCTGAATGTAGTTGTGGAGCATTACAAAAAAAAATCCTTTCATCGGCTTAATGGAAACGACATTAAAGTGATCATTTTAACTTTGAACTTGAACATTAGTAAAATTTTGACTAAGAAGACTGTTGTTAAAATAATATTTTTTTCCCTCATGTTTTGTTTTTAGTGTAAAATGTTACAATAAGATGAAGTTATAAAGTATATTTTCTTCATATGAGGTAGTTTTTTTAGCGTCTGTGCAGCTGTTGAAACAGCTTTTTTTGATGTCCAAGCAGTTTAAAATTATGTGACATTGAACATTTTTTAGACTTCTTAAGCAAACTTTTGAATACCTAACTATGTCAAGTACCTAAGTTTGTTTGTAATGTGATTTATGTTTTATCTTGAAAGTCACTCCTCATGTGTCATGTCCTGTTTAACTTCCTGTCTTTGTGTGTTTCTGTCCTGATTTGGTTCACCTGTCCCTCATTAGCCTTGCTGTCCCCTGTCCCTCGTTAACACCCTCCTCCCTTTGTGTCTTTAGTCTGTGTGTGTTTTCTCTTTTTCAGTGTCACATCATCTGCATTTGAAGCTGGTGTCTCTTGTCTCTCATGTTCCTCACATTATCTGCTTTGTCTCTAGTTCATTTTTTCTCCTGTACTTGTTTCTGTTTGCGTCCGTTCCTTCAGTTTTTGTTGCCTGCTTGTTTTCACATTACAGCTCTGGGGTCTGTCTTTTTGTAACTGTGAAATATGACAAACCAAGGTTTATATATTGTTTTGGTTGACAACAGATTCCACAATAAATTATATAAAAGGCCCCAAAACCTTTGAATATTTATATATGAAGGCAGGTGTTTTTATTAGTACCAAATAATGATTAATACATTATTAAAAGAGCCTGTCTGACAGAGAAAAGACAGATGTAATATCAAAGAAGAGGGGAATTTTAGGAAAGACAGGAACAGTTTTGTAGGTATTTATGAAGGCAGAAATAAGGAAAGATTATTCAAAACTTTGAAATGACCTTTCATTTCTTTTAGGGAAGGCAAAAAACTTGGCTTAGATTACTTTCTCTGAGTTTATTTGACTGCTGATTCCTAATTGAAATTGGGATTAAGAGATGCCAGACAAATTAAACAACCTTCTGATTATTTACCAAGGAAGAGAAGTGGATTTTGTGGTGTATTATAAGATGTTGTCAGATAATAAAAAAGTTTTTTTTTTTTTTTATTTGATGATATGTATGCATGCTACATATACGTGTGTGTGTGTGTGTGTGTGTGTGTGTGTGTGTGTGTGTCAGTGAAGTGTATCAGTCTCTGCAGTAGCTTCCAGCTGCAGCTGTCACTTCAGTTTCTGTTCAGTCTGACTGAGGGAGGTTTTTGTACGACGCTTTTTCACTGTGTGAACACATTCTGACTGTTGATATAATGATAACTCTGACAGTAATAAACTGCTGCATCTTCAGTCTGAACTCCACTGATGGTCAGAGTGAAGTCAGAGTTTGATCCTCTGCCTGTAAAACGATCTGGGATCCCTGATGCTCGAGTGCTGGCCTGGTAAATGAGGAGTTTAGGAGTTTCTCCGTCTCTCTGTTGGTACCAGGCTAAAAGGTTAGAGTTATAAACATTCTGACTGGTCCTACATGTGATGGAGACGGAGCCTCCCACAGCAGATCTCACTGCTCCAGGCTGAGTCACTGTGACCTGACCTCTGGACTCTGAGGACACAGAGACAGAAACATAAAGCAGCGTCATGGTTTTGTCGGCTTCATTTCAGAGGGACGGATGTTCATAGAGGAGAGGAGTTTGATTCTCTGGACTTTACCTGTGAAGCAGCAGCAGAGGAGAGTCCAGATGAGGACGCAGGTCAAAGTCATGTTTTTGATGAGGACCATTTCTGTGTCTTCTGTTGTCATGAAGGACAGCTGTCAGTCATCCAGTGTTCAACTCACAGGACTATAAACTCTCCCAGAGCACTGGAGCATGGAGCTGCTGATGCAAAGTGGCTCTCTATGGAAATGCTCTGACTGACTCCAACAGGGACTTGGATTACTCTGATGAGGCTGTTTTTCAATGAATCTGTCAATACTGATTAGAAATTTGCAGGACCAATCAGAAACAACATGGGTCTCTTGCCAAGTTTTGCTTCCAAAAGTTTGATTTTATCTTTCAACAGCCAACTGGAACATATAAAGGAAGTTTTTTGTTCTCTGTGCCACAGAGACATTTAACATAGATCTGCATCACAATTTTTGATTTTTTTTTAAATATTATTTTGTAGGCTTTGCTTTCTTGTATTGTTTATAGAGTTTATTTGCTGCTATTTTCCCATTTGCACTATTGTTTCTGTATGCTGCATATTCTGTTTAATTGGTGTGCTTATATATGCAATAGAAAGCATACTGACTGGAAACATCACCAGCTGGCATGGTCCGTGCATTGTCAAGGACAGGAAGGCTCTACAGCGGGTGATTAAAACTGCCCAGAACATCACAGATTCCCATCTCCAGAGCATCAGTGACCTCGGTGAAGTGAGGTGTCTGCACAGAGCCCAAAAGATACTGACAGACAGCAGCCACCCCAGACACAGTCTGGAAAAAGATACAGTTTCTGCTGCAGAACCACCAGACTACAGAGCAGCTTCTTTTCCCGGGCTGTGAAACTCTTCAACTCCTCCTTCGACGCCACAAGATGTAGCAGGATTTAGGATCACCTTGAATTTCATTTCTTCCTAAATTACATTGAAGAAAAATGACAATGAAGTTACCTTGTACCTTGTAATCTCTGCAGTCCAATTTCAATTATTTTAATTTTCATTTTAAATAAAAATACATTTTCAAACAATACATTCTGGAAATCTGTAGTGCTGTGTTTTTCTCAGTTTGAATTTTATCATACATCCACACAGAAACGAATTCTGGTGAGTTTGTTTGTGTCAAAGTCAGAGAGCCGTGTCTCTCTGCAGTCAGAGGTTTTTGTACGGCGGCTCAATGACTTTGTATCACTGTGGTGGACTTTTGGTGGAGGAACCAGACTGGATGTTGGAAGTAAGTTTCTTCACAAATATTAAATAACAGATTTGAAGTATTTAAATTTGAATTGGAAAATATCTTCAGTACATTAAATTATTTCTCTTGGTTTTTTTTTAATGTTTTTATTTCTCCTCTTTTACCATGGAGGTAATCTCACAGCAGCTTTAGCGAATGATTCTTTACGAATTTTTCACAATACTAGAATTAAAAAAAAAAAAACTTTAAAAAGATAAAACCGCAAACCTTTTTCATAAAATGTTTTCCGAGATTAGATTACAATTTTGCACTAAAATGATTGATGTTTTTTTCAAACAAATTTCCTAAAGAATCAATTATTCAAATAAAATTGAACAGAGTGAAGACAATATGGTAATTTGAAAATCTGCAAAATCTTTTAATTGTGTTAAATGTTTCAAATTTCAAAAATCTTTGATGGTGATTGAAAAGTGCATGAAGATTTTTTGATTGTAATCAGTTCATTTTCTGTATTTATGTTTTCACTAGATATGTTTATGATAAGTTACGTTCAGTTTAAGGTTTTGGATGAGAAAGTTTGAAAATTGGTCTAAATTTTGGGATTTTATTTCCAGAGTAGTTTGATATATTTCGGGTCGCTCTGTATGATGATTCTCTCTGTGCTGGTTTGCATGAGAGGCTTCTTAAAGGGAAGTGAAACAATGTGTGAGTGAGTGACTGCTGGAGCAGAAAAACCATCTGACAGAAACTCCTTAAAGGACTAAATCAGCTCTCACACAGTAAATGTGTCCAAGTGTCTGCTGGTCGACTGACAGCCGTGTGGTCCCTGTCCTCTAAGCTGATTGCTGTCTCCTAGGTGACGTCCGTCCCTCCCTGACGGTGCTGCCCCCCTCCAGTGAGGAGCTGGAGCAGGGGAAGGCCACGCTCATGTGTCTGGCCAACAAGGGCTTCCCCTCAGACTGGAGTCTGTCCTGGAAGGTGGACGGCAGCAGCAGCAGCAGCAGCAGCAGCAGCAGCTGGGAGGAGAGCAGGAGCCCCGGGGTGCTGGAGAAGGACGGCCGCTACAGCTGGAGCAGCACCCTGAGGCTCTCTGCAGACCAGTGGAGGAAGGTGGGCTCTGTGACCTGTGAGGCCACCCAGGGCTCCCAGACTCCACTCTCTCAGACACTGAGGAGAGACCAGTGTTCCTAGTCCTGACCTGACTCACTGGGACTCTGCTACTGGTTTTACTCTGCTACTGTACTGCTCTCAATCTGCACTCTGTCTCTCTTTCTATCATCTCACTTAACAACAGTTTTCAATTAGAAATAGTCATGTTTTTATTGTTGTCATAATGCTTATATGCTGTATAATAAAACATAAGTCAAGTGAAATAAATGTGTGGATATTTTTTATTGCAACAGATCCCCTCTCTCATGTGTTTAGAGGTTCAAGATGAAAACCCATATCAGTGTTAGATTGTCTCCCCACTGGTGACGATTTTATTCATGAACTCCAGAATCACATCATGTCACATATCCACTAACTCTGTCAGGCTCTCCTGACAGTGTCTCCTATTAACAGTAATGTCCCGATGCAGCCAAGGTCTAACTGGATCAATGAAACAGGGACACTTTGATTACATTATTTTGAACTGTGTTATAAAAAAATACTTAATACAGCTTGAGGGATTAGAAAGAAATTGCAGAGTATCATCAGCATAAGCTGATATAAAATATTTAAATCAAAGTCTTAATGTCACTTTTGCAGATTTACATGAGGAGCCTTTTTTGTGAATATCTTTCTTCATCAAGAAATATGCTCAATCTTGTGAATACAACTACAAATATGTAAATGAAAGGTATTTCAGGGTTTCACAGTAAAAAATCTATACAAATAAATAATATAAAAAAAATAATAAGATAACACATGGTGTCACATTTTGCAAAGTCTTCATGTAGGAACTTTGAGTGTACATGAAGCAATCTGAGATAAATAATACTGACTGAAACACTTTTATCTTCCTGCACAACTTTCTGTTTTTATGCATTAATGAAAAAAGTCTTAGTTTGTTGGAAACCTCTTGGCGTGTTTCATGAAATAACTTTAAATAATTTATCGTAACAAGTTGAATTATTATTGTTACTTTTTTATTTAGAATTGTTTCATTTAACTTAAAACTTAGTAAGGTTGCTGAACGACTATAGAAATGTTTTTTTAAAGAATCAAAAGAAAGATTTTTTAAATAATTGTATTAATTATTTTGTTTTAACATGAAGCCATATCTAATAATATAACCTTGTCTTACTGCTTGAGTATGTATCTCATTTACACAAAAACAGTCATCACAGGTGACTTTGAATGAACTGTTTCAAACTCTGTCTGAAGAAAACTTTCAATAAAATTATATATTACTTTATATGTGAATGACTGTGCATGATTGTGTTACAGTTTTGCTCTACTTCTTTTTGTTTTGCACTTTGTTGATATCCATGTGTCTCGTGTTGCCGTTTCATTGCAGCCGTTAAGTCAGATCAGTTCCTCTCCAGCTGAGGAGGTTTTTGTACGACGTTGTTTCACTGTGTGAACGGCAAGCTGTGCCTCTGCAGACAATAATAATCTCCTTCGTCTTCAGTCTGAACTCCTCTGATGGTCAGAGTGAAGTCAGTCCCAGAGCCTGTCCCACTGAAACGCTCTGAAACTCCAGAATGACGATTTGTAGCATAACGAATCAAAAGTTTGGGAGATTCTCCAGATTTCTGAAAGTACCAGTGAAGGTTGCTACTTATACTTGTACTGGCTTTACATGTGATAGAGACAGTCTGTCCTGCTACAGCAGACTGAGATCCAGGAGACTGAGTCAGGATGATTTCTCCTGATGAACCTGGAAAATATCAAAAACAGGAGAAAGATGATCAACATCCAAACAGAAGAGCATCATTTCTTGAACACGGAGAATAGATGGAAGAAGGTAACTGCTGCTTGTTTCAGTGTCTCTCCATCATAGCAGAACATCACTGAGGTGAACCTGGTTGCATCCTGAAGCAAAGTTTTCAGAAGAGAGTCTCACCCTGAACAAGGAGCCCCAGGGTGACCAGCAGTAGACTCAGTGACATCATCATTGTGCTGCCGGCGTCTCAGTGTCTCTGAAAGGTCTGGACAGACACTGATCAACACTGTCCTCTTAACGTCTGGGAGCAGAGAGGCAGGACACATATGCAAACACACAGAGTCAGTGAGCTGTAGCTGTCCTCAACATATCATGCTGTTTAACCTCAGTGCTGACAGCATGGACCGACACGTTTACATAGTATGGTCTTTTTTTGATGTCCAAGCTGTTAAAAATTATGTTGTATTGAACATTTTTTAGACTTCTTAAACAAACCTTTGAATAAGTAACCATGTCAAGCAGCTAGATTTGTTTGTAGTTGTTTTTCTGTCCTGATTTGGTTCACCTGTCCCTCATTAGCCTTGCTGTCCCCTGTCCCTCGTTAACACCCTCCTCCCTTTGTGTCTTTAGTCTGTGTGTGTTTTCTCTTTTGCAGTGTCACATCATCTGCATTTGAAGCTGGTGTCTCTTGTCTCTTTGCAACAACAGATTCCACAATAAATTATATAAAAGGCCCCAAAACCTTTGAATATTTATATATGAAGGCAGGTGTTTTTATTCGTACCAAATACTGATTAATACATTATTAAAAGAGCCTGTCTGACAGAGAAAAGACAGATGTAATATCAAAGAAGAGGGGAATTTTAGGAAAGACAGGAACAGTTTTGTAGGTATTTATGAAGGCAGAAATAAGGAAAGATTATTCAAAACTTTGAAATGACCTTTCATTTCTTTTAGGGAAGGCAAAAAACTTGGCTTAGATTACTTTCTCTGAGTTTATTTGACTGCTGATTCCTAATTGAAATTGGGATTAAGAGATGCCAGACAAATTAAAAAACCTTCTGATTATTTACCGAAGGAAGAGAAGTGGATTTTGTGGTGTATTATAAGATATTGTCAGATAATAAAATATTTTTTTTTTATTTGATGATATGAATGCATGCTACATATACCGTGTGTGTTTCTGTGTGTGTGTGTGTGTGTGTGTGTGTGTCAGTGAAGTGTATCAGTCTCTGCAGTAGCTTCCAGCTGCAGCTGTCACTTCAGTTTCTGTTCAGTCTGACTGAGGGAGGTTTTTGTACGACGCTTTTTCACTGTGTGAACACATCCTGACTGTTGATATAATGATAACTCTGACAGTAATAAACTGCTGCATCTTCAGTCTGAACTCCACTGATGGTCAGAGTGAAGTCAGAGTTTGATCCTCTGCCTGTAAAACGATCTGGGATCCCTGATGCTCGAGTGCTGGCCAGGTAAATGAGGAGTTTAGGAGTTTCTCCGTCTCTCTGTTGGTACCAGGCTAAACAGTTAGAGTTATAAACATTCTGACTGGTCCTACATGAGATGGAGACGGAGCCTCCCACAGCAGATCTCACTGCTCCAGACTGAGTCACTGTGACCTGACCTCTGGACTCTGAGGACACAGAGACAGAAACATAAAGCAGCGTCATGGTTTTGTCGGCTTCATTTCAGAGGGACGGATGTTCATAGAGGAGAGGAGTTTGATTCTCTGGACTTTACCTGTGAAGCAGCAGCAGAGGAGAGTCCAGATGAGGACGCAGGTCAAAGTCATGTTTTTGATGAGGACCATTTCTGTGTCTTCTGTTGTCATGAAGGACAGCTGTCAGTCATCCAGAGCTCAACTCTCAGGACTATAAACTCTCCCAGAGCACTGGAGCATGGAGCTGCTGATGCAAAGTGGCTCTCTATGGAAATGCTCTGACTGACTCCAACAGGGACTTGGATTACTCTGATGAGGCTGTTTATCAGTGAATCTGTCAATACTGATTAGAAATTTGCAGGACCAATTAGAAACAACATGGGCCTCTTGCCCAGTTTTGCTTCTAAATGTTTGATTTTGTCTTTCTTGTCATATAAAGGAAGTTTTTTGTTCTCTGTGCCACAGAGACATTTAACATAGATCTGCATCACAATTTTTGATTTTTTTTTTAAATTTTATTTTGTAGGCTTCGCTTTCTTGTATCATTTATAGAGTTTATTTGCTGCTATTTTCCCATTTGCACTATTGTTTCTGTATGCTGCATATTCTGTTTAATTGGTGTGCTTATATATGCAATAGAAAGCATACTGACTGGAAACATCACCAGCTGACATGGTCCGTGCATTGTCAAGGACAGGAAGGCTCTACAGCGGGGGATTAAAACTGCCCAGAACATCACAGATTCCCATCTCCAGAGCATCAGTGACCTCGGTGAAGTGAGGTTACTGCACAGAGCCCAAAAGATACTGACAGACAGCAGCCACCCCAGACACAGTCTGGAAAAAGATACAGTTTCTGCTGCAGAACCACCAGACTACAGAGCAGCTTCTTTTCCCGGGCTGTGAAACTCTTCAACTCCTCCTTCGACGCCACAAGATGTAGCAGGATTTAGGATCACCTTGAATTTCATTTCTTCCTAAACTACATTGAAGAAAAATGACAATGAAGTTACCTTGTACCTTGTAATCTCTGCAGTCCAATTTCAATTATTTTAATTTTCATTTTAAATAAAAATACATTTTCAAACAATACATTCTGGAAATCTGTAGTACTGTGTTTTTCTCAGTTTGAATTTTATCATACATCCACACAGAAACGAATTCTGGTGAGTTTGTTTGTGTCAAAGTCAGAGAGCCGTGTCTCTCTGCAGTCAGAGGTTTTTGTACGGCGGCTCAATGACTTTGTATCACTGTGGAACACGTTCGGTGGAGGAACCAGACTGGATGTTGGAAGTAAGTCTAATTTTTAGAAAACTGTTTTATTACAAGAACTGTTTTTCTTAATTTATTTTCAGCACTCTTGACTTTCCATATTGATGCATAATTTTACAGAAATATTTTGCACTTAAAGTCGATGATTGCCTTTAAAATAAAGAATCAAAATGTAACTGAAATGAAAAAAAATCTTTGCAAGAGAATAGTTAATTTTCTCTAACTTTCATGGTAAAGTTTCACCTTGAAGGTTTTGTAGTTTAAGTTCAGTGTGTCAAAGTCAGAGAGCCGTGTCTCTCTGCAGTCAGAGGTTTTTGTACGGCGGCTCAATTACTTTGTATCACTGTGGTGGACTTTTGGTGGAGGAACCAGACTGGATGTTGGAAGTAAGTTTCTTCACAAATACTAGAAAACATATTGTAAGGATTAAAATTTGAATTTGTAATATCTTCAGTACGTTAAATTATCTTGTTTATTTTTTTTGTTTATGTTTTATTTCTCCTCTTTTACCATGGAGGCAGTCTCACAGCAGCTTTACCCAATGTGTCGTTAAAAATTTCACAATACTGGAATTTAAAAGCTTTAACGATAAAAGAGATAAAACTGCAAACCTTTTTCAAAAATTGTTTTCCAGGATTAGATTACAATTTTGCACTAAAATGATTGACATTTTTTTAAAACAAATTTCCTAAAGGATCAATTATTCAAGTAAAATTGAACAGAGTGAAGACAATATGGTAATTTGAAAATCTGCAAAATCTTTCAATTGTGTTAAATGTTTCAAATTTCAAAAATCTTTGATGGTGATTGAAAACCGCATGAAGATTTTTTGCTTGTAATCAGTTCATTTTCTGTATTTATGTTTTCACTAGATATGTTAATGATAAGTTACGTTCAGTTTAAGGTTTTGGATGAGAAAGTTTGAAAACTGGTCTAAATTTTGAGATTTTAATTCCAGAGTAGTTTGATATATTTCGGGTGGCTCTGTATGATGATTCTCTCTGTGCTGGTTTGCATGAGAGGCTTCTTAAAGGGAAGTGAAACAATGTGTGAGTGAGTGACTGCTGGAGCAGAAAAAACATCTGACAGAAACTCCTTAAAGGACAAAATCAGCTCTCACACAGTAAATGTGTCCAAGTGTCTGCTGGTCGACTGACAGCCGTGGTGGTCCCTGTCCTCTAAGCTGATTGCTGTCTCCCTAGGTGACGTCCGTCCCTCCCTGACGGTGCTGCCCCCCTCCAGTGAGGAGCTGGAGCAGGGGAAGGCCACGCTCATGTGTCTGGCCAACAAGGGCTTCCCCTCAGACTGGAGTCTGTCCTGGAAGGTGGACGGCAGCAGCAGCAGCAGCAGCAGCAGCAGCTGGGAGGAGAGCAGGAGCCCCGGGGTGCTGGAGAAGGACGGCCGCTACAGCTGGAGCAGCACCCTGAGGCTCTCTGCAGACCAGTGGAGGAAGGTGGGCTCTGTGACCTGTGAGGCCACCCAGGGCTCCCAGACTCCACTCTCTCAGACACTGAGGAGAGACCAGTGTTCCCAGTCCTGACCTGACTCACTGGGACTCTGCTACTGGTTTTACTCTGCTACTGCTCTCAATCTGCACTCTGTCTCTCTTTCTATCATCTCACTTAACAACAGTTTTCAATTAGAAATAGTCATGTTTTTATTGTTGTCATAATGCTTATATGCTGTATAATAAAACATAAGTCAAGTGAAATAAATGTGTGGATATTTTTTATTGCAACAGATCCCCTCTCTCATGTGTTTAGAGGTTCAAGATGAAAACCCATATCAGTGTTAGATTGTCTCCCCACTGGTGACGATTTTATTCATGAACTCCAGAATCACATCATGTCACATATCCACTAACTCTGTCAGGCTCTCCTGACAGTGTCTCCTATTAACAGTAATGTCCCGATGCAGCCAAGGTCTAACTTGATCAATGAAACAGGGACACTTTGATTACATTATTTTGAACTGTGTTATAAAAAAATACTTAATACAGCTTGAGGGATTAGAAAGAAATTGCAGAGTATCATCAGTATAAGATGATATAAAATATTTAAATCTAAGTATTAATGTCACTTTTGCAGATTTACATGAGGAGCCTTTTTTGTGAATATCTTTCTTCATCAAGAAATATGCTCAATCTTGTGAATACATCTACAAATATGTAAATGAAAAGTATTTCAGGGTTTCACAGTAAAAATCTATACAAATAAATAATACAAAAAATAATAATAAGATAAAACATGGTGTCACATTTTGCAAAGTCTTCATGTAGGAACTTTGAGTGTACATGAAGCAATCTGAGATAAATAATACTGACTGAAACACTTTTATCTTCCTGCACAACTTTCTGTTTTTATGCATTAATGAAAAAAGTCTTAGTTTGTTGGAAACCTCTTGGTGTGTTTCATTAAATAACTTTAAATATTTTAACGTAACAAGTTGAATTATTATTGTTACTTTTTTATTTAGAATTATTTCATTTAACTTAAAACTTAGTAAGTTTGCTGAACGACTATAAAAATGATTTTTAAAGAATCAAAAGAAAGAAATGTCATTTTTTTATAATTGTCTTAATTATTTTGTTTTAACATGAAGCCATATCTAATAATATAGCCTTGTCTTACTGCTTGAGTATGTATCTCATTTACACAAAAACAGTCATCACAACTGACTTTGAATGAACTGTTTCAAACTCTGTCTGAAGAAAACTTTCAATAAAATTATATATTACTTTATATGTGAATGACTGTGTATGATTGTGTTACAGTTTTGCTGTACTTCTTTTCGTTTTGCACTTTGTCAATATCCATGTGTCTCGTGTTGCCGCTTTCATTGCAGCCGTTAAGTCAGATCAGTTCCTCTCCAGCTGAGGAGGTTTTTGTACAACGTTGTTTCACTGTGTGAACGGCAAGCTGTGCCTCTGCAGACAATAATAATCTCCTTCGTCTTCAGTCTGAACTCCTCTGATGGTCAGAGTGAAGTCAGTCCCAGAGCCTGTCCCACTGAAA
The DNA here is from genome assembly GCF_026936395.1 of Plectropomus leopardus. NCBI lineage: Eukaryota > Metazoa > Chordata > Actinopteri > Perciformes > Serranidae > Plectropomus > Plectropomus leopardus. The sequence continues at coordinate 29,804,054 of NC_142192.1, read as the reverse complement.
CGCTCTGAAACTCCAGAATGACGATTTGTAGCATAACGAATCAAAAGTTTGGGAGATTCTCCAGATTTCTGAAAGTACCAGTGAAGGTTGCTACTTATACTTGTACTGGCTTTACATGTGATAGAGACAGTCTGTCCTGCTACAGCAGACTGAGATCCAGGAGACTGAGTCAGGATGATTTCTCCTGATGAACCTGGAAAATATAAAAAACAGGAGAAAGATGATCAACATCCAAACAGAAGAGCATCATTTCTTGAACACGGAGAATAGATGGAAGAAGGTAACTGCTGCTTGTTTCAGTGTCTCTCCATCATAGCAGAACATCACTGAGGTGAACCTGGTTGCATCCTGAAGCAAAGTTTTCAGAAGAGAGTCTCACCCTGAACAAGGAGCCCCAGGGTGACCAGCAGTAGACTCCAGTGACATCATCATTGTGCTGCCGGCGTCTCAGTGTCTCTGAAAGGTCTGGACAGACACTGATCAACACTGTCCTCTTAACGTCTGGGGAGCAGAGAGGCAGGACACATATGCAAACACACAGAGTCAGTGAGCTGTAGCTGTCCTCAACATATCATGCTGTTTAACCTCAGTGCTGACAGCATGGACCGACACGTTTACATAGTATGGTCTTTTTTTGATGTCCAAGCTGTTAAAAATTATGTTGTATTGAACATTTTTTAGACTTCTTAAACAAACCTTTGAATAAGTAACCATGTCAAGCAGCTAGATTTGTTTGTAGTTGTTTTTCTGTCCTGATTTGGTTCACCTGTCCCTCATTAGCCTTGCTGTCCCCTGTCTCTCGTTAACACCCTCCTCCCTTTGTGTCTTTAGTCTGTGTGTGTTTTCTCTTTTTCAGTGTCACATCATCTGCATTTGAAGCTGGTGTCTCTTGTCTCTTTGCAACAACAGATTCCACAATAAATTATATAAAAGGCCCCAAAACCTTTGAATATTTATATATGAAGGCAGGTGTTTTTATTAGTACCAAATAATGATTAATACATTATTAAAAGAGCCTGTCTGACAGAGAAAAGACAGATGTAATATCAAAGAAGAGGGGAATTTTAGGAAAGACAGGAACAGTTTTGTAGGTATTTATGAAGGCAGAAATAAGGAAAGATTATTCAAAACTTTGAAATGACCTTTCATTTCTTTTAGGGAAGGCAAAAAACTTGGCTTAGATTACTTTCTCTGAGTTTATTTGACTGCTGATTCCTAATTGAAATTGGGATTAAGAGATGCCAGACAAATTAAACAACCTTCTGATTATTTACCGAAGGAAGAGAAGTGGATTTTGTGGTGTATTATAAGATGTAGATGTAGTTGTTTTTTATTTTTTGATGATATGAATGCATGCTACATATACTGTGTGTGTGTGTGTGTGTGTGTGTGTGTGTGTGTGTGTGTGTGTGTGTCCTCAGTGAAGTGTATCAGTCTCTGCAGTAGCTTCCAGCTGCAGTTGTCACTTCAGTTTCTGTTCAGTCTGACTGAGGGAGGTTTTTGTACGACGCTTTTTCACTGTGTGAACACATGCTGACTGTTGATATAATGAAAACTCTGACAGTAATAAACTGCTGCATCTTCAGTCTGAACTCCACTGATGGTCAGAGTGAAGTCAGAGTTTGATCCTCTGCCTGAAAAACGATCTGGGATCCCTGATGCTCGAGTGCTGGCCTCGTAAATGAGCAGTTTAGGAGTTTCTCCGTCTCTCTGTTGGTACCAGGCTAAACGGTTAGAGCTATAAACATTCTGACTGGTCCTACATGTGATGGAGACGGAGGCTCCCACAGCAGATCTCACTGCTCCACGCTGAGTCACTGTGACCTGACCTCTGGACTCTGAGGACACAGAGACAGAAACATAAAGCAGCGTCATGGTTTTGTCGGCTTCATTTCAGAGGGACGGATGTTCATAGAGGAGAGGAGTTTGATTCTCTGGACTTTACCTGTGAAGCAGCAGCAGAGGAGAGTCCAAATGAGGACGCAGGTCAAAGTCATGTTTTTGATGAGGACCATTTCTGTGTCTTCTGTTGTCATGAAGGACAGCTGTCAGTCATCCAGAGTTCAACTCTCAGGACTATAAACTCTCCCAGAGCACTGGAGCATGGAGCTGCTGATGCAAAGTGGCTCTCTATGGAAATGCTCTGACTGACTCCAACAGGGACTTGGATTACTCTGATGAGGCTGTTTATCAATGAATCTGTCAATACTGATTAGAAATTTGCAGGACCAATTAGAAACAACATGGGTCTCTTGCCAAGTTTTGCTTCCAAAAGTTTGATTTTGTCTTTCAACAGCCAACTGGAACATATAAAGGAAGTTTTTTGTTCTCTGTGCCACAGAGACATTTAACATAGATCTGCATCACAATTTTTGATTTTTTTTAAATTTTATTTTGTAGGCTTTGCTTTCTTGTATCATTTATAGAGTTTATTTGCTGCTATTTTCCCATTTCCACTATTGTTTCTTTATGCTGCATATTCTGTTTAATTGGTGTGCTTATATATGCAATAGAAAGCATACTGACTGGAAACATCACCAGCTGGCATGGTCCGTGCATTGTCAAGGACAGGAAGGCTCTACAGCGGGTGATTAAAACTGCCCAGAACATCACAGATTCCCATCTCCAGAGCATCAGTGACCTCGGTGAAGTGAGGTTACTGCACAGAGCCCAAAAGATACTGACAGACAGCAGCCACCCCAGACACAGTCTGGAAAAAGATACAGTTTCTGCTGCAGAACCACCAGACTACAGAGCAGCTTCTTTTCCCGGGCTGTGAAACTCTTCGACTCCTCCTTCGACGCCACAAGATGTAGCAGGATTTAGGATCACCTTGAATTTCATTTCTTCCTAAACTACATTGAAGAAAAGTGACAATGAAGTTACCTTGTACCTTGTAATCTCTGCAGTCCAATTTCAGTTATTTTAATTTTCATTTTAAATAAAAATACATTTTCAAACAATACATTCTGGAAATCTGTAGTACTGTGTTTTTCTCAGTTTGAATTTTATCATACATCCACACAGAAATGAATTCTGGTGAGTTTGTTTGTGTCAAAGTCAGAGAGCTGTGTCTCTCTGCAGTCAGAGGTTTTTGTACGGCGGCTCAATGACTTTGTATCACTGTGGTGGACTTTTGGTGGAGGAACCAGACTGGATGTTGGAAGTAAGTTTCTTCACAAATATTAAATAACATATTTGAAGGATTTAAATTTCAATTTGTAATATCTTCAGTATATTAAATTATCTTGGGATTTTTTTGTTTTTTTTTTTATATTTCTGCTTTTATTTCTCCTCTGTTACCATGGAGGCAGTCTCACTGCAGCTTTAGCAAATGATTCTTTACGAATTTTCACGATACTTCAATTTAAAAAGCTTTAGTTGTAAAAAGAGATAAAACTGTGTTAAGAGAGTTAAGAGATAAAACCTGTTGTTGATGTTTTCAAGATCAAATTACAATTTTGCACCAAAATGATGAATGTTTTTAAAACAAATTCAGAATGAATCAGTTATTCCAATTCAGTTGAACAGAGTGAAAACAAAATGGGTATTTGGAAATCTGCAAAATCTTTCAATTGTGTTAAATGTTTCAAATTTCAAAAATCTTTGATGGTGATTGAAAACCACATGAAGATTACTTGATTATAATCAGTTCGTTTTCTGTATTTATGTTTCCATGAGATATGTTAATGATAAGTTACGTTCAGTTTAAGGTTTTGGATGAGAAAGTTTGAAAACTGGTCTAAATTTTGAGATTTTATTTCCAGAGTAGTTTGATATATTTCGGGTGGCTCTGTATGATGATTCTCTCTGTGCTGGTTTGCATGAGAGGCTTCTTAAAGGGAAGTGAAACAATGTGTGAGTGAGTGACTGCTGGAGCAGAAAAACCAGCTGACAGAAACTCCTTAAAGGACAAAATCAGCTCTCACACAGTAAATGTGTCCAAGTGTCTGCTGGTCGACTGACAGCCGTGTGGTCCCTGTCCTCTAAGCTGATTGCTGTCTCCTAGGTGACGTCCGTCCCTCCCTGACGGTGCTGCCCCCCTCCAGTGAGGAGCTGGAGCAGGGGAAGGCCACGCTCATGTGTCTGGCCAACAAGGGCTTCCCCTCAGACTGGAGTCTGTCCTGGAAGGTGGACGGCAGCAGCAGCAGCAGCAGCAGCAGCAGCAGCTGGGAGGAGAGCAGGAGCCCCGGGGTGCTGGAGAAGGACGGCCGCTACAGCTGGAGCAGCACCCTGAGGCTCTCTGCAGACCAGTGGAGGAAGGTGGGCTCTGTGACCTGTGAGGCCACCCAGGGCTCCCAGACTCCACTCTCTCAGACACTGAGGAGAGACCAGTGTTCCTAGTCCTGACCTGACTCACTGGGACTCTGCTACTGGTTTTACTCTGCTACTGCTCTCAATCTGCACTCTGTAACACTGTCTTAGTCTCTCTTCTTTGCTTGTCTTAATGTTGATGGTTCAAAGATATCGAAATAATAAAGATTTTATCAAATCAGCACTTTCTATGAGATTGTTGTGAATGCATCATGTTTTATACTCTATCAGCTTTTCCATTTACTGTATATGTTTAGAAACACAATAAACAGTTGTGTGCAAAGTCAATCCAAGTCAGTTAATTGTTTTCAATATATTCTGACTGAAAAAAATGTTGTGCTATAGTTTTATCTGTGAAACTTGATTATAATTCACACACTTAGACCTTTTTAAAAGAAAATCACTTAAATACACTGCAAAAATGGCCTGTCAAATTTAAGGCCAAACACCCTAGATTTAAGCATACTTGAACTTAAAAGAAGCAAATTTGGCTGCCAGTGCAGTAAGCAAATTTTGCTTGTTAAGATGTCTTAAAACCAGTAAAACTGTGTGACTCTCATTATAGCCCATAAAATCTTGAAATAAGATCAAAACACTAATTTCAAGCAATTTATTTAAGCCTAGTTGGACATACTAGTGCTTAAAATAAGGTTTCTATAGACCTGAAGTGGATGTTTCCAGACTTGTCTCCTGTATCTAGTTAAAAATAACTCAGAAAAAGACAAAGATGCTTAACAAGACCAGGCAAGTGATATTTATTTGAAATAAGTCAAATGATCTTTCCTAGTCAGCACTAGATAATCATTAATACATAAAACAAGACTAACTAGATTTTTTAATCTAAATATAAGATTATTACACTTGGTTAGATTGGCAGTTTTTGCAGTGTATCTGTTATCATTCAATTCTGATTTCCAGTATTTCTCATATCTAAGAAGAATTAATTTGGAATCATCCCAAATATTGAAAAAGACCAAAAAAAAAGTCGCAAAGCAATTTTTCGAATTCAACATATGAAGCAGCATGTCATTCACATACAGGGATATGCAAAATGATGCACCTGCTATTTTCCAAAAATAAGTAAAATCTTAGAGCAATTATTCTCCAAAAGACTTGCTGAAAGAGTCAATAACAATTACCAATTCATCAGTTAACTCATGTACATATTATTGAAAGATTAATAGCTATGTGTAATGGGTAAATTGTGAAGAAAGTTAACTCTGATAGCCTGTTAGTGACTCAGTTCTTCGAGAATAAAATTAAAAAATGGAAAAAAAAAAATCCACGGCAATATTTGCAGCATTTATAACATGCTTCAACCTGAAAGATTTAGAAACGCAAGCAATGTTTTTTCTGAGGATAAACATTGAAAAAAATGTAAAGGGCCATCAATAACATTTGTCAGATATGCCACACTGTGACCTTATTTCATTTATTATGTATAATGGCAACAATTGTAATCTCTGTTGAGCATCTCTTGTGGCCCCTTTCTCTGTATGTGTATTGATAGTAAAGGTATATTGTGTGAACTCTTAAGTGTTTAAAATCAACTTGTTAAACGTGCGTGTGTGTGTGTGTGTGTGTGTGTGTGTGTGTGTCAGTGAAGTGTATCAGTCTCTGCAGTAGCTTCCAGCTGCAGCTGTCACTTCAGTTTCTGTTCAGTCTGACTGAGGGAGGTTTTTGTACGACGCTTTTTCACTGTGTGAACACATCCTGACTGTTGATATAATGAAAACTCTGACAGTAATAAACTGCTGCATCTTCAGTCTGAACTCCACTGATGGTCAGAGTGAAGTCAGAGTTTGATCCTCTGCCTGAAAAACGATCTGGGATCCCTGATTCTCGAGTGCTGGCCCAGTAAATGAGGAGTTTAGGAGTTTCTCCGTCTCTCTGTTGGTACCAGGCTAAAAGATGGTAGTTGCTCCACACATAAACATCCTGACTGGTCCTACATGTGATGGAGACGGAGCCTCCCACAGCAGATCTCACTGCTCCAGGCTGAGTCACTGTGACCTGACCTCTGGACTCTGAGGACACAGAGACAGAAACATAAAGCAGCGTCATGGTTTTGTCGGCTTCATTTCAGAGGGACGGATGTTCATAGAGGAGAGGAGTTTGATTCTCTGGACTTTACCTGTGAAGCAGCAGCAGAGGAGAGTCCAGATGAGGACGCAGGTCAAAGTCATGTTTTTGATGAGGACCATTTCTGTGTCTTCTGTTGTCATGAAGGACAGCTGTCAGTCATCCAGAGTTCAACTCTCAGGACTATAAACTCTCCCAGAGCACTGGAGCATGGAGCTGCTGATGCAAAGTGGCTCTCTATGGAAATGCTCTGACTGACTCCAACAGGGACTTGGATTACTCTGATGAGGCTGTTTATCAGTGAATCTGTCAGTACTGATTACAGATTTTTAGTACCAGTTTTATTTGACTTTGACCTTTTGACCAATTTTGCTTCTAAATGTTTGACTTTGGGCCCAAATGGCCAACTCTCATATTACATGTTTCATTGATAAAGTTTTATTCCTATTTTTTTCAGTGTGTATTATTTCAACACAATAAAGAAGTTTTCATCATATCAGTTGGTCTCATGTATGTTCTTATAAAAACAAAAAAAAAAACAGATCTTGTTTTATTGGTTCTGTTCCAGTAAGACTGACCTCCACTGAGTCTCAGATTTTTATATTAAAGTGTCTATAAGGAGAAACAACACACTAAAACAATGCAATATTGAATATTTTTTTACATAAAAACAAGGAGACACATCAGATATACATTAATGTAAGCTTAATGTGACCCAAACATGAATGACATTTTTTTTCCAGAAGCTTTTGTCACAACAGAAACTTCTTAGTGCACTAATAGAAAAGTGCTGATTATTTTCCAAACCATGAATAATTGTTCAAATATTTTATTGAAAATCAGACATTCTGTCTGGATCTCATAAATGAAGTGTGTCATGACCAGAAACATTCAAAGGAGAAATGGTCTTAGAAGTTTTCAGAAAGTTTAATTGATCTCATTTAATCTACAATGTTTGAGGATGATTTATAGCATATAAATTATAAAGTAGTGTATCATCAGCATATTATGTCATCAAAATATCAACATCAGCAATGTGACCTCAAAATATAACATAACTTAAACCTAAATGTGTTTTGATAAGAACAGAAGCTCATTTACAATGTAAGGTGTCCAGCTTTCCTGAAAAGTAAAACTATACGAAGAAGTAAATAAATATATTTATTTGAATTACTCTTAATATATTCTTTAAAAATGGACTAATGTAAATGCTGTTGCTGTATTAACTTATCTAATATTGCACTCACTGACTTTTATTGTTTAGCAACCCATTTCAAGAAAATTACTAATAAAACTTACTCTAGTATGAAAACTAGTTTCTAACATTATTTGATGAACAGAACTAAAGTGTCAGTCAAGATTCTTCAGTCTGTTTCTCTGCAGCTGCTGAGGCAGATCAGTTCCTCTTAAGCTGAGGGAGGTTTTTGTACGACAGTTTTTCACTGTGTGAACGAGCTGTAACTCTGCTGACAATAATAATCTCCTGCATCTTCAGTCTGAACTCCTCTGATGGTCAGAGTGAAGTCAGTCCCAGACTGAGACCCACTGAAACGCTCTGAAACTCCAGAATGACGATTTGTAGCATCATGAATTAAGAGTTTGGGAGATTCTCCAGATTTCTGAAGGTACCAGTGAATGTCATCGCTGACATATGCACTGGCTTTACATGTGATAGAGACAGTCTGTCCTGCTACAGCAGACTGAGATCCAGGAGACTGAGTCAGGATGATTTCTCCTGATGAACCTGGAAAATATAAAAAATAGGAGAAAGACGATCAACATCCAAACAGAAGAGCATCATTTCTTGAACACGGAGAATAGATGGAAGAAGGTAACTGCTGCTTGTTTCAGTGTCTCTCCATCATAGCAGAACATCACTGAGGTGAACCTGGTTGCATCCTGAAGCAAAGTTTTCAGAAGAGAGTCTCACCCTGAACAAGGAGCCCCAGGGTGACCAGCAGTAGACTCAGTGACATCATCATTGTGCTGCCGGCGTCTCAGTGTCTCTGAAAGGTCTGGACAGACACTGATCAACACTGTCCTCTTAACGTCTGGGAGCAGAGAGGCAGGACACATATGCAAACACACAGAGTCAGTGAGCTGTAGCTGTCCTCAACATATCATGCTGTTTAACCTCAGTGCTGACAGCATGGACCGACACGTTTACATAGTATGGTCTTTTTTTGATGTCCAAGCTGTTAAAAATTATGTTGTATTGAACATTTTTTAGACTTCTTAAACAAACCTTTGAATAAGTAACCATGTCAAGCAGTTAGATTTGTTTGTAGTTGTTTTTCTGTCCTGATTTGGTTCACCTGTCCCTCATTAGCCTTGCTGTCCCCTGTCCCTCGTTAACACCCTCCTCCCTTTGTGTCTTTAGTCTGTGTGTGTTTTCTTTTCAGTGTCACATCATCTGCATTTGAAGCTGGTGTCTCTTTGTCTCTTTGCAACAACAGATTCCACAATAAATTATATAAAAGGCCCCAAAACCTTTGAATATTTATATATGAAGGCAGGTGTTTTTATTCGTACCAAATACTGATTAATACATTATTAAAAGAGCCTGTCTGACAGAGAAAAGACAGATGTAATATCAAAGAAGAGGGGAATTTTAGGAAAGACAGGAACAGTTTTGTAGGTATTTATGAAGGCAGAAATAAGGAAAGATTATTCAAAACTTTGAAATGACCTTTCATTTCTTTTAGGGAAGGAAAAAAACTTGGCTTAGATTACTTTCTCTGAGTTTATTTGACTGCTGATTCCTAATTGAAATTGGGATTAAGAGATGCCAGACAAATTAAACAACCTTCTGATTATTTACCGAAGGAAGAGAAGTGGATTTTGTGGTGTATTATAAGATGTTGTCAGATAATAAAATAGTTTTTTTTATTATTTGATGATATGAATGCATGCTACATATACCGTGTGTGTGTGTGTGTGTGTGTGTGTGTGTCCTCAGTGAAGTGTATCAGTCTCTGCAGTAGCTTCCAGCTGCAGCTGTCACTTCAGTTTCTGTTCAGTCTGACTGAGGGAGGTTTTTGTACGACGCTTTTTCACTGTGTGAACACATTCTGACTGTTGATATAATGAAAACTCTGACAGTAATAAACTGCTGCATCTTCAGTCTGAACTCCACTGATGGTCAGAGTGAAGTCAGAGTTTGATCCTCTGCCCGTAAAACGATCTGGGATCCCTGATGCTCGAGTGCTGGCCTGGTAAATGAGGAGTTTAGGAGTTTCTCCGTCTCTCTGTTGGTACCAGGCTAAACAGTTAGAGCTATAAACATTCTGACTGGTCCTACATGTGATGGGGACGGAGCCTCCCACAGCAGATCTCACTGCTCCAGGCTGAGTCACTGTGACCTGACCTCTGGACTCTGAGGACACAGAGACAGAAACATAAAGCAGCGTCATGGTTTTGTTGGCTTCATTTCAGAGGGACGGATGTTCATAGAGGAGAGGAGTTTGATTCTCTGGACTTTACCTGTGAAGCAGCAGCAGAGGAGAGTCCAGATGAGGACGCAGGTCAAAGTCATGTTTTTGATGAGGACCATTTCTGTGTCTTCTGTTGTCATGAAGGACAGCTGTCAGTCATCCAGAGTTCAACTCTCAGGACTATAAACTCTCCCAGAGCACTGGAGCATGGAGCTGCTGATGCAAAGTGGCTCTCTATGGAAATGCTCTGACTGACTCCAACAGGGACTTGATATTTTCTTGCTCATAATGAAGCTGAAAACTACAAAGTCTTTAATGACCTGAACATACATTTTATTCTAGCAAACATCTACCAAAAATTAAATTACACTAGAGTGTCATGACAACATTTTTATGTGTTGGATGCAGTTTTGTAAAACTAAACAAAATAAAAAAATATTTCTGTCAATACACCATATCTTTATTTAATATTGGTGTAATAAAGTAGGTAGTATTAATGCGGGTAAAAAGTATGAGCAAAGTTCATGTTAAAATGACTTTTAATGGATCTACAAAGGCTGAATGTAGTTGTGGAGCATTACAAAAAAAAATCCTTTCATCGGCTTAATGGAAACGACATTAAAGTGATCATTTTTAACTTTTGAACTTGAACATTAGTAAAATTTTGACTAAGAAGACTGTTGTTAAAATAATATTTTTTTTCCCTCATGTTTTGTTTTTTAGTGTAAAATGTTACAATAAGATGAAGTTATAAAGTATATTTTCTTCATATGAGGTAGTTTTTTTAGCATCTGTGCAGCTGTTGAAACAGCTTTTTTTGATGTCCAAGCAGTTTAAAATTATGTGACATTGAACATTTTTTAGACTTCTTAAGCAAACTTTTGAATACCTAACTATGTCAAGTACCTAAGTTTGTTTGTAATGTGATTTATGTTTTATCTTGAAAGTCACTCCTCATGTGTCATGTCCTGTTTAACTTCCTGTCTTTGTGTGTTTCTGTCCTGATTTGGTTCACCTGTCCCTCATTAGCCTTGCTGTCCCCTGTCCCTCGTTAACACCCTCCTCCCTTTGTGTCTTTAGTCTGTGTGTGTTTTCTCTTTTTCAGTGTCACATCATCTGCATTTGAAGCTGGTGTCTCTTGTCTCTCATGTTCCTCACATCATCTGCTTTGTCTCTAGTTCATTTTTTCTCCTGTACTTGTTTCTGTTTGCGTCCGTTCCTTCAGTTTTTGTTGCCTGCTTGTTTTCACATTAAAGCTCTGGGGTCTGTCTTTTTTGTAACTGTGAAATATGACAAACCAAGGTTTATATATTGTTTTGGTTGACAACAGATTCCACAATAAATTATATAAAAGGCCCCAAAACCTTTTAATATTTATATATGAAGGCAGGTGTTTTTATTAGTACCAAATAATGATTAATACATTATTAAAAGAGCCTGTCTGACAGAGAAAAGACAGATGTAATATCAAAGAAGAGGTGAATTTTAGGAAAGACAGGAACAGTTTCGTAGGTATTTATGAAGGCAGAAATAAGGAAAGATGATTCAAAACTTTGAAATGACCTTTCATTTCTTTTAGGGAAGGCAAAAAACTTGGCTTAGATTACTTTCTCTGAGTTTATTTGACTGCTGATTCCTAACTGAAATTGGGATTAAGAGATGCCAGACAAATTAAACAACCTTCTGATTATTTACCGAAGGAAGAGAAGTGGATTTTGTGGTGTATTATAAGATGTTGTCAGATAATAAAATAGTTGTTTTTTTTTTTTATTTGATGATATGCATGCATGCTACATATACGTGTGTGTGTGTGTGTGTGTGTGTGTCAGTGAAGTGTATCAGTCTCTGCAGTAGCTTCCAGCTGCAGCTGTCACTTCAGTTTCTGTTCAGTCTGACTGAGGGAGGTTTTTGTACGACACTTTTTCACTGTGTGAACACATGCTGACTGTTGATATAATGTTCACTCTGACAGTAATAAACTGCTGCATCTTCAGTCTGAACTCCACTGATGGTCAGAGTGAAGTCAGAGTTTGATCCTCTGCCTGTAAAACGATCTGGGATCCCTGATGCTCGAGTGCTGGCAAAGTAAATGAGCAGTTTAGGAGTTTCTCCGTCTCTCTGTTGGTACCAGGCTAAAAGATGGTTGTTGCTCCACACATGAACATCCTGACTGGTCCTACATGTGATGGGGACGGAGCCTCCCACAGCAGATCTCACTGCTCCACGCTGAGTCACTGTGACCTGACCTCTGGACTCTGAGGACACAGAGACAGAAACATAAAGCAGCGTCATGGTTTTGTCGGCTTCATTTCAGAGGGACGGATGTTCATAGAGGAGAGGAGTTTGATTCTCTGGACTTTACCTGTGAAGCAGCAGCAGAGGAGAGTCCAGATGAGGACGCAGGTCAAAGTCATGTTTTTGATGAGGACCATTTCTGTGTCTTCTGTTGTCATGAAGGACAGCTGTCAGTCATCCAGAGTTCAACTCTCAGGACTATAAACTCTCCCAGAGCACTGGAGCATGGAGCTGCTGATGCAAAGTGGCTCTCTATGGAAATGCTCTGACTGACTCCAACAGTCAATATTGATTCGAAATTTGCAGGACCAATTAGAAACAACATGGGCCTCTTGCCCAGTTTTGCTTCTAAATGTTTGATTTTGTCTTTCAAGGGCCAACTGGAACATATAAAGGAAGTTTTTTGTTCTCTGTGCCACAGAGACATTTAACATAGATCTGCATCACAATTTTTGATTTTTTTTTAAAATTTTATTTTGTAGGCTTTGCTTTCTTGTATCATTTATAGAGTTTATTTGCTGCTATTTTCCCATTTCCACTATTGTTTCTGTATGCTGCATATTCTGTTTAATTGGTGTGCTTATATATGCAATAGAAAGCATACTGACTGGAAACATCACCAGCTGGCATGGTCCGTGCATTGTCAAGGACAGGAAGGCTCTACAGCGGGGGATTAAAACTGCCCAGAACATCACAGATTCCCATCTCCAGAGCATCAGTGACCTCGGTGAAGTGAGGTTACTGCACAGAGCCCAAAAGATACTGACAGACAGCAGCCACCCCAGACACAGTCTGGAAAAAGATACAGTTTCTGCTGCAGAACCACCAGACTACAGAGCAGCTTCTTTTCCCGGGCTGTGAAACTCTTCGACTCCTCCTTCGACGCCACAAGATGTAGCAGGATTTAGGATCACCTTGAATTTCATTTCTTCCTAAACTACATTGAAGAAAAATGACAATGAAGTTACCTTGTACCTTGTAATCTCTGCAGTCCAATTTCAGTTATTTTAATTTTCATTTTAAATAAAAATACATTTTCAAACAATACATTCTGGAAATCTGTAGTACTGTGTTTTTCTCAGTTTGAATTTTATCATACATCCACACAGAAACGAATTCTGGTGAGTTTGTTTGTGTCAAAGTCAGAGAGCCGTGTCTCTCTGCAGTCAGAGGTTTTTGTACGGCGGCTCAATGACTTTGTATCACTGTGGTTGACTTTTGGTGGAGGAACCAGACTGGATGTTGGAAGTAAGTCAAACTTTATTTAAACTGGGTTTATCACAAAAACTGTTTCTGTATTTATAATCAACACCCTTGACATTCCATATTGATGCAGAATTTTACAGAAATATTTTGCACTTAAAGTCAATAATTGCCTTTGAAATAGAAAATCAAAATGTCATTGAAATGAAAAAAAAATTCTCAGTAAGATAATAAATAATTATCTCCAACTTTCATGGTAAAGTTTCACCTTGAAGGTTTTGTAGTTTAAGTTCAGTGTGTCAAAGTCAGAGAGCCGTGTCTCTCTGCAGTCAGAGGTTTTTGTAACGTATGACGGCTCAATGACTTTGTATCACTGTGGTGGACTTTTGGTGGAGGAACCAGACTGGATGTTGGAAGTAAGTTTCTTCACAAATATTAAATAACATATTTGAAGGATTTAAATTTCAATTTGTAATATCTTCAGTATATTAAATTATCTTGGGATTTTTTTGGGTTTTTTTTATATTTCTGCTTTTATTTCTCCTCTGTTACCATGGAGGCAATCTCACTGCAGCTTTAGCAAATGATTCTTTACGAATTTTCACGATACTTCAATTTAAAAAGCTTTAGTTGTAAAAAGAGATAAAACTGTGAACCTGTTGTTGATGTTTTCAAGATCAAATTACAATTTTGCACCAAAATGATGAATGTTTTTAAAACAAATTCAGAATGAATCAGTTATTCCAATTCAGTTGAACAGAGTGAAAACAAAATGGGTATTTGGAAATCTGCAAAATCTTTCAATTGTGTTAAATGTTTCAAATTTCAAAAATCTTTGATGGTGATTGAAAACCACATGAAGATTACTTGATTATAATCAGTTCGTTTTCTGTATTTATGTTTCCATGAGATATGTTAATGATAAGTTACGTTCAGTTTAAGGTTTTGGATGAGAAAGTTTGAAAACTGGTCTAAATTTTGAGATTTTATTTCCAGAGTAGTTTGATATATTTCGGGTGGCTCTGTATGATGATTCTCTCTGTGCTGGTTTGCATGAGAGGCTTCTTAAAGGGAAGTGAAACAATGTGTGAGTGAGTGACTGCTGGAGCAGAAAAACCATCTGACAGAAACTCCTTAAAGGACTAAATCAGCTCTCACACAGTAAATGTGTCCAAGTGTCTGCTGGTCGACTGACAGCCGTGTGGTCCCTGTCTTCTAAGCTGATTGCTGTCTCCTAGGTGACGTCCGTCCCTCCCTGACAGTGCTGCCCCCCTCCAGTGAGGAGCTGGAGCAGGGGAAGGCCACGCTCATGTGTCTGGCCAACAAGGGCTTCCCCTCAGACTGGAGTCTGTCCTGGAAGGTGGACGGCAGCAGCAGCAGCAGCAGCAGCAGCTGGGAGGAGAGCAGGAGCCCCGGGGTGCTGGAGAAGGACGGCCGCTACAGCTGGAGCAGCACCCTGAGGCTCTCTGCAGACCAGTGGAGGAAGGTGGGCTCTGTGACCTGTGAGGCCACCCAGGGCTCCCAGACTCCACTCTCTCAGACACTGAGGAGAGACCAGTGTTCCCAGTCCTGACCTGACTCACTGGGACTCTGCTACTGGTTTTACTCTGCTACTGCTCTCAATCTGCACTCTGTAACACTGTCTTAGTCTCTCTTCTTTGCTTGTCTTAATGTTGATGGTTCAAAGATATTGAAATAATAAAGATTTTATCAAATCAGCACTTTCTATGAGATTGTTGTGAATGCATCATGTTTTATACTCTATCAGCTTTTCCATTTACTGTATATGTTTAGAAACACAATAAACAGTTGTGTGCAAAGTCAATCCAAGTCAGTTAATTGTTTTCAATATATTTTGACTGAGAAAAATGTTGTGCTATAGTTTTATCTGTGAAACTTGATTATAATTCACACACTTAGACCATTTTAAAAGAAAATCACTTAAATATCTGTTATCATTCAGTTCTGATTTTCAGTATTTCTCATATCTAAGAAGAATTAATTTGGAATCATCCCAAATATTGAAAAAGACCGAAAAAAAGTTGCAAAGCAATTTTTAGAATTCAACATATGAAGCAGCATGTCATCCACATACAGGGATATACAAAATTATGCACCTGTTATTTTCCAAAAATAAGTAAAATCTTTGAGCAATTATTCTCCAAAAGACTTGCTGAAAGAGTCAATAACAATTACCAATTCATCGGATAAGTCATGGTTTCTGTCAATAAACATTTAAAAAATTGTAGAGGGCTATATATAACATTTGTCAGATACGCCACACTGTGACCTTATTTCATTTATTATGTATAATGGCAACAATTTTAATCTCTGTTGAGCATCTCTTGTGGCCCCTTTCTCTGGATGTGTATTGATAGTAAAGGTATATTGTGTGAACTCTTTAGTGTTTAAAATCAACTCATTAAATGTGCATGTGTGTGTGTGTGTGTGTGTGTGTGTGTGTGCGTGTGTGTGTCCTCAGTGAAGTGTATCAGTCTCTGCAGTAGCTTCCAGCTGCAGCTGTCACTTCAGTTTCTGTTCAGTCTGACTGAGGGAGGTTTTTGTACGACGCTTTTTCACTGTGTGAACAGCCACTGACTGTTCACATAAAATTCACCCATACAGTAGTAAACTGCTGCATCTTCAGTCTGAACTCCACTGATGGTCAGAGTGAAGTCAGAGTTTGATCCTCTGCCTGAAAAACGATCTGGGATCCCTGATGCTCGAGTGCTGGCCTCGTAAATGAGCAGTTTAGGAGTTTCTCCGTCTCTCTGTTGGTACCAGGCTAAACGGTTAGAGCCATAAACATTCTGACTGGTCCTACATGTGATGGAGACGGAGCCTCCCACAGCAGATCTCACTGCTCCAGGCTGAGTCACTGTGACCTGACCTCTGGACTCTGAGGACACAGAGACAGAAACATAAAGCAGCGTCATGGTTTTGTCGGCTTCATTTCAGAGGGACGGATGTTCATAGAGGAGAGGAGTTTGATTCTCTGGACTTTACCTGTGAAGCAGCAGCAGAGGAGAGTCCAGATGAGGACGCAGGTCAAAGTCATGTTTTTGATGAGGACCATTTCTGTGTCTTCTGTTGTCATGAAGGACAGCTGTCAGTCATCCAGAGTTCAACTCTCAGGACTATAAACTCTCCCAGAGCACTGGAGCATGGAGCTGCTGATGCAAAGTGGCTCTCTATGGAAATGCTCTGACTGACTCCAACAGGGACTTGGATTACTCTGATGAGGCTGTTTATCAGTGAATCTGTCAATACTGATTACAGATTTTTAGTACCAGTTTTATTTGACTTTGACCTTTTGACCAATTTTGCTTCTAAATGTTTGACTTTGGGCCCAAATGGCCAACTGAACATATACAGGAAGTTTTTTATTCTCTGTACCATAAAGGCATAGACCATAGAACAACTGCATCAGAAAAAAAAATTGTCATTTTATAGGATTTTCTCTCTTGTATTATTTATTACATTTATTTACTGACATTTTGCCATTTGCACCATTGTTTTTGCGTATTCTTTCCTTTTAAATGGTGAGATGTGTTATGTGCATTACATGAACGTTTATCACCCTGCATCTGCAACACTCTGTCTCCTTTTTCATTTCTCTGTCCCTCCTTCACTCCCTCTCATATTACATGTTTCATTGATAAAGTTTTATTCCTATTTTTTTCAGTGTGTATTATTTCAACACAATAAAGAAGTTTTCATCATATCAGTTGGTCTCATGTATGTTCTTATAAAAACAAAAAAAAAACAGATCTTGTTTTATTGGTTCTGTTCCAGCAAGACTGACCTCCACTGAGTCTCAGATTTTTATATTAAAGTGTCTATAAGGAGAAACAACACACTAAAACAATGCAATATTTAATATTTTTTTACATAAAAACAAGGAGACACATCAGATATACATTAATGTAAGCTTAATGTGACCCAGACATGAATGACATTTTTTTTCCAGAAGCTTTTGTCACAACAGAAACTTCTTCAGTGCACTAATAGAAAAGTGCTGATTATTTTCCAAACTATAAATGATTGTTCAAATATTTTATTGAAAATCAGACGTTCTGTCTGGATCTCATAAATGAAGTGTGTCATGACCAGAAACATTCAAAGGAGAAATGGTCTTAGAAGTGTTCAGAAAGTTTAATTGATCTCATTTAATCTACAATGTTTGAGGATGATTTATAGCATATAAATTATAAAGTAGTGTATCATCAGCATATTATGTCATCAAAATATCAACATCAGCAATGTGACCTCAAAATATAACATAACTTAAACCTAAATGTGTTTTGATAAGAACAGAAGCTCATTTACAATGTAAGGTGTCCAGCTTTCCTGAAAAGTAAAACTATACGAAGAAGTAAATAAATGTATTTATTTGAATTACTCTTAATATATTCTTTAAAAATGGACTAATGTAAATGCTGTTGCTGTATTAACTTCTCTAATATTGTACTCACTGACTTTTATTGTTTAGTAACCCATTTCAAGAAAATTACTAATAAAACTTACTCTTGTATGAAAACTGGTTTCTAACATTATTTGATGAAAAGAACTAAAGTGTCAGTCAAGATTCTTCAGTCTGTTTCTCTGCAGCTGCTGAGGCAGATCAGTTCCTCTTAAGCTGAGGGAGGTTTTTGTACGACAGTTTTTCACTGTGTGAACGGCAAGCTGTAGTCATGCTGACAATAATAATCTCCTGCGTCTTCAGTCTGAACTCCTCTGATGGTCAGAGTGAAGTCAGTCCCAGACTGAGACCCACTGAAACGCTCTGAAACTCCAGAATGACGAGTTGTAGCATCATGAATTAAGAGTTTGGGAGATTCTCCAGATTTCTGAAGGTACCAGTGAATGTCATCGCTGACATATGCACTGGCTTTACATGTGATAGAGACAGTCTGTCCTGCAACAGCAGACTGAGATGCAGAAGACTGAGTCAGGATGATTTCTCCTGATGAACCTGGAAAATATAAAAAAACAGGAGAAAGATGATCAACATCCAAACAGAAGAGCATCATTTCTTGAACACGGAGAATAGATGGAAGAAGGTAACTGCTGCTTGTTTCAGTGTCTCTCCATCATAGCAGAACATCACTGAGGTGAACCTGGTTGCATCCTGAAGCAAAGTTTTCAGAAGAGAGTCTCACCCTGAACAAGGAGCCCCAGGGTGACCAGCAGTAGACTCAGTGACATCATCATTGTGCTGCCGGCGTCTCAGTGTCTCTGAAAGGTCTGGACAGACACTGATCAACACTGTCCTCTTAACGTCTGGGAGCAGAGAGGCAGGACACATATGCAAACACACAGAGTCAGTGAGCTGTAGCTGTCCTCAACATATCATGCTGTTTAACCTCAGTGCTGACAGCATGGACCGACACGTTTACATAGTATGGTCTTTTTTTGATGTCCAAGCTGTTAAAAATTATGTTGTATTGAACATTTTTTAGACTTCTTAAACAAACCTTTGAATAAATAACCATGTCAAGCAGCTAGATTTGTTTGTAGTTGTTTTTCTGTCCTGATTTGGTTCACCTGTCCCTCATTAGCCTTGCTGTCCCCTGTCCCTCGTTAACACCCTCCTCCCTTTGTGTCTTTAGTCTGTGTGTGTTTTCTCTTTTTCAGTGTCACATCATCTGCATTTGAAGCTGGTGTCTCTTGTCTCTCATGTTCCTCACATCATCTGCTTTGTCTCTAGTTCATTTTTTCTCCTGTACTTGTTTCTGTTTTCGTCCGTTCCTTCAGTTTGTTGCCTGCTTGTTTTCACATTAAAGCTCTGGGGTCTGTTTTTTTTTTAACTGTGAAATATGACAAACCAAGGTTTATATATTGTTTTGGTTGACAACAGATTCTACAATAAATTATATAAAAGGCCCCAAAACCTTTGAATATTTATATATGAAGGCAGGTGTTTTATTAGTACCAAATACTGATTAATACATTATTAAAAGAGCCTGTCTGACAGAGAAAAGACAGACATAATATCAAAGAAGAGGTGAATTTTAGGAAAGACAGGAACAGTTTTGTAGGTATTTATGAAGGCAGAAATAAGGAAAGATTATTCAAAACTTTGAAATGACCTTTCATTTCTTTTATTGAAGGCAAAAAACTTGGCTTAGATTACTTTCTCTGAGTTTATTTGACTGCTGATTCCTAATTGAAATTGGGATTAAGAGATGCCAGACAAATTAAAAAACCTTCTGATTATTTACCGAAGGAAGAGAAGTGGATTTTGTGGTGTATTATAAGATATTGTCAGATAATAAAATAGTTTTTTTTTATTTGATGATATGAATGCATGCTACATATACCGTGTGTGTGTGTGTGTGTGTGTGTGTGTGTGTGTGTGTCCTCAGTGAAGTGTATCAGTCTCTGCAGTAGCTTCCAGCTGCAGCTGTCACTTCAGTTTCTGTTCAGTCTGACTGAGGGAGGTTTTTGTACGACGCTTTTTCACTGTGTGAACACATTCTGACTGTTGATATAATGATAACTCTGACAGTAATAAACTGCTGCATCTTCAGTCTGAACTCCACTGATGGTCAGAGTGAAGTCAGAGTTTGATCCTCTGCCTGTAAAACGATCTGGGATCCCTGATGCTCGAGTGCTGGCCAGGTAAATGAGGAGTTTAGGAGTTTCTCCGTCTCTCTGTTGGTACCAGGCTAAACGGTCAGAGCCATAAACATCCTGACTGGTCCTACATGTGATGGGGACGGAGGCTCCCACAGCAGATCTCACTGCTCCAGGCTGAGTCACTGTGACCTGACCTCTGGACTCTGAGGACACAGAGACAGAAACATAAAGCAGCGTCATGGTTTTGTCGGCTTCATTTCAGAGGGACGGATGTTCATAGAGGAGAGGAGTTTGATTCTCTGGACTTTACCTGTGAAGCAGCAGCAGAGGAGAGTCCAGATGAGGACGCAGGTCAAAGTCATGTTTTTGATGAGGACCATTTCTGTGTCTTCTGTTGTCATGAAGGACAGCTGTCAGTCATCCAGAGCTCAACTCTCAGGACTATAAACTCTCCCAGAGCACTGGAGCATGGAGCTGCTGATGCAAAGTGGCTCTCAATGGAAATGCTCTGACTGACTCCAACAGGGACTTGATATTTTCTTGCTCATAATGAAGCTGAAAACTACAGAGTCTTTAATGACCTGAACATACATTTTATTCTAGCGAACAACAAAAATCAAATTACGCTAGAGTGCCATGACAACATTTTTTATGTGTTGAATGCAATTTTGTAAAACAAAATTTAAAAAAAAAACATATTTCTGTCAATACACTATATCTTTATTTAATATTGGTGTAATAAAGTAGGTAGTATTAATGCGGGTAAAAAGGATGAGCAAAGTTCATGTTAAAATGACTTTTAATGGATCTACAAAGGCTGAATGTAGTTGTGGAGCATTACAAAAAAATCCTTTTATCGGTTTAATGGAAACGACATTAAAGTGATCATTTTTAACTTTTGAACTTGAACATTAGTAAAATTTTGGCTAAGAAGACTGTTGTTAAAATAATATTTTTTTTCCCTCATGTTTTGTTTTTTAAGTGTAAAATGTTACAATAAGATGCAATTAGAAAATATATTTTCTTCATATGAGGTAGTTTTTTTAGCGTCTGTGCAGCTGTTGAAACAGCCTTTTTTGATGTCCAAGCAGTTTAAAATTATGTGATATTGAACATTTTTTAGACTTCTTAAGCAAACCTTTGAATACCTAACTATGTCAAGTACCTAAGTTTGTTTGTAATGTGATTTATGTTTGATTTTGATAGTCACTCCTCATGTGTCGTGTCCTGTTTAACTTCCTGTCTTTGTGTGTTTCTGTCCTGATTTGGTTCACCTGTCCCTCATTAGCCTTGCTGTCCCCTGTCCCTCGTTAACACCCTCCTCCCTTTGTGTCTTTAGTCTGTGTGTGTTTTCTCTTTTTCAGTGTCACATCATCTGCTTTGTCTCTAGTTTAGTTTTATTTTCCCTTTACTTTATTTTATTTGGCCTGTTTCTTCAGTTTTCATCGTCTGCTTGTTTTTACATTGAAACGTTTGCTGACTTTACCTTCCTGGTTTTCTGCATTGTGTTCCTTCAGTTCTGAATTGTGAAATGTGACATGTCAGAGTTTATTTTTTCATTTGTTGGACCACAGATTGTACAATAAATGTTGTAAAAGGCCCCAAACCTTAAAATCTGAATAAATATAAGTGTTTTTATTCCAATTGATACTTTCAACCTGAACAAATCAGGTTGACCTTTTTCATAAGTATGGAAAGCAATGAGTAACCTAACAAGACATGACCCACAAATTAGCAGGAAATTAGTAAAAACAATAAATAAATATGAAAAAAAGAACATTTCCCAGTTTGCTGGACATTCCTTGCCAAGTTGCTCATTGTCTTTTTCCTCGTGTTTTCAAAAGAGATCACACCAGTTTGCCCGAATTTCAGGGGTTAAATAGCTTGTAGAGACACCTCAACACAGCTCAAGAAAACAGGTGACAATCCAGGTTTCGTGGGGTTAAATGCTAATTTATCAATTTCATTTGATTTCACCTTATTGACTGAAATAATTGTGAAATGTGTCTTTTTTCCCAGTTTTGTCAAGAATTTATATTTGTGTGTGTGTGTGTGTGTGTGTCCTCAGTGAAGTGTATCAGTCTCTGCAGTAGCTTCCAGCTGCAGCTGTCACTTCAGTTTCTGTTCAGTCTGACTGAGGGAGGTTTTTGTACGACGCTTTTTCACTGTGTGAACACATACTGACTGTTGATGACATGAAAACTCTGACAGTAATAAACTGCTGCATCTTCAGCCTGGAGTTGACTGAGGGTCAGAGTGAAGTCAGAGTTTGATCCTCTGCCTGTAAAACGATCTGGGATCCCTGATGCTCGAGTGCTGGCATAGTAAATGAGGAGTTTAGGAGTTTCTCCGTCTCTCTGTTGGTACCAGGCTAAACGGTGGTACGGGCTATCATAATAAACATCCTGACTGGTCCTACATGTGATGGAGACGGAGCCTCCCACAGCAGATCTCACTGCTCCAGGCTGAGTCACTGTGACCTGACCTCTGGACTCTGAGGACACAGAGACAGAAACATAAAGCAGCGTCATGGTTTTGTCGGCTTCATTTCAGAGGGACGGATGTTCATAGAGGAGAGGAGTTTGATTCTCTGGACTTTACCTGTGAAGCAGCAGCAGAGGAGAGTCCAGATGAGGACGCAGGTCAAAGTCATGTTTTTGATGAGGACCATTTCTGTGTCTTCTGTTGTCATGAAGGACAGCTGTCAGTCATCCAGAGTTCAACTCTCAGGACTATAAACTCTCCCAGAGCACTGGAGCATGGAGCTGCTGATGCAAAGTGGCTCTCTATGGAAATGCTCTGACTGACTCCAACAGGGACTTGATATTTTCTTGCTCATAATGAAGCTGAAAACTACAGAGTCTTTAATGACCTGAACATACATTTTATTCTAGCAAACATCTACCAAAAATTAAATTACACTAGAGTGTCATGACAACATTTTTCATCTGTTGGATGCAATTTTGTAAAACAAAACAAAATAAAACATATTTCTGTCAATACACCATATCTTTATTTAGTATTGGTGTAATAAAGTAGGTAGTATTAATGTGGGCAAAAAGGATGAGCGAAGTTCATGTTAAAATGACTTTTAATGGATCTACAAAGGCTGAATGTAGTTGTGGAGCATTACAAAAAAATCCTTTCATTGGCTTAATGGAAACGACATTAAAGTGATCATTTTTAACTTTTGAACTTGAACATTAGTAAAATTTTGACTAAGAAGAACATTAATAAAATGATATTTTTTCCCTCATGTTTTTTTTTTTAGTGTAAAATGTTACAATTAGATGCAGTTATAAAGTATATTTTCTTCATATGAGGTAGTTTTTTTAGTGTCTGTGCAGCTGTTGAAACAGCTTTTTTTGATGTCCAAGCAGTTTAAAATTATGTGATATTGAACATTTTTTAGACTTCTTAAGCAAACTTTTGAATACCTAACTATGTCAAGTACCTAGGTTTGTTTGTAATGTGATTTATGTTTTATTTTGATAGTCACTCCTCATGTGTCATGTCCTGTTTAACTTCCTGTCTTTGTGTGTTTCTGTCCTGATTTGGTTCACCTGTCCCTCATTAGCCTTGCTGTCCCCTGTCCCTCATTAACACCCTCCTCCCTTTGTGTCTTTAGTCTGTGTGTGTTTTCTCTTTTTCAGTGTCACATCATCTGCATTTGAAGCTGGTGTCTCTTGTCTCTCATGTTCCTCACATCATCTGCTTTGTCTCTAGTTTAGTTTTATTTTCCCTTTACTTTATTTTATTTGGCCTGTTTCTTCAGTTTTCATCGTCTGCTTGTTTTTACATTGAAACTTGCCTTTTGCTGACTTTACCTTCCTGGTTTTCTGCATCGTGTTCCTTCAGTTCTGAATTGTGAAATGTGACATGTCAGAGTTTTTTGTTTTTTTTTTGTTGGACCACAGATTGTATAATAAATGTTCTGAGAGGCCCCAAACCTTAAAAAATGAAACATATTGGTTTGACTCCATTCACAAATATGGAAAGCAATGAGCAACTTTACGGGATTTGACCCATCAATTTGCAGGAAATTAGTAAAAACAATAAATTAAAAGAAAAAAAAAAAGAAAATTTCCCCCAAAAAGTTCCTAAAAACATGAAAAAGACTTTGTGAAGTGATGAACTTAAAATAAATGGTTACAGTAATTATACATACAATTTTCTTGAGAGTTTTCGCTGGAACTTTTAAAAGTTTCCTCTTTCTCAAAAGTAATTTTCAGGTAATTTTCTTGACACCTTTTCTTAAGTTCTTCCAGTTTGCTGGACATTTCTTGCCAAGTTGCTCATTGCCTTTTTCCTCGTGTTTTCAACAGAGATCACACCAGTTTGCCCAAATTTCAGGGGTTAAATAGCTTGTAGAGACACCTCAACACAGCTCAAGAAAACAGGTGACAGTTATCAATTTCATTAGATTTCACCTTATTGACAGAAACAATTCTGAAGTGTGTCTTTTGTCCCAGTTTTGTAAAGAATTTGTATTTGTGTGTGTATGTGTGTGTGTGTGTGTGAGTGTGTGTCCTCAGTGAAGTGTATCAGTCTCTGCAGTAGCTTCCAGCTGCAGCTGTCACTTCAGTTTCTGTTCAGTCTGACTGAGGGAGGTTTTTGTACGACGCTTTTTCACTGTGTGAACACAGCTTGACTGTTGATATTATGACGACTCTGACAGTAATAAACTGCTGCATCTTCAGTCTGAACTCCACTGATGGTCAGAGTGAAGTCAGAGTTTGATCCTCTGCCTGTAAAACGATCTGGGATCCCTGATGCTCGAGTGCTGGCATAGTAAATGAGCAGTTTAGGAGTTTCTCCGTCTCTCTGTTGGTACCAGGCTAAAAGATGGTTGTTGTTCCACACAAGAACATCCTGACTGGTCCTACATGTGATGGAGACGGAGCCTCCCACAGCAGATCTCACTGCTCCAGGCTGAGTCACTGTGACCTGACCTCTGGACTCTGAGGACACAGAGACAGAAACATAAAGCAGCGTCATGGTTTTGTCGGCTTCATTTCAGAGGGACGGATGTTCATAGAGGAGAGGAGTTTGATTCTCTGGACTTTACCTGTGAAGCAGCAGCAGAGGAGAGTCCAGATGAGGACGCAGGTCAAAGTCATGTTTTTGATGAGGACCATTTCTGTGTCTTCTGTTGTCATGAAGGACAGCTGTCAGTCATCCAGAGTTCAACTCTCAGGACTATAAACTCTCCCAGAGCACTGGAGCATGGAGCTGCTGATGCAAAGTGGCTCTCTATGGAAATGCTCTGACTGACTCCAACAGGGACTTGATATTTTCTTGCTCATAATGAAGCTGAAAACTAGTCTTTAATGACCTGAACATACATTTTATTCTGGCAAACATCTACCAAAAATTAAATTATGCTAGCGTGTCATGACAACATTTTTCATCTGTTGGATGCAATTTTGTAAAACAAAACAAAACAAATCAAAACCATTTCTCTGTCAATACATCAGGTCTTATTTGACATTGGTTTAATAAAGTGGGTGGAATTTATGCAAGCAAAAAGGATGAGTGAATTTCATGTGACATTCATCAACTGACATTTAATGGGGCGCTTGGAGGCTCAGTGGAGAGAGCAGCGCCCCTTATGCAGAGGTTGTAACCTCGTGGCGGCTGCCTTGGGTTCGATTCAGGCCTTGGCCTTTTGCTGCATGTCTCCCCTTCTCTCTCTCCCCCTTTCACTCTTAAACTGTCCTGTCCATTAAAGGCTTTTATTGCCTTTAATGGACAGACACCAAAAAAAATCATCTTAAAAACAAAAAAAAGACATTTAATGCAACTGCAACAGCCTGAATGTAGTTGCAGAGCAGTACAAAAAAATCCTATAATCCGCTTAATGGAATATGACATTAAAGCAATCTTAATCATTTTTAACTGAAATTTTATTACCACAATACTCTGATTTATGTGTTTTTGCAAAACCTCAAGCAGACAGGCAAAATAAAAGGAGAAACAAGTAGAGACCTCAGATGTTAATGTTTACAACTGGATTGAAAAATTTTACTAGAAACTTGAATGAAAATGTCAGGATCCATTTTCCTGATATTATAGGTTAATTTGGCACAACTTAGTATAAATTTATTGATATAGTTCAACATTGTTCATGTTTTTAAGATATACGAGAAGAAGAATGTCCTAACACCCCAAGAAACAACTAAAAATTAAATGAAAAAATATTTAATGTATGCTCATCCGCATTAACTTGTATTTTTATAAACAGATGAAATCAAACTCTGACTGTGGATTTGTAACATTTTGATTGAGAAGATTGTTAATAAGATTTTAATCGTTTCCGTCATGTTTTCGTTTTTCACTGGAAAATATTACAATTAGGTGTAATTATGAAATATTCTTTGGTCATAAGATGTAGTTTTTTTTTAGATTGTGTGCAGCTGTTGAAGCAGATCAGTTCCTCTTTAGCTGAGGGAGGTTTTTGTACTGCGTTGTTTCACTGTGTGAACGGGAAGCTGTTATGCTGCTGACAGTAATAAACTCCAGCATCTTCAGTCTGAACTCCTCTGATGACCAAAGTGAAGTCAGTCTGATGTGCCGTTGCACTAAAACGATCTGGAACTCCAGACTGCCGCTCTGTAGTATCATAAATCAGGAGTTTAGGAGGTTCTCCATCTTTCTGTTGGTACCAGTTAATGTCATCACCTATAAGTGTACTGGCTTTACATGTGATAGAGACAGTCTGTCCTGCTACAGCAGACTGAGATCCAGGAGACTGAGTCAGGATGATTTCTCCTGATGAACCTGGAAAATATCAAAAACAGGAGAAAGATGATCAACATCCAAACAGAAGAGCATCATTTCTTGAACACGGAGAATAGATGGAAGAAGGTAACTGCTGCTTGTTTCAGTGTCTCTCCATCATAGCAGAACATCACTGAGGTGAACCTGGTTGCATCCTGAAGCAAAGTTTTCAGAAGAGAGTCTCACCCTGAACAAGGAGCCCCAGGGTGACCAGCAGTAGACTCAGTGACATCATCATTGTGCTGCCGGCGTCTCAGTGTCTCTGAAAGGTCTGGACAGACACTGATCAACACTGTCCTCTTAACGTCTGGGAGCAGAGAGGCAGGACACATATGCAAACACACAGAGTCAGTGAGCTGTAGCTGTCCTCAACATATCATGCTGTTTAACCTCAGTGCTGACAGCATGGACCGACACGTTTACATAGTATGGTCTTTTTTTGATGTCCAAGCTGTTAAAAATTATGTTGTATTGAACATTTTTTAGACTTCTTAAACAAACCTTTGAATAAATAACCATGTCAAGCAGCTAGATTTGTTTGTAGTTGTTTTTCTGTCCTGATTTGGTTCACCTGTCCCTCATTAGCCTTGCTGTCCCCTGTCCCTCGTTAACACCCTCCTCCCTTTGTGTCTTTAGTCTGTGTGTGTTTTCTCTTTTTCAGTGTCACATCATCTGCATTTGAAGCTGGTGTCTCTTGTCTCTTTGCAACAACAGATTCCACAATAAATTATATAAAAGGCCCCAAAACCTTTGAATATTTATATATGAAGGCAGGTGTTTTTATTAGTACCAAATAATGATTAATACATTATTAAAAGAGCCTGTCTGACAGAGAAAAGACAGATGTAATATCAAAGAAGAGGGGAATTTTAGGAAAGACAGGAACAGTTTTGTAGGTATTTATGAAGGCAGAAATAAGGAAAGATTATTCAAAACTTTGAAATGACCTTTCATTTCTTTTAGGGAAGGCAAAAAACTTGGCTTAGATTACTTTCTCTGAGTTTATTTGACTGCTGATTCCTAATTGAAATTGGGATTAAGAGATGCCAGACAAATTAAACAACCTTCTGATTATTTACCGAAGGAAGAGAAGTGGATTTTGTGGTGTATTATAAGATGTAGATGTAGTTGGTTTTTATTTTTTGATGATATGAATGCATGCTACATATACTGTGTGTGTGTGTGTGTGTGTGTGTGTGTGTGTGTGTGTGTGTGTGTGTGTGTGTGTGTCAGTGAAGTGTATCAGTCTCTGCAGTAGCTTCCAGCTGCAGCTGTCACTTCAGTTTCTGTTCAGTCTGACTGAGGGAGGTTTTTGTACGACGCTTTTTCACTGTGTGAACACATACTGACTGTTGATGACATGAAAACTCTGACAGTAGTAAACTGCTGCATCTTCAGTCTGAACTCCACTGATGGTCAGAGTGAAGTCAGAGTTTGATCCTCTGCCTGAAAAACGATCTGGGATCCCTGATGCTCGAGTGCTGGCATAGTAAATGAGCAGTTTAGGAGTTTCTCCGTCTCTCTGTTGGTACCAGGCTAAATAGTTAGAGCTATAAACATTCTGACTGGTCCTACATGTGATGGAGACGGAGCCTCCCACAGCAGATCTCACTGCTCCACGCTGAGTCACTGTGACCTGACCTCTGGACTCTGAGGACACAGAGACAGAAACATAAAGCAGCGTCATGGTTTTGTTGGCTTCATTTCAGAGGGACGGATGTTCATAGAGGAGAGGAGTTTGATTCTCTGGACTTTACCTGTGAAGCAGCAGCAGAGGAGAGTCCAGATGAGGACGCAGGTCAAAGTCATGTTTTTGATGAGGATCATTTCTGTGTCTTCTGTTGTCATGAAGGACAGCTGTCAGTCATCCAGAGTTCAACTCTCAGGACTATAAACTCTCCCAGAGCACTGGAGCATGGAGCTGCTGATGCAAAGTGGCTCTCTATGGAAATGCTCTGACTGACTCCAACAGGGACTTGATATTTTCTTGCTCATATTGAAGCAGAAAACTACAGAGTCTTTAATGACCTGAACATACATTTTATTCTGGCAAACATCTACCAAAAATTAAGTTACACTAGAGTGTCATGACAACATCTTTTATGTGTTGGATGCAATTTTGTAAAACAAAACAAATTAAAAACATATTTCTGTCAATACACCATATCTTTATTTAATATTGGTGTAATAAAGTAGGTAGTATTAATGTGGGCAAAAAGGATGAGCGAAGTTCATGTTAAAATGACTTTTAATGGATCTACAAAGGCTGAATGTAGTTGTGGAGCATTACAAAAAAATCTATCTAAAAAAATATCATCGGTTTAATGAAATACAACATTAAAGTGATCATTTTTAACTTTTGAACTTGAACATTATTCATAAAATATTCATATCCATGTGTTTTTGCAAAACCTCAAGCAGACAGGCAAAACAAAAAGGTGAAAAAAGTAGAGACCTCATATGTTAATGTTTACAACTGGATGGTAAAATTTTACCAGAAACTGGAATGAAAATGTCTCCTAACATTATAAATTAATTTGTCACAACTGAGTATGAATGTATTGATACAGTTCAACATTGTTCATGTTTTTAAGATAGATTAAAAGAAGAATGTGGTAACACCCCCAGAAACAAGTAAAATTTAAAAAGAAAAGTTGATGTATGCTCATCTGCATTAACCTGTATGTTTAAAAACAGATGAAATCAAACTCAGACTTTGGTTTAGTAACATTTTGACTAAGAAAACTGTTAATAAAATAATATTTTTTTCCCTCATGTTTTGTTTTTTTAGTGTAAAATGTTACAATTAGATGCAGTTTTAAAGTATATTTTCTTCATATGAGGTAGTTTTTTTAGCGTCTGTGCAGCTGTTGAAACAGCTTTTTTTGATGTCCAAGCAGTTTTAAATTATGTGATATTGAACATTTTTTAGACTTCTTAAGCAAACTTTTGAATACCTAACTATGTCAAGTACCTAGGTTTGTTTGTAATGTGATTTATGTTTGATTTTGATAGTCACTCCTCATGTGTCATGTCCTGTTTAACTTCCTGTCTTTGTGTGTTTCTGTCCTGATTTGGTTCACCTGTCCCTCATTAGCCTTGCTGTCCCCTGTCCCTCGTTAACACCCTCTTCCCTTTGTGTCTTTAGTCTGTGTGTGTTTTCTCTTTTTCAGTGTCACATCATCTGCATTTGAAGCTGGTGTCTCTTGTCTCTCATGTTCCTCACATCATCTGCTTTGTCAGATTATCAGTGAATCTGTCAATACTGATTAGAAATTTGCAGGACCAATTAGAAACAACATGGGCCTCTTGCCAAGTTTTGCTTCCAAAAGTTTGATTTTGTCTTTCAACAGCCAACTGGAACATATAAAGGAAGTTTTTTGTTCTCTGTGCCACAGAGACATTTAACATAGATCTGCATCACAATTTTTGATTTTTTTCGAAATTTTATTTTGTAGGCTTTGCTTTCTTGTATCATTTATAGAGTTTATTTGCTGCTATTTTCCCATTTGCACTATTGTTTCTGTATGCTTCATATTCTGTTTAATTGGTGTGCTTATATATGCAATAGAAAGCATACTGACTGGAAACATCACCAGCTGGCATGGTCCGTGCATTGTCAAGGACAGGAAGGCTCTACAGCGGGGGATTAAAACTGCCCAGAACATCACAGATTCCCATCTCCAGAGCATCAGTGACCTCGGTGAAGTGAGGTGTCTGCACAGAGCCCAAAAGATACTGACAGACAGCAGCCACCCCAGACACAGTCTGGAAAAAGATACAGTTTCTGCTGCAGAACCACCAGACTACAGAGCAGCTTCTTTTCCCGGGCTGTGAAACTCTTCAACTCCTCCTTCGACGCCACAAGATGTAGCAGGATTTAGGATCACCTTGAATTTCATTTCTTCCTAAACTACATTGAAGAAAAATGACAATGAAGTTACCTTGTACCTTGTAATCTCTGCAGTCCAATTTCAGTTATTTTAATTTTCATTTTAAATAAAAATACATTTTCAAACAATACATTCTGGAAATCTGTACTACTGTGTTTTTCTCAGTTTGAATTTCATCATACATCCACACAGAAACGAATTCTGGTGAGTTTGTTTGTGTCAAAGTCAGAGAGCCGTGTCTCTCTGCAGTCAGAGGTTTTTGTACGGCGGCTCAATGACTTTGTATCACTGTGGTGGACTTTTGGTGGAGGAACCAGACTGGATGTTGGAAGTAAGTCAAACTTTATTTAAACTGGGTTTATCACAAAAACTGTTTCTGTATTTATAATCAACACCCTTGACATTCCATAATTATGCAGAATTTTACAGAAATATTTTGCACTTAAAGTCAATGATTGCCTTTGAAATAGAAAATCAAAATGTCATTGAAATGAAAAAAAAAATCTCAGTAAGATAATAAATAATTATCTCCAACTTTCATGGTAAAGTTTCACCTTGAAGGTTTTGTAGTTTAAGTTCAGTGTGTCAAAGTCAGAGAGCCGTGTCTCTCTGCAGTCAGAGGTTTTTGTCTATGACTCAATGACTTTGTATTACTGTGGTGGACTTTTGGTGGAGGAACCAGACTGGATGTTGGAAGTAAGTTTCTTCACAAATATTAAATAACATATTTGAAGGATTTAAATTTCAATTTGTAATATCTTCAGTATATTAAATTATCTTGGGATTTTTTTGTTTTTTTTTTATATTTCTGCTTTTATTTCTCCTCTGTTACCATGGAGGCAATCTCACTGCAGCTTTAGCAAATGATTCTTTACGAATTTTCACGATACTTCAATTTAAAAAGCTTTAGTTGTAAAAAGAGATAAAACTGTGAACCTGTTGTTGATGTTTTCAAGATCAAATTACAATTTTGCACCAAAATGATGAATGTTTTAAAACAAATTCAGAATGAATCAGTTATTCAATTCAGTTGAACAGAGTGAAAACAAAATGGGTATTTGGAAATCTGCAAAATCTTTCAATTGTGTTAAATGTTTCAAATTTCAAAAATCTTTGATGGTGATTGAAAACCACATGAAGATTACTTGATTATAATCAGTTCGTTTTCTGTATTTATGTTTCCATGAGATATGTTAATGATAAGTTACGTTCAGTTTAAGGTTTTGGATGAGAAAGTTTGAAAATTGGTCTAAATTTTGAGATTTTATTTCCAGAGTAGTTTGATATATTTTGGGTCGCTCTGTATGATGATTCTCTCTGTGCTGGTTTGCATGAGAGGCTTCTTAAAGGGAAGTGAAACAATGTGTGAGTGAGTGACTGCTGGAGCAGAAAAACCAGCTGACAGAAACTCCTTAAAGGACAAAATCAGCTCTCACACAGTAAATGTGTCCAAGTGTCTGCTGGTCGACTGACAGCCGTGTGGTCCCTGTCCTCTAAGCTGATTGCTGTCTCCTAGGTGACGTCCGTCCCTCCCTGACGGTGCTGCCCCCCTCCAGTGAGGAGCTGGAGCAGGGGAAGGCCACGCTCATGTGTCTGGCCAACAAGGGCTTCCCCTCAGACTGGAGTCTGTCCTGGAAGGTGGACGGCAGCAGCAGCAGCAGCAGCAGCAGCAGCTGGGAGGAGAGCAGGAGCCCCGGGGTGCTGGAGAAGGACGGCCGCTACAGCTGGAGCAGCACCCTGAGGCTCTCTGCAGATCAGTGGAGGAAGGTGGGCTCTGTGACCTGTGAGGCCACCCAGGGCTCCCAGACTCCACTCTCTCAGACACTGAGGAGAGACCAGTGTTCCCAGTCCTGACCTGACTCACTGGGACTCTGCTACTGGTTTTACTCTGCTACTGCTCTCAATCTGCACTCTGTAACACTGTCTTAGTCTCTCTTCTTTGCTTGTCTTAATGTTGATGGTTCAAAGATATTGAAATAATAAAGATTTTATCAAATCAGCACTTTCTATGAGATTGTTGTGAATGCATCATGTTTTATACTCTATCAGCTTTTCCATTTACTGTTTATGTTTAGAAACATAATAAACAGTTGTGTGCAAAGTCAGTCCAAGTCAGTTAATTGTTTTCAATATATTCTGACTGAGAAAAATGTTGTGCTATAGTTTTATCTGTGAAACTTGATTATAATTCACACACTTAGACCATTTTAAAAGAAAATCACTTAAATATCTGTTATCATTCAGTTCTGATTTTCAGTATTTCTCATATCTAAAAAGAATTAATTTGGAATCATCCCAAATTTTGAAAAAGACCAAAAAAAAAAGTTGCAAAGCGATTTTTAGAAATCAACATATGAAGCAGCATGTCATCCACATACAGGGATATACAAAATTATGCACCTGTTATTTTCCAAAAATAAGTAAAATCTTTGAGCAATTATTCTCCAAAAGACTTGCTGAAAGAGTCAATAACAATTACCAATTCATCAGTTAACTCATGAATATATTAATAAAGGATTAATTGCTATGTGTAATGGGTAAATTGTAAAGAAAATTAAACCTGATAGCCTGTTAGTGATGCAGTTTATCCAGACTAAAATAAAAAATGGAAACAAAAATCCACTGCAATATTTGCATGATTTATAATCAACTGCAACATGAAAGATTTAGAAATTCAAGCACTGGTTTCTGTCAATAAACATTTAAAAAGTTGTAGAGGCCTATATATAACATTTGTCAGATATGCCACACTGAGCATCTCTTGTGGCCCCTTTCTCTGTATGTGTATTGATAGTAAGGACTTTTTGTGTGAATTCTGTAGTGTTTAAAATCAACTCATGAAACGTGCGTGTAGGTGTGTGTGTGTGTGTGTGTGTGTGTGTGTGTGTGTGTCCTCAGTGAAGTGTATCAGTCTCTGCAGTAGCTTCCAGCTGCAGCTGTCACTTCAGTTTCTGTTCAGTCTGACTGAGGGAGGTTTTTGTACGACAGTTTTTCACTGTGTGAACACATACTGACTGTTGATATAATGAAAACTCTGACAGTAATAAACTGCTGCATCTTCAGTCTGAACTCCACTGATGGTCAGAGTGAAGTCAGAGTTTGATCCTCTGCCTGAAAAACGATCTGGGATCCCTGATGCTCGAGTGCTGGCCAGGTAAATGAGGAGTTTAGGAGTTTCTCCGTCTCTCTGTTGGTACCAGGCTAGATGGTTAGAGTTATAAACATCCTGACTGGTCCTACATGTGATGGAGACGGAGCATCCCAGAGCAGATCTCACTGCTCCAGGCTGAGTCACTGTGACCTGACCTCTGGACTCTGAGGACACAGAGACAGAAACATAAAGCAGCGTCATGGTTTTGTCGGCTTCATTTCAGAGGGACGGATGTTCATAGAGGAGAGGAGTTTGATTCTCTGGACTTTACCTGTGAAGCAGCAGCAGAGGAGAGTCCAGATGAGGACGCAGGTCAAAGTCATGTTTTTGATGAGGACCATTTCTGTGTCTTCTGTTGTCATGAAGGACAGCTGTCAGTCATCCAGAGTTCAACTCTCAGGACTATAAACTCTCCCAGAGCACTGGAGCATGGAGCTGCTGATGCAAAGTGGCTCTCTATGGAAATGCTCTGACTGACTCCAACAGGGACTTGGATTACTCTGATGAGGCTGTTTATCAGTGAATCTGTCAGTACTCATTACAGATTTTTAGTACCAGTTTTATTTGACTTTGACCTTTTGACCAATTTTGCTTCTAAATGTTTGACTTTGGGCCCAAATGGCCAACTGAACATATACAGGAAGTTTTTTATTCTCTGTACCATAAAGGCATAGACCATAGAACAACTGCATCAGAAAAAACTTGTCATTTTATGGGATTTTCTCTCTTGTATTATTTATTCCATTTATTTACTGACATTTTGCTATTTGCACCATTGTTTTTGCGTATTCTTTCCTTTTAAATGGTGAGCTGTGTTATGTGCATTACATGAACGTTTATCATCCTGCATCTGCAACACTGTCTCCTTTTTCCTTTCTCTCTGTCCCTCCTTCACTCCCTCTCATATTATATGTTTCATTGATAATGTTTTATTCCTATTTTTTTTTCAGTGTTTATTATTTCAACACAATAAAGAAGTTTTCATCATATCAGTTGGTCTCATGTATGTTCTTATAAAAACAAAAAAAAAAAACAGATCTTGTTTTATTGGTTCTTTTCCAGCAAGACTGACCTCCACTGAGTTTCAGATTTTTATATTAAAGTGTCTATAAGGAGAAACAACACACTAAAACAATGCAATATTTAATATTTTTTACATAAAAACAAGGAGACACATCAGATATACATTAATGTAAGCTTAATGTGACCCAGACATGAATGACATTTCTTTTCCAGAAGCTTTTGTCACAACAGAAACTTCTTCAGTACACTAATAGAAAAGTGCTGATTATTTTCCAAACTATAAATAATTGTTCAAATATTTTATTGAAAATCAGACGTTCTGTCTGGATCTCATAAATGAAGTGTGTCATGACCAGAAACATTCAAAGGAGAAATGCTCTCAGAAGTGTTCAGAAAGTTTAATTGATCTCATTTAATCTACAATGTTTGAGGATGATTTATAGCATATGAATTATAAAGTAGTGTATCATCAGCATATTATGTCATCAAAATATCAACATCAGCAATGTGACCTCAAAATATAACATAACTTAAACCTAAATGTGTTTTGATAAGAACAGAAGCTCATTTACAATGTAAGGTGTCCAGCTTTCCTGAAAAGTAAAACTATACGAAGAAGTAAATAAATATATTTATTTGAATTACTCTTAATATATTCTTTAAAAATGGACTAATGTAAATGCTGTTGCTGTATTAACTTCTCTAATATTGCACTCACTGACTTTTATTGTTTAGCAACCCATTTCAAGAAAATTACTAATAAAACTTACTCTAGTATGAAAACTAGTTTCTAACATTATTTGATGAAAAGAACTAAAGTGTCAGTCAAGATTCTTCAGTCTGTTTCTCTGCAGCTGCTGAGGCAGATCAGTTCCTCTTTAGCTGAGGGAGGTTTTTGTACGACAGTTTTTCACTGTGTGAACGGGAAGCTGTAACTCTGCTGACAATAATAATCTCCTGCGTCTTCAGTCTGAACTCCTCTGATGGTCAGAGTGAAGTCAGTCCCAGACTGAGACCCACTGAAACGCTCTGAAACTCCAGAATGACGAGTTGTAGCATAACGAATCAAAAGTTTGGGAGATTCTCCAGATTTCTGAAAGTACCAGTGAAGGCTGCTACTTATACTTGTACTGGCTTTACATGTGATAGAGACAGTCTGTCCTGCTACAGCAGACTGAGATCCAGGAGACTGAGTCAGGATGATTTCTCCTGATGAACCTGGAAAATATAAAAAAATTGGAGAAAGATGATCAACATCCAAACAGAAGAGCATCATTTCTTGAACACGGAGAATAGATGGAAGAAGGTAACTGCTGCTTGTTTCAGTGTCTCTCCATCATAGCAGAACATCACTGAGGTGAACCTGGTTGCATCCTGAAGCAAAGTTTTCAGAATAGAGTCTCACCCTGAACAAGGAGCCCCAGGGTGACCAGCAGTAGACTCAGTGACATCATCATTGTGCTGCCGGCGTCTCAGTGTCTCTGAAAGGTCTGGACAGACACTGATCAACACTGTCCTCTTAACGTCTGGGAGCAGAGAGGCAGGACACATATGCAAACACACAGAGTCAGTGAGCTGTAGCTGTCCTCAACATATCATGCTGTTTAACCTCAGTGCTGACAGCATGGACCGACACGTTTACATAGTATGGTCTTTTTTTGATGTCCAAGCTGTTAAAAATTATGTTGTATTGAACATTTTTTAGACTTCTTAAACAAACTTTTGAATAAATAACCATGTCAAGTAGCTAGATTTGTTTATAGTTTGTTTTCTGTCCTGATTTGGTTCACCTGTCCCTCATTAGCCTTGCTGTCCCCTGTCCCTCGTTAACACCCTCCTCCCTTTGTGTCTTTAGTCTGTGTGTGTTTTCTCTTTTTCAGTGTCACATCATCTGCATTTGAAGCTGGTGTCTCTTGTCTCTCATGTTCCTCACATCATCTGCTTTGTCTCTAGTTCATTTTTTCTCCTGTACTTGTTTCTGTTTGCGTCCGTTCCTTCAGTTTTTGTTGCCTGCTTGTTTTCACATTAAAGCTCTGGGGTCCTTTTTTTTTTTAACTGTGAAATATGACAAACCAAGGTTTATATATTGTTTTGGTTGACAACAGATTCCACAATAAATTATATAAAAGGCCCCAAAA
The DNA here is from genome assembly GCF_026936395.1 of Plectropomus leopardus. Lineage (NCBI taxonomy): Eukaryota > Metazoa > Chordata > Actinopteri > Perciformes > Serranidae > Plectropomus > Plectropomus leopardus. Next base: position 29,767,159 of record NC_142192.1, on the reverse strand, counting down.
CCTTTGAATATTTATATATGAAGGCAGGTGTTTTTATTAGTACCAAATAATGATTAATACATTATTAAAAGAGCCTGTCTGACAGAGAAAAGACAGATGTAATATCAAAGAAGAGGGGAATTTTAGGAAAGAGAGGAACAGTTTTGTAGGTATTTATGAAGGCAGAAATAAGGAAAGATTATTCAAAACTTTGAAATGACCTTTCATTTCTTTTAGGGAAGGAAAAAAACTTGGCTTAGATTACTTTCTCTGAGTTTATTTGACTGCTGATTCCTAATTGAAAACGGGATTAAGAGATGCCAGACAAATTAAACAACCTTCTGATTATTTACCGAAGGAAGAGAAGTGGATTTTGTGGTGTATTATAAGATGTAGATGTAGTTGTTTTTTATTATTTGATGATATGAATGCATGCTACATATACTGTGTGTGTGTGTGTGTGTGTGTGTGTGTGTGTGTGTGTGTCCTCAGTGAAGTGTATCAGTCTCTGCAGTAGCTTCCAGCTGCAGCTGTCACTTCAGTTTCTGTTCAGTCTGACTGAGGGAGGTTTTTGTATGACGCTTTTTCACTGTGTGAACACATGCTGACTGTTGATATAATGTCCACTCTGACAGTAATAAACTGCTGCATCTTCAGTCTGAACTCCACTGATGGTCAGAGTGAAGTCAGAGTTTGATCCTCTGCCTGTAAAACGATCTGGGATCCCTGATACTCGAGTGCTGGCATAGTAAATGAGCAGTTTAGGAGTTTCTCCGTCTCTCTGTTGGTACCAGGCTAAACGGTGGTTGTTGCTCGACACATAAACATCCTGACTGGTCCTACATGTGATGGGGACGGAGCCTCCCACAGCAGATCTCACTGCTCCACGCTGAGTCACTGTGACCTGACCTCTGGACTCTGAGGACACAGAGACAGAAACATAAAGCAGCGTCATGGTTTTGTCGGCTTCATTTCAGAGGGACGGATGTTCATAGAGGAGAGGAGTTTGATTCTCTGGACTTTACCTGTGAAGCAGCAGCAGAGGAGAGTCCAGATGAGGACGCAGGTCAAAGTCATGTTTTTGATGAGGACCATTTCTGTGTCTTCTGTTGTCGTGAAGGACAGCTGTCAGTCATCCAGAGTTCAACTCTCAGGACTATAAACTCTCCCAGAGCACTGGAGCATGGAGCTGCTGATGCAAAGTGGCTCTCTATGGAAATGCTCTGACTGACTCCAACAGGGACTTGATATTTTCTTGCTCATAATGAAGCTGAAAACTACAGAGTCTTTAATGACCTGAACATACATTTTATTCTAGCAAACATCTACCAAAAATTAAATTACACTAGAGTGTCATGACAACATTTTTCATCTGTTGGATGCAATTTTGTAAAACAAAACAAAATAAAACATATTTCTGTCAATACACCATATCTTTATTTAGTATTGGTGTAATAAAGTAGGTAGTATTAATGCGGGCAAAAAGGATGAGCGAAGTTCATGTTAAAATGACTTTTAATGGATCTACAAAGGCTGAATGTAGTTGTGGAGCATTACAAAAAAATCCTTTCATTGGCTTAATGGAAACGACATTAAAGTGATCATTTTTAACTTTTGAACTTGAACATTAGTAAAATTTTGACTAAGAAGAACATTAATAAAATGATATTTTTTCCCTCATGTTTTTTTTTAGTGTAAAATGTTACAATTAGATGCAGTTATAAAGTATATTTTCTTCATATGAGGTAGTTTTTTTAGTGTCTGTGCAGCTGTTGAAACAGCTTTTTTTGATGTCCAAGCAGTTTAAAATTATGTGATATTGAACATTTTTTAGACTTCTTAAGCAAACTTTTGAATACCTAACTATGTCAAGTACCTAGGTTTGTTTGTAATGTGATTTATGTTTTATTTTGATAGTCACTCCTCATGTGTCATGTCCTGTTTAACTTCCTGTCTTTGTGTGTTTCTGTCCTGATTTGGTTCACCTGTCCCTCATTAGCCTTGCTGTCCCCTGTCCCTCGTTAACACCCTCCTCCCTTTGTGTCTTTAGTCTGTGTGTGTTTTCTCTTTTTCAGTGTCACATCATCTGCTTTGTCTCTAGTTTAGTTTTATTTTCCCTTTACTTTATTTTATTTGGCCTGTTTCTTCAGTTTTCATCGTCTGCTTGTTTTTACATTGAAACTTGCCTTTTGCTGACTTTACCTTCCTGGTTTTCTGCATCGTGTTCCTTCAGTTCTGAATTGTGAAATGTGACATGTCAGAGTTTTTTGGTTTTTTTTTGTTGGACCACAGATTGTATAATAAATGTTCTGAGAGGCCCCAAACCTTAAAAAATGAAACATATTGGTTTGACTCCATTCACAAATATGGAAAGCAATGAGCAACTTTACGGGATTTGACCCATCAATTTGCAGGAAATTAGTAAAAACAATAAATTAAAAGAAAAAAAAAAGAAAATTTCCCCCAAAAAGTTCCTAAAAACATGAAAAAGACTTTGTGAAGTGATGAACTTAAAATAAATGGTTACAGTAATTATACATACAATTTTCTTGAGAGTTTTCGCTGGAACTTTTAAAAGTTTCCTCTTTCTCAAAAGTAATTTTCAGGTAATTTTCTTGACACCTTTTCTTAAGTTCTTCCAGTTTGCTGGACATTTCTTGCCAAGTTGCTCATTGCCTTTTTCCTCGTGTTTTCAACAGAGATCACACCAGTTTGCCCAAATTTCAGGGGTTAAATAGCTTGTAGGTACACCTCAACACAGCTCAAGAAAACAGGTGACAGTTATCAATTTCATTAGATTTCACCTTATTGACAGAAACAATTCTGAAGTGTGTCTTTTGTCCCAGTTTTGTAAAGAATTTGTATTTGTGTGTGTATGTGTGTGTGTGTGTGAGTGTGTGTGTGTCAGTGAAGTGTATCAGTCTCTGCAGTAGCTTCCAGCTGCAGCTGTCACTTCAGTTTCTGTTCAGTCTGACTGAGGGAGGTTTTTGTACGACGCTTTTTCACTGTGTGAACACAGCTTGACTGTTGATATTATGACGACTCTGACAGTAATAAACTGCTGCATCTTCAGTCTGAACTCCACTGATGGTCAGAGTGAAGTCAGAGTTTGATCCACTGCCTGTAAAACGATCTGGGATCCCTGATGCTCGAGTGCTGGCAAAGTAAATGAGCAGTTTAGGAGTTTCTCCGTCTCTCTGTTGGTACCAGGCTAAAAGATGGTTGTTGTTCCACACAAGAACATCCTGACTGGTCCTACATGTGATGGGGACGGAGCCTCCCACAGCAGATCTCACTGCTCCACGCTGAGTCACTGTGACCTGACCTCTGGACTCTGAGGACACAGAGACAGAAACATAAAGCAGCGTCATGGTTTTGTCGGCTTCATTTCAGAGGGACGGATGTTCATAGAGGAGAGGAGTTTGATTCTCTGGACTTTACCTGTGAAGCAGCAGCAGAGGAGAGTCCAGATGAGGACGCAGGTCAAAGTCATGTTTTTGATGAGGACCATTTCTGTGTCTTCTGTTGTCATGAAGGACAGCTGTCAGTCATCCAGAGTTCAACTCTCAGGACTATAAACTCTCCCAGAGCACTGGAGCATGGAGCTGCTGATGCAAAGTGGCTCTCTATGGAAATGCTCTGACTGACTCCAACAGGGACTTGATATTTTCTTGCTCATAATGAAGCTGAAAACTAGTCTTTAATGACCTGAACATACATTTTATTCTGGCAAACATCTACCAAAAATTAAATTATGCTAGCGTGTCATGACAACATTTTTCATCTGTTGGATGCAATTTTGTAAAACAAAACAAAACAAATCAAAACCATTTCTCTGTCAATACATCACGTCTTATTTGACATTGGTTTAATAAAGTGGGTGGAATTTATGCAAGCAAAAAGGATGAGTGAATTTCATGTGACATTCATCAACTGACATTTAATGGGGCGCTTGGAGGCTCAGTGGGGAGAGCAGCGCCCCTTATGCAGAGGTTGTAACCTCGTGGCGGCGGCCTTGGGTTCGATTCTGGCCTTGGCCTTTTGCTGCATGTCTCCCCTTCTCTCTCTCCCCCTTTCACTCTTAAACTGTCCTGTCCATTAAAGGCTTTTATTGCCTTTAATGGACAGACACCAAAAAAAATCATCTTAAAAACAAAAAAAAGACATTTAATGCAACTGCAACAGCCTGAATGTAGTTGCAGAGCAGTACAAAAAAATCCTATAATCCGCTTAATGGAATATGACATTAAAGCAACCTTAAACATTTTTAACTGAAATTTTATTACCACAATACTCTGATTTATGTGTTTTTGCAAAACCTCAAGCAGACAGGCAAAATAAAAAGGAGAAACAAGTAGAGACCTCAGATGTTAATGTTTACAACTGGATTGAAAAATTTTACTAGAAACTTGAATGAAAATGTCAGGATCCATTTTCCTGATATTATAGGTTAATTTGGCACAACTTAGTATAAATTTATTGATATAGTTCAACATTGTTCATGTTTTTAAGATATACGAGAAGAAGAATGTCCTAACACCCCAAGAAACAACTAAAAATTAAATGAAAAAATATTTAATGTATGCTGATCCGCATTAACTTGTATTTTTATAAACAGATGAAATCAAACTCTGACTGTGGATTTGTAACATTTTGATTGAGAAGATTGTTAATAAGATTTTAATCGTTTCCGTCATGTTTTCGTTTTTCACTGCAAAATATTACAATTAGGTGTAATTATGAAATATTCTTTGGTCATAAGATGTAGTTTTTTTTTAGATTGTGTGCAGCTGTTGAAGCAGATCAGTTCCTCTTTAGCTGAGGGAGGTTTTTGTACTGCGTTGTTTCACTGTGTGAACGGGAAGCTGTTATGCTGCTGACAGTAATAAACTCCAGCATCTTCAGTCTGAACTCCTCTGATGACCAAAGTGAAGTCAGTCTGATGTGCCGTTGCACTAAAACGATCTGGAACTCCAGACTGCCGCTCTGTAGTATCATAAATCAGGAGTTTAGGAGGTTCTCCATCTTTCTGTTGGTACCAGTTAATGTCATCACCTATAAGTGTATTGCTTTCACATGTGATAGAGACAGTCTGTCCTGCTACAGCAGACTGAGATCCAGGAGACTGAGTCAGGGTGATTTCTCCTGATGAACCTGGAAAATATAAAAAACAGGAGAAAGATGATCAACATCCAAACAGAAGAGCATCATTTCTTGAACACGGAGAATAGATGGAAGAAGGTAACTGCTGCTTGTTTCAGTGTCTCTCCATCATAGCAGAACATCACTGAGGTGAACCTGGTTGCATCCTGAAGCAAAGTTTTCAGAAGAGAGTCTCACCCTGAACAAGGAGCCCCAGGGTGACCAGCAGTAGACTCAGTGACATCATCATTGTGCTGCCGGCGTCTCAGTGTCTCTGAAAGGTCTGGACAGACAGTGATCAACACTGTCCTCTTAACGTCTGGGAGCAGAGAGGCAGGACACATATGCAAACACACAGAGTCAGTGAGCTGTAGCTGTCCTCAACATATCATGCTGTTTAACCTCAGTGCTGACAGCATGGACCGACACGCCACATAGTATGGTCTTTTTTTGATGTCCAAGCTGTTAAAAATTATGTTGTATTGAACATTTTTTAGACTTCTTAAACAAACCTTTGAATAAGTAACCATGTCAAGCAGCTAGATTTGTTTGTAGTTTGTTTTCTGTCCTGATTTGGTTCACCTGTCCCTCATTAGCCTTGCTGTCCCCTGTCCCTCGTTAACACCCTCCTCCCTTTGTGTCTTTAGTCTGTGTGTGTTTTCTCTTTTTCAGTGTCACATCATCTGCATTTGAAGCTGGTGTCTCTTGTCTCTTTGCAACAACAGATTCCACAATAAATTATATAAAAGGCCCCAAAACCTTTGAATATTTATATATGAAGGCAGGTGTTTTTATTCGTACCAAATACTGATTAATACATTATTAAAAGAGCCTGTCTGACAGAGAAAAGACAGATGTAATATCAAAGAAGAGGTGAATTTTAGGAAAGAGAGGAACAGTTTTGTAGGTATTTATGAAGGCAGAAATAAGGAAAGATTATTCAAAACTTTGAAATGACCTTTCATTTCTTTTAGGGAAGGAAAAAAACTTGGCTTAGATTACTTTCTCTGAGTTTATTTGACTGCTGATTCCTAATTGAAATTGGGATTAAGAGATGCCAGACAAATTAAACAACCTTCTGATTATTTACCGAAGGAAGAGAAGTGGATTTTGTGGTGTATTATAAGATGTTGTCAGATAATAAAATAGTTTTTTTTATTATTTGATGATATGAATGCATGCTACATATACCGTGTGTGTGTGTGTGTGTGTGTGTCCTCAGTGAAGTGTATCAGTCTCTGCAGTAGCTTCCAGCTGCAGCTGTCACTTCAGTTTCTGTTCAGTCTGACTGAGGGAGGTTTTTGTACGACGCTTTTTCACTGTGTGAACACATGCTGACTGTTGATGACATGAAAACTCTGACAGTAATAAACTGCTGCATCTTCAGTCTGAACTCCACTGATGGTCAGAGTGAAGTCAGAGTTTGATCCTCTGCCCGTAAAACGATCTGGGATCCCTGATGCTCGAGTGCTGGCATAGTAAATGAGGAGTTTAGGAGTTTCTCCGTCTCTCTGTTGGTACCAGGCTAAACAGTTAGAGCTATAAACATTCTGACTGGTCCTACATGTGATGGAGACGGAGCCTCCCACAGCAGATCTCACTGCTCCAGGCTGAGTCACTGTGACCTGACCTCTGGACTCTGAGGACACAGAGACAGAAACATAAAGCAGCGTCATGGTTTTGTCGGCTTCATTTCAGAGGGACGGATGTTCATAGAGGAGAGGAGTTTGATTCTCTGGACTTTACCTGTGAAGCAGCAGCAGAGGAGAGTCCAGATGAGGACGCAGGTCAAAGTCATGTTTTTGATGAGGACCATTTCTGTGTCTTCTGTTGTCATGAAGGACAGCTGTCAGTCATCCAGAGTTCAACTCTCAGGACTATAAACTCTCCCAGAGCACTGGAGCATGGAGCTGCTGATGCAAAGTGGCTCTCTATGGAAATGCTCTGACTGACTCCAACAGGGACTCAGATTACTCTGATGAGGCTGTTTATCAGTGAATCTGTCAATACTGATTAGAAATTTGCAGGACCAATTAGAAACAACATGGGCCTCTTGCCCAGTTTTGCTTCTAAATGTTTGATTTTGTCTTTCTTGTCATATAAAGGAAGTTTTTTGTTCTCTGTGCCACAGAGACATTTAACATAGATCTGCATCACAATTTTTGATTTTTTTTTTAAATTTTATTTTGTAGGCTTTGCTTTCTTGTATCATTTATAGTTTATTTGCTGCTATTTTCCCATTTGCACTATTGTTTCTGTATGCTTCATATTCTGTTTAATTGGTGTGCTTATATATGCAATAGAAAGCATACTGACTGGAAACATCACCAGCTGGCATGGTCCGTGCATTGTCAAGGACAGGAAGGCTCTACAGCGGGTGATTAAAACTGCCCAGAACATCACAGATTCCCATCTCCAGAGCATCAGTGACCTCGGTGAAGTGAGGTTACTGCACAGAGCCCAAAAGATACTGACAGACAGCAGCCACCCCAGACACAGTCTGGAAAAAGATACAGTTTCTGCTGCAGAACCACCAGACTACAGAGCAGCTTCTTTTCCCGGGCTGTGAAACTCTTCAACTCCTCCTTCGACGCCACAAGATGTAGCAGGATTTAGGATCACCTTGAATTTCATTTCTTCCTAAACTACATTGAAGAAAAATGACAATGAAGTGACCTTGTACCTTGTAATCTCTGCAGTCCAATTTCAATTATTTTAATTTTCATTTTAAATAAAAATACATTTTCAAACAATACATTCTGGAAATCTGTAGTACTGTGTTTTTCTCAGTTTGAATTTTATCATACATCCACACAGAAACGAATTCTGGTGAGTTTGTTTGTGTCAAAGTCAGAGAGCCGTGTCTCTCTGCAGTCAGAGGTTTTTGTACGGCGGCTCAATGACTTTGTATCACTGTGGTACACGTTCGGTGGAGGAACCAGACTGGATGTTGGAAGTAAGTCTAATTTTTAGAAAACTGTTTTATTACAAGAACTGTTTTTCTTAATTTATTTTCAGCACTCTTGACTTTCCATATTGATGCATAATTTTACAGAAATATTTTGCACTTAAAGTCAATGATTGCCTTTAAAATAAAGAATCAAAATGTAACTGAAATGAAAAAAAAATCTTCGCAAGAGAATAGTTAATTTTCTCTAACTTTCATGGTAAAGTTTCACCTTGAAGGTTTTGTAGTTTAAGTTCAGTGTGTCAAAGTCAGAGAGCCGTGTCTCTCTGCAGTCAGAGGTTTTTGTACGGCGGCTCAATGACTTTGTATCACTGTGGTGGACTTTTGGTGGAGGAACCAGACTGGATGTTGGAAGTAAGTTTCTTCACAAATACTAGAAAACATATTGTAAGGATTAAAATTTGAATTTGTAATATCTTCAGTACGTTAAATTATCTTGTTTATTTTTTTTGTTTATGTTTTTATTTCTCCTCTTTTACCATGGAGGCAGTCTCACAGCAGCTTTACCCAATGTGTCGTTAAAAAATTTCACAATACTGGAATTTAAAAAGCTTTAACGATAAAAAGAGATAAAACTGCAAACCTTTTTCAAAAATTGTTTTCCAAGATTAAATTACAATTTTGGACTAAAATTATTGATGTTTTTTTCAAACAAATTTCCTAAAGAATCAATTACTCAAATAAAATTGAACAGAGTGAAGACAATATGGTAATTTGAAAATCTGCAAAATCTTTCAATTGTGTTAAATGTTTCATATTTCAAAAATCTTTGATGGTGATTGAAAACCGCATGAAGATTTTTTGCTTGTAATCAGTTCATTTTCTGTATTTATGTTTTCACTAGATATGTTAATGGTAAGTTACATTCAGTTTAAGGTTTTGGATGAGAAAGTTTGAAAATTGGTCTAAATTTTGAGATTTTATTTCCAGAGTAGTTTGATATATTTCGGGTGGCTCTGTATGATGATTCTCTCTGTGCTGGTTTGCATGAGAGGCTTCTTAAAGGGAAGTGAAACAATGTGTGAGTGAGTGACTGCTGGAGCAGAAAAACCATCTGACAGAAACTCCTTAAAGGACTAAATCAGCTCTCACACAGTAAATGTGTCCAAGTGTCTGCTGGTCGACTGACAGCCGTGTGGTCCCTGTCCTCTAAGCTGATTGCTGTCTCCTAGGTGACGTCCGTCCCTCCCTGACGGTGCTGCCCCCCTCCAGTGAGGAGCTGGAGCAGGGGAAGGCCACGCTCATGTGTCTGGCCAACAAGGGCTTCCCCTCAGACTGGAGTCTGTCCTGGAAGGTGGACGGCAGCAGCAGCAGCAGCAGCAGCTGGGAGGAGAGCAGGAGCCCCGGGGTGCTGGAGAAGGACGGCCGCTACAGCTGGAGCAGCACCCTGAGGCTCTCTGCAGACCAGTGGAGGAAGGTGGGCTCTGTGACCTGTGAGGCCACCCAGGGCTCCCAGACTCCACTCTCTCAGACACTGAGGAGAGACCAGTGTTCCCAGTCCTGACCTGACTCACTGGGACTCTGCTACTGGTTTTACTCTGCTACTGCTCTCAATCTGCACTCTGTCTCTCTTTCTATCATCTCACTTAACAACAGTTTTCAATTAGAAATAGTCATGTTTTTATTGTTGTCATAATGCTTATATGCTGTATAATAAAACATAAGTCAAGTGAAATAAATGTGTGGATATTTTTTATTGCAACAGATCCCCTCTCTCATGTGTTTAGAGGTTCAAGATGAAAACCCATATCAGTGTTAGATTGTCTCCCCACTGGTGACGATTTTATTCATGAACTCCAGACTCACATCATGTCACATATCCACTAACTCTGTCAGGCTCTCCTGACAGTGTCTCCTATTAACAGTAATGTCCCGATGCAGCCAAGGTCTAACCGGATCAATGAAACAGGGACACTTTGATTACATTATTTTGAACTGTGTTATAAAAAAATACTTAATACAGCTTGAGGGATTAGAAAGAAATTGCAGAGTATCATCAGCATAAGCTGATATAAAATATTTAAATCAAAGTCTTAATGTCACTTTTGCAGATTTACATGAGGAGCCTTTTTTGTGAATATCTTTCTTCATCAAGAAATATGCTCAACCTTGTGAATACATCTACAAATATGTAAATGAAAAGTATTTCAGGGTTTCACAGTAAAAAATCTATACAAATAAATAATATAAAAAAAATAATAAGATAAAACATGGTGTCACATTTTGCAAAGTCTTCATGTAGGAACTTTGAGTGTACATGAAGCAATCTGAGATAAATAATACTGACTGAAACACTTTTATCTTCCTGCACAACTTTCTGTTTTTATGCATTAATGAAAAAAGTCTTAGTTTGTTGGAAACCTCTTGGCGTGTTTCATTAAATAACTTTAAATATTTTATCGTAACAAGTTGAATTATTATTGTTACTTTTTTCTTTAGAATTGTTTCATTTAACTTAAAACTTAGTAAGGTTACTGAACGACTATAGAAATGTTTTTTTAAAGAATCAAAAGAAAGATTTTTTAAATAATTGTATTAATTATTTTATTTTAACATGAAGCCATATCTAATAATATAACCTTGTCTTACTGCTTGAGTATGTATCTCATTTACACAAAAACAGTCATCACAGGTGACTTTGAATGAACTGTTTCAAACTCTGTCTGAAGAAAACTTTCAATAAAATTATATATTACTTTATATGTGCATGACTGTGTATGATTGTGTTACAGTTTTGCTCTACTTCTTTTTGTTTTGCACTTTGTTGATATCCATGTGTCTCGTGTTGCCGTTTCATTGCAGCCGTTAAGTCAGATCAGTTCCTCTCCAGCTGAGGAGGTTTTTGTACGACGTTGTTTCACTGTGTGAACGGCAAGCTGTGCCTCTGCAGACAATAATAGTCTCCTTCGTCTTCAGTCTGAACTCCTCTGATGGTCAGAGTGAAGTCAGTCCCAGAGCCTGTCCCACTGAAACGCTCTGAAACTCCAGAATGACGATTTGTAGCATAACGAATCAAAAGTTTGGGAGATTCTCCAGATTTCTGAAAGTACCAGTGAAGGTTGCTACTTATACTTGTACTGGCTTTACATGTGATAGAGACAGTCTGTCCTGCTACAGCAGACTGAGATCCAGGAGACTGAGTCAGGGTGATTTCTCCTGATGAACCTGGAAAATATAAAAAACAGGAGAAAGATGATCAACATCCAAACAGAAGAGCATCATTTCTTGAACACGGAGAATAGATGGAAGAAGGTAACTGCTGCTTGTTTCAGTGTCTCTCCATCATAGCAGAACATCACTGAGGTGAACCTGGTTGCATCCTGAAGCAAAGTTTTCAGAAGAGAGTCTCACCCTGAACAAGGAGCCCCAGGGTGACCAGCAGTAGACTCAGTGACATCATCATTGTGCTGCCGGCGTCTCAGTGTCTCTGAAAGGTCTGGACAGACACTGATCAACACTGTCCTCTTAACGTCTGGGAGCAGAGAGGCAGGACACATATGCAAACACACAGAGTCAGTGAGCTGTAGCTGTCCTCAACATATCATGCTGTTTAACCTCAGTGCTGACAGCAGAAATTATGTAAACTATCTGTTATATAATGTTTTTAGAAACTGAGATGAACTGAAATTAAGTGATCTTTGAAAAAGCTGAGTCAAAATCTATGACAGTTTTTTTCCCATCAAGCAGTCAGAAAAAGGAGAGGTACATTATTTTATGGAATAAGTTTGAAGCTTATTTCCCAGAATAATTTTAAATATCGAGCTTTAAAATTCAACCTGCTACAGTGTTTTAAATACATGAATGAGGGCGAGAATTACGGGGCCCAAAGGGTCTCATCAGGATAAAAACTTTTTTGGCGCATATCAAAATTTTAAATCGACATACATAATGGATTGATGACAGTGTCAATGAAGAGATAGCTGAAATGCGAATGGACTTCTTAATGTAATGAAACAAACAAAAAAAAACAGGGTCTCAAAAATATTTATAGTGACACATACAGTAAGTGATCATGTAGACCAGTGAAGTAACTACTGTTGTGTGTGTGTGTGTGTGTGTGTGTCAGTGAAGTGTATCAGTCTCTGCAGTAGCTTCCAGCTGCAGCTGTCACTTCAGTTTCTGTTCAGTCTGACTGAGGGAGGTTTTTGTACGACGCTTTTTCACTGTGTGAACACATGCTGACTGTTGATATAATGTTCACTCTGACAGTAATAAACTGCTGCATCTTCAGTCTGAACTCCACTGATGGTCAGAGTGAAGTCAGAGTTTGATCCTCTGCCTGAAAAATGATCTGGGATCCCTGATGCTCGAGTGCTGGCCTCGTAAATGAGGAGTTTAGGAGTTTCTCCGTCTCTCTGTTGGTACCAGGCTAAAAGATGGTAGTTGCTCCACACATGAACATCCTGACTGGTCCTACATGTGATGGAGACGGAGCCTCCCACAGCAGATCTCACTGCTCCAGGCTGAGTCACTGTGACCTGACCTCTGGACTCTGAGGACACAGAGACAGAAACATAAAGCAGCGTCATGGTTTTGTCGGCTTCATTTCAGAGGGACGGATGTTCATAGAGGAGAGGAGTTTGATTCTCTGGACTTTACCTGTGAAGCAGCAGCAGAGGAGAGTCCAGATGAGGACGCAGGTCAAAGTCATGTTTTTGATGAGGACCATTTCTGTGTCTTCTGTTGTCATGAAGGACAGCTGTCAGTCATCCAGAGTTCAACTCTCAGGACTATAAACTCTCCCAGAGCACTGGAGCATGGAGCTGCTGATGCAAAGTGGCTCTCTATGGAAATGCTCTGACTGACTCCAACAGGGACTTGGATTACTCTGATGAGGCTGTTTATCAGTGAATCTGTCAGTACTCATTACAGATTTTTAGTACCAGTTTTATTTGACTTTGACCTTTTGACCAATTTTGCTTCTAAATGTTTGACTTTGGGCCCAAATGGCCAACTGAACATATACAGGAAGTTTTTATTCTCTGTACCATAAAGGCATAGACCATAGAACAACTGCATCAGAAAAAAAAATTGTCATTTTATAGGATTTTCTCTCTTGTATTATTTATTACATTTATTTACTGACATTTTGCCATTTGCACCATTGTTTTTATGTATTCTGTCCTTTTAAATGGTGAGATGTGTTCTGTGCATTACATGAACGTTTATCATCCTGCATCTGCAACACTCTGTCTCCTTTTTCATTTCTCTGTCCCTCCTTCACTCCCTCTCATATTACATGTTTCATTGATAAAGTTTTATTCCTATTTTTTTCAGTGTGTATTATTTCAACACAATAAAGAAGTTTTCATCATATCAGTTGGTCTCATGTATGTTCTTATAAAAACAAAAAAAAACAACACAGAGAGAAACAACACACTAAAACAATGCAATATTTAATATACCTGATATTTTTTACACAAAAACAAGGAGACACATCAGATATACATTAATGTAAGCTTAATGTGACCCAAACATGAATGACATTTTTTTTCCAGAAGCTTTTGTCACAACAGAAACTTCTTAGTGCACTAATAGAAAAGTGCTGATTATTTTCCAAACCATGAATAATTGTTCAAATATTTTATTGAAAATCAGACGTTCTGTCTGGATCTCATAAATGAAGTGTGTCATGACCAGAAACATTCAAAGGAGAAATGCTCTCAGAAGTGTTCAGAAAGTTTAATTGATCTCATTTAATCTACAATGTTTGAGGATGATTTATAGCATATAAATTATAAAGTAGTGTATCATCAGCATATTATGTCATCAAAATATCAACATCAGCAATGTGACCTCAAAATATAACATAACTTAAACCTAAATGTGTTTTGATAAGAACAGAAGCTCATTTACAATGTAAGGTGTCCAGCTTTCCTGAAAAGTAAAACTATACGAAGAAGTAAATAAATATATTTATTTGAATTACTCTTAATATATTCTTTAAAAATGGACTAATGTAAATGCTGTTGCTGTATTAACTTATCTAATATTGCACTCACTGACTTTTATTGTTTAGCAACCCATTTCAAGAAAATTACTAATAAAACTTACTCTAGTATGAAAACTGGTTTCTAACATTATTTGATGAACAGAACTAAAGTGTCAGTCAAGATTCTTCAGTCTGTTTCTCTGCAGCTGCTGAGGCAGATCAGTTCCTCTTTAGCTGAGGGAGGTTTTTGTACGACAGTTTTTCACTGTGTGAACGGCAAGCTGTAACCCTGCTGACAATAATAATCTCCTGCGTCTTCAGTCTGAACTCCTCTGATGGTCAGAGTGAAGTCAGTCCCAGACTGAGACCCACTGAAACGCTCTGAAACTCCAGAATGACGAGTTGTAGCATAATAAATTAAGAGTTTGGGAGATTCTCCAGGTTTCTGAAGGTACCAGTGAAGGTTGCTACTTATACTTGTACTGGCTTTACATGTGATAGAGACAGTCTGTCCTGCTACAGCAGACTGAGATCCAGGAGACTGAGTCAGGATGATTTCTCCTGATGAACCTGGAAAATATCAAAAACAGGAGAAAGACGATCAACATCCAAACAGAAGAGCATCATTTCTTGAACACGGAGAATAGATGGAAGAAGGTAACTGCTGCTTGTTTCAGTGTCTCTCCATCATAGCAGAACATCACTGAGGTGAACCTGATTGCATCCTGAAGCAAAGTTTTCAGAAGAGAGTCTCACCCTGAACAAGGAGCCCCAGGGTGACCAGCAGTAGACTCAGTGACATCATCATTGTGCTACCGGCGTCTCAGTGTCTCTGAAAGGTCTGGACAGACAGTGATCAACACTGTCCTCTTAACGTCTGGGAGCAGAGAGGCAGGACACATATGCAAACACACAGAGTCAGTGAGCTGTAGCTGTCCTCAACATATCATGCTGTTTAACCTCAGTGCTGACAGCATGGACCGACACGTTTACATAGTATGGTCTTTTTTTGATGTCCAAGCTGTTAAAATTATGTTGTATTGAACATTTTTAGACTTCTTAAACAAACCTTTGAATAAGTAACCATGTCAAGCAGCTAGATTTGTTTGTAGTTGTTTTTCTGTCCTGATTTGGTTCACCTGTCCCTCATTAGCCTTGCTGTCCCCTGTCCCTCGTTAACACCCTCCTCCCTTTGTGTCTTTAGTCTGTGTGTGTTTTCTCTTTTGCAGTGTCACATCATCTGCATTTGAAGCTGGTGTCTCTTGTCTCTCATGTTCCTCACATCATCTGCTTTGTCTCTAGTTCATTTTTTCTCCTGTACTTGTTTCTGTTTGTGTCCGTTCCTTCAGTTTTTGTTGCCTGCTTGTTTTCACATTAAAGCTCTGGGGTCCGTTTTTTTTTTTAACTGTGATATATGACAAACCAAGGTTTATATATTGTTTTGGTTGACAACAGATTCCACAATAAATTATATAAAAGGCCCCAAAAGCTTTGAATATTTATATATGAAGGCAGGTGTTTTTATTAGTACCAAATAATGATTAATACATTATTAAAAGAGCCTGTCTGACAGAGAAAAGACAGATGTAATATCAAAGAAGAGGGGAATTTTAGGAAAGACAGGAACAGTTTTGTAGGTATTTATGAAGGCAGAAATAAGGAAAGATTATTCAAAACTTTGAAATGACCTTTCATTTCTTTTAGGGAAGGCAAAAAACTTGGCTTAGATTACTTTTTAGTTTATTTGACTGCTGATTCCTAACTGAAATTGGGATTAAGAGATGCCAGACAAATTAAACAACCTTCTGATTATTTACCGAAGGAAGAGAAGTGGATTTTGTGGTGTATTATAAGATGTTGTTAGATAATAAAATAGTTTTTTTTTTATTTGATGATATGAATGCATGCTACATATACCGTGTGTGTTTCTGTGTGTGTGCGTGTGTGTGTGTGTGTCCTCAGTGAAGTGTATCAGTCTCTGCAGTAGCTTCCAGCTGCAGCTGTCACTTCAGTTTCTGTTCAGTCTGACTGAGGGAGGTTTTTGTACGACGCTTTTCACTGTGTGAACACATACTGACTGTTGATATAATGATAACTCTGACAGTAATAAACTGCTGCATCTTCAGTCTGAACTCCACTGATGGTCAGAGTGAAGTCAGAGTTTGATCCTCTGCCTGAAAAACGATCTGGGATCCCTGATGCTCGAGTGCTGGCATAGTAAATGAGGAGTTTAGGAGTTTCTCCGTCTCTCTGTTGGTACCAGGCTAAACGGTGGTAGTTGCTCCACACATAAACATCCTGACTGGTCCTACATGTGATGGGGACGGAGCCTCCCACAGCAGATCTCACTGCTCCAGTCTGAGTCACTGTGACCTGACCTCTGGACTCTGAGGACACAGAGACAGAAACATAAAGCAGCGTCATGGTTTTGTCGGCTTCATTTCAGAGGGACGGATGTTCATAGAGGAGAGGAGTTTGATTCTCTGGACTTTACCTGTGAAGCAGCAGCAGAGGAGAGTCCAGATGAGGACGCAGGTCAAAGTCATGTTTTTGATGAGGACCATTTCTGTGTCTTCTGTTGTCATGAAGGACAGCTGTCAGTCATCCAGAGTTCAACTCTCAGGACTATAAACTCTCCCAGAGCACTGGAGCATGGAGCTGCTGATGCAAAGTGGCTCTCTATGGAAATGCTCTGACTGACTCCAACAGGGACTTGATATTTTCTTGCTCATAATGAAGCTGAAAACTACAAAGTCTTTAATGACCTGAACATATATTTTATTCTAGCAAACATCTACCAAAATTAAGTTACACTAGAGTGTCATGACAACATTTTTTATGTGTTGGATGCAATTTTGTAAAACAAAACAAAACAAATCAAAACTATTTCTCTGTCAATACATCAGGTCTTATTTGACATTGGTTTAATAAAGTGGGTGGAATTTATGCAAGCAAAAAGGATGAGTGAATTTCATGTGACATTCATCAACTGACATTTAATGGGGCGCTTGGAGGCTCAGTGGAGAGAGCAGCGCCCCTTATGCAGAGGTTGTAACCTCGTGGCGGCGGCCTTGGGTTCGATTCAGGCCTTGGCCTTTTGCTGCATGTCTCCCCTTCTCTCTCTCCCCCTTTCACTCTTAAACTGTCCTGTCTATTAAAGGCTTTTATTGCCTTTAATGGACAGACACCAAAAAAAATCATCTTAAAAACAAAAAAGACATTTAATGCAACTGCAACAGCCTGAATGTAGTTGCAGAGCAGTACAAAAAAATCCTATAATCCGCTTAATGGAATATGACATTAAAGCAATCTTAATCATTTTTAACTGAAATTTTATTACCACAATACTCTGATTTATGTGTTTTTGCAAAACCTCAAGCAGACAGGCAAAATAAAAAGGAGAAACAAGTAGGAACCTCAGATGTTAATGTTTACAACTGGATTGAAAAATTTTACTAGAAACTTGAATGAAAATGTCAGGATCCATGTTAATTTGGCACAACTTAGTATAAATTTATTGATATAGTTCAACATTGTTCATGTTTTTAAGATATACGAGAAGAAGAATGTCCTAACACCCCAAGAAAATACTAAAAATTAAATGAAAAAATATTTAATGTATGCTCATCCGCATTAACTTGTATTTTTATAAACAGATGAAATCAAACTCTGACTGTGGATTTGTAACATTTTGATTGAGAAGATTGTTAATAAGATTTTAATCGTTTCCGTCATGTTTTCGTTTTCACTGGAAAATATTACAATTAGGTGTAATTATGAAATATTCTTTGGTCATAAGATGTAGTTTTTTTAGATTGTGTGCAGCTGTTGAAGCAGATCAGTTCCTCTTTAGCTGAGGGAGGTTTTGTACTGCGTTGTTTCACTGTGTGAACGGGAAACTGTTATGCTGCTGACAGTAATAAACTCCAGCATCTTCAGTCTGAACTCCTCTGATGACCAAAGTGAAGTCAGTCTGATGTGCCGTTGCACTAAAACGATCTGGAACTCCAGACTGCCGCTCTGTAGTATCATAAATCAGGAGTTTAGGAGGTTCTCCATCTTTCTGTTGGTACCAGTTAATGTCATCACCTATAAGTGTATTGCTTTCACATGTGATAGAGACAGTCTGTCCTGCTACAGCAGACTGAGATCCAGGAGACTGAGTCAGGATGATTTCTCCTGATGAACCTGGAAAATATCAAAAACAGGAGAAAGATGATCAACATCCAAACAGAAGAGCATCATTTCTTGAACACGGAGAATAGATGGAAGAAGGTAACTGCTACTTGTTTCAGTGTCTCTCCATCATAGCAGAACATCACTGAGGTGAACCTGGTTGCATCCTGAAGCAAAGTTTTCAGAAGAGAGTCTCACCCTGAACAAGGAGCCCCAGGGTGACCAGCAGTAGACTCAGTGACATCATCATTGTGCTGCCGGCGTCTCAGTGTCTCTGAAAGGTCTGGACAGACACTGATCAACACTGTCCTCTTAACGTCTGGGAGCAGAGAGGCAGGACACATATGCAAACACACAGAGTCAGTGAGCTGTAGCTGTCCTCAACATATCATGCTGTTTAACCTCAGTGCTGACAGCATGGACCGACACGTTTACATAGTATGGTCTTTTTTTGATGTCCAAGCTGTTAAAAATTATGTTGTATTGAACATTTTTTAGACTTCTTAAACAAACCTTTGAATAAGTAACCATGTCAAGCAGCTAGATTTGTTTGTAGTTGTTTTTCTGTCCTGATTTGGTTCACCTGTCCCTCATTAGCCTTGCTGTCCCCTGTCCCTCGTTAACACCCTCCTCCCTTTGTGTCTTTAGTCTGTGTGTGTTTTCTCTTTTTCAGTGTCACATCATCTGCATTTGAAGCTGGTGTCTCTTGTCTCTCATGTTCCTCACATCATCTGCTTTGTCTCTAGTCCATTTTTTCTCCTGTACTTGTTTCTGTTTGTGTCCGTTCCTTCAGTTTTTGTTGCCTGCTTGTTTTCACATTAAAGCTCTGGGGTCCGTTTTTTTTTTTAACTGTGAAATATGACAAACCAAGGTTTATATATTGTTTTGGTTGACAACAGATTCCACAATAAATTATATAAAAGGCCCCAAAAGCTTTGAATATTTATATATGAAGGCAGGTGTTTTTATTAGTACCAAATAATGATTAATACATTATTAAAAGAGCCTGTCTGACAGAGAAAAGACAGATGTAATATCAAAGAAGAGGTGAATTTTAGGAAAGACAGGAACAGTTTTGTAGGTATTTATGAAGGCAGAAATAAGGAAAGATTATTCAAAACTTTGAAATGACCTTTCATTTCTTTTAGGGAAGGCAAAAAACTTGGCTTAGATTACTTTTTAGTTTATTTGACTGCTGATTCCTAATTGAAATTGGGATTAAGAGATGCCAGACAAATTAAACAACCTTCTGATTATTTACGAAGGAAGAGAAGTGGATTTTGTGGTGTATTATAAGATGTTGTCAGATAATAAAATAGGTTTTTTTTTTATTTGATGATATGAATGCATGCTACATATACCGTGTGTGTGTGTGTGTGTGTGTGTGTGTGTGTGTGTGTGTGTGTGTGTGTCAGTGAAGTGTATCAGTCTCTGCAGTAGCTTCCAGCTGCAGCTGTCACTTCAGTTTCTGTTCAGTCTGACTGAGGGAGGTTTTTGTACGACGCTTTTTCACTGTGTGAACACATGCTGACTGTTGATATAATGAAAACTCTGACAGTAATAAACTGCTGCATCTTCAGTCTGAACTCCACTGATGGTCAGAGTGAAGTCAGAGTTTGATCCTCTGCCTGAAAAACGATCTGGGATCCCTGATGCTCGAGTGCTGGCATCGTAAATGAGCAGTTTAGGAGTTTCTCCGTCTCTCTGTTGGTACCAGGCTAAACGGTGGTTGTTGCTCGACACATAAACATCCTGACTGGTCCTACATGTGATGGGGACGGAGCCTCCCACAGCAGATCTCACTGCTCCACGCTGAGTCACTGTGACCTGACCTCTGGACTCTGAGGACACAGAGACAGAAACATAAAGCAGCGTCATGGTTTTGTCGGCTTCATTTCAGAGGGACGGATGTTCATAGAGGAGAGGAGTTTGATTCTCTGGACTTTACCTGTGAAGCAGCAGCAGAGGAGAGTCCAGATGAGGATGCAGGTCAAAGTCATGTTTTTGATGAGGACCATTTCTGTGTCTTCTGTTGTCATGAAGGACAGCTGTCAGTCATCCAGAGTTCAACTCTCAGGACTATAAACTCTCCCAGAGCACTGGAGCATGGAGCTGCTGATGCAAAGTGGCTCTCTATGGAAATGCTCTGACTGACTCCAACAGGGACTTGATATTTTCTTGCTCATATTGAAGCTGAAAACTACAAAGTCTTTAATGACCTGCACATACATTTTATTCTGGCAAACATCTACCAAAAATTAAATTATGCTAGCGTGTCATGACAACATTTTTTATGTGTTGGATGCAATTTTGTAAAACAAAACAAAACAAATCAAAACCATTTCTCTGTCAATACATCACGTCTTATTTGACATTGGTTTAATAAAGTGGGTGGAATTTATGCAAGCAAAAAGGATGAGTGAATTTCATGTGACATTCATCAACTGACATTTAATGGGGCGCTTGGAGGCTCAGTGGAGAGAGCAGCGCCCCTTATGCAGAGGTTGTAACCTCGTGGCGGCGGCCTTGGGTTCGATTCAGGCCTTGGCCTTTTGCTGCATGTCTCCCCTTCTCTCTCTCCCCCTTTCACTCTTAAACTGTCCTGTCTATTAAAGGCTTTTATTGCCTTTAATGGACAGACACCAAAAAAAATCATCTTAAAAAAAAAAAGGACATTTAATGCAACTGCAACAGCCTGAATGTAGTTGCAGAGCAGTACAAAAAAATCCTATAATCCGCTTAATGGAATATGACATTAAAGCAATCTTAATCATTTTTAACTGAAATTTTATTACCACAATACTCTGATTTATGTGTTTTTGCAAAACCTCAAGCAGACAGGCAAAATAAAAAGGAGAAACAAGTAGGGACCTCAGATGTTAATGTTTACAACTGGATTGAAAAATTTTACTAGAAACTTGAATGAAAATGTCAGGATCCATGTTAATTTGGCACAACTTAGTATAAATTTATTGATATAGTTCAACATTGTTCATGTTTTTAAGATATACGAGAAGAAGAATGTCCTAACACCCCAAGAAAATACTAAAAATTAAATGAAAAAATATTTAATGTATGCTCATCCGCATTAACTTGTATTTTTATAAACAGATGAAATCAAACTCTGACTGTGGATTTGTAACATTTTGATTGAGAAGATTGTTAATAAGATTTTAATCGTTTCCGTCATGTTTTCGTTTTTCACTGGAAAATATTACAATTAGGTGTAATTATGAAATATTCTTTGGTCATAAGATGTAGTTTTTTTTTAGATTGTGTGCAGCTGTTGAAGCAGATCAGTTCCTCTTTAGCTGAGGGAGGTTTTTGTACTGCGTTGTTTCACTGTGTGAACGGAAACTGTTATGCTGCTGACAGTAATAAACTCCAGCATCTTCAGTCTGAACTCCTCTGATGACCAAAGTGAAGTCAGTCTGATGTGCCGTTGCACTAAAACGATCTGGAACTCCAGACTGCCGCTCTGTAGTATCATAAATCAGGAGTTTAGGAGGTTCTCCATCTTTCTGTTGGTACCAGTTAATGTCATCACCTATAAGTGTACTGCTTTCACATGTGATAGAGACAGTCTGTCCTGCTACAGCAGACTGAGATCCAGGAGACTGAGTCAGGATGATTTCTCCTGATGAACCTGGAAAATATAAAAAACAGGAGAAAGATGATCAACATCCAAACAGAAGAGCATCATTTCTTGAACACGGAGAATAGATGGAAGAAGGTAACTGCTGCTTGTTTCAGTGTCTCTCCATCATAGCAGAACATCACTGAGGTGAACCTGGTTGCATCCTGAAGCAAAGTTTTCAGAAGAGAGTCTCACCCTGAACAAGGAGCCCCAGGGTGACCAGCAGTAGACTCAGTGACATCATCATTGTGCTGCCGGCGTCTCAGTGTCTCTGAAAGGTCTGGACAGACACTGATCAACACTGTCCTCTTAACGTCTGGGAGCAGAGAGGCAGGACACATATGCAAACACACAGAGTCAGTGAGCTGTAGCTGTCCTCAACATATCATGCTGTTTAACCTCAGTGCTGACAGCATGGACCGACACGTTTACATAGTATGGTCTTTTTTTGATGTCCAAGCAGTTAAAAATTATGTTGTATTGAACATTTTTTAGACTTCTTAAACAAACCTTTGAATAAGTAACCATGTCAAGCAGCTAGATTTGTTTGTAGTTTGTTTTCTGTCCTGATTTGGTTCACCTGTCCCTCATTAGCCTTGCTGTCCCCTGTCCCTCGTTAACACCCTCCTCCCTTTGTGTCTTTAGTCTGTGTGTGTTCTCTTTTCAGTGTCACATCATCTGCATTTGAAGCTGGTGTCTCTTGTCTCTTTGCAACAACAGATTCCACAATAAATTATATAAAAGGCCCCAAAACCTTTGAATATTTATATATGAAGGCAGGTGTTTTTATTCGTACCAAATACTGATTAATACATTATTAAAAGAGCCTGTCTGACAGAGAAAAGACAGATGTAATATCAAAGAAGAGGTGAATTTTAGGAAAGACAGGAACAGTTTTGTAGGTATTTATGAAGGCAGAAATAAGGAAAGATTATTCAAAACTTTGAAATGACCTTTCATTTCTTTTAGGGAAGGCAAAAAACTTGGCTTAGATTACTTTCTCTGAGTTTATTTGACTGCTGATTCCTAATTGAAAACGGGATTAAGAGATGCCAGACAAATTAAACAACCTTCTGATTATTTTGTGGTGTATTATAAGATGTTGTCAGATAATAAAATAGTTTTTTTATTTGATGATATGAATGCATGCTACATATACCGTGTGTGTGTGTGTGTGTGTGTGTGTGTGTGTGTGTGTGTCAGTGAAGTGTATCAGTCTCTGCAGTAGCTTCCAGCTGCAGCTGTCACTTCAGTTTCTGTTCAGTCTGACTGAGGGAGGTTTTGTACGACGCTTTTTCACTGTGTGAACACATCCTGACTGTTGATATAATGCTAACTCTGACAGTAATAAACTGCTGCATCTTCAGTCTGAACTCCACTGATGGTCAGAGTGAAGTCAGAGTTTGATCCTCTGCCCGTAAAACGATCTGGGATCCCTGATGCTCGAGTGCTGGCCAGGTAAATTAGGAGTTTAGGAGTTTCTCCGTCTCTCTGTTGGTACCAGGCTAAATAGTTAGAGCTATAAACATTCTGACTGGTCCTACATGTGATGGGGACGGAGTCTCCCACAGCAGATCTCACTGCTCCAGGCTGAGTCACTGTGACCTGACCTCTGGACTCTGAGGACACAGAGACAGAAACATAAAGCAGCGTCATGGTTTTGTCGGCTTCATTTCAGAGGGACGGATGTTCATAGAGGAGAGGAGTTTGATTCTCTGGACTTTACCTGTGAAGCAGCAGCAGAGGAGAGTCCAGATGAGGACGCAGGTCAAAGTCATGTTTTTGATGAGGACCATTTCTGTGTCTTCTGTTGTCATGAAGGACAGCTGTCAGTCATCCAGAGTTCAACTCTCAGGACTATAAACTCTCCCAGAGCACTGGAGCATGGAGCTGCTGATGCAAAGTGGCTCTCTATGGAAATGCTCTGACTGACTCCAACAGGGACTTGGATTACTCTGATGAGGCTGTTTATCAATGAATCTGTCAATATTGATTAGAAATTTGCAGGACCAATTAGAAACAACATGGGCCTCTTGCCAAGTTTTGCTTCCAAATGTTTGATTTTGTCTTTCAAGGGCCAACTGGAACATATACAGGAAGTTTTTTGTTCTCTGTGCCACAGAGACATTTAACATAGATCTGCATCACAATTTTTGATTTTTTTAAATTTTATTTTGTAGGCTTTGCTTTCTTGTATCATTTATAGAGTTTATTTGCTGCTATTTTCCCATTTGCACTATTGTTTCTGTATGCTGCATATTCTTTTTAATTGGTGTGCTTATATATGCAATAGAAAGCATACTGACTGGAAACATCACCAGCTGACATGGTCCGTGCGTTGTCAAGGACAGGAAGGCTCTACAGCGGGTGATTAAAACTGCCCAGAACATCACAGATTCCCATCTCCAGAGCATCAGTGACCTCAGAGAAGTGAGGTTACTGCACAGAGCCCAAAAGATACTGACAGACAGCAGCCACCCCAGACACAGTCTGGAAAAAGATACAGTTTCTGCTGCAGAACCACCAGACTACAGAGCAGCTTCTTTTCCCGGGCTGTGAAACTCTTCAACTCCTCCTTCGACGCCACAAGATGTAGCAGGATTTAGGATCACCTTGAATTTCATTTCTTCCTAAACTACATTGAAGAAAAGTGACAATGAAGTTACCTTGTACCTTGTAATCTCTGCAGTCCAATTTCAGTTATTTTAATTTTCATTTTAAATAAAAATACATTTTCAAACAATACATTCTGGAAATCTGTAGTACTGTGTTTTTCTCAGTTTGAATTTTATCATACATCCACACAGAAACAAATTCTGGTGAGTTTGTTTGTGTCAAAGTCAGAGAGCCGTGTCTCTCTGCAGTCAGAGGTTTTTGTACGGCGGCTCAATGACTTTGTATCACTGTGGTTGACTTTTGGTGGAGGAACCAGACTGGATGTTGGAAGTAAGTCAAACTTTATTTAAACTGGGTTTATCACAAAAACTGTTTCTGTATTTATAATCAACACCCTTGACATTCCATATTGATGCAGAATTTTACAGAAATATTTTGCACTTAAAGTCAATGATTGCCTTTGAAATAGAAAATCAAAATGTCATTGAAATGAAAAAAAAATTCTCAGTAAGATAATAAATAATTATCTCCAACTTTCATGATAAAGTTGCATCTTGAAGTTTTTGTAGTTTAAGTTCAGTGTGTCAAAGTCAGAGAGCCGTGTCTCTCTGCAGTCAGAAGGATTTTGTAATGGCTCAATGACTTTGTATCACTGTGGTACACGTTCGGTGGAGGAACCAGACTGGATGTTGGAAGTAAGTTTCTTCACAAATATTAAATAACATATTTGAAGGATTTAAATTTCAATTTGTAATATCTTCAGTATATTAAATTATCTTGGGATTTTTTGGGTTTTTTATATTTCTGCTTTTATTTCTCCTCTGTTACCATGGAGGCAATCTCACTGCAGCTTTAGCAAATGATTCTTTACGAATTTTCACGATACTTCAATTTAAAAGCTTTAGTTGTAAAAAGAGATAAAACTGTGAACCTGTTGTTGATGTTTTCAAGATCAAATTACAATTTTGCACCAAAATGATGAATGTTTTTAAAACAAATTCAGAATGAATCAGTTATTCCAATTCAGTTGAACAGAGTGAAAACAAAATGGGTATTTGGAAATCTGCAAAATCTTTCAATTGTGTTAAATGTTTCAAATTTCAAAAATCTTTGATGGTGATTGAAAAGTGCATGAAGATTTTTTGATTGTAATCAGTTCATTTTATGTATTTATGTTTCCACTAGATATGTTAATGATAAGTTACATTGAGTTTAAGGTTTTGGATGAGAAAGTTTGAAAACTGGTCTAAATTTTGAGATTTTATTTCCAGAGTAGTTTGATATATTTCGGGTCGCTCTGTATGATGATTCTCTCTGTGCTGGTTTGCATGAGAGGCTTCTTAAAGGGAAGTGAAACAATGTGTGAGTGAGTGACTGCTGGAGCAGAAAAACCATCTGACAGAAACTCCTTAAAGGACTAAATCAGCTCTCACACAGTAAATGTGTCCAAGTGTCTGCTGGTCGACTGACAGCCGTGTGGTCCCTGTCCTCTAAGCTGATTGCTGTCTCCTAGGTGACGTCCGTCCCTCCCTGACGGTGCTGCCCCCCTCCAGTGAGGAGCTGGAGCAGGGGAAGGCCACGCTCATGTGTCTGGCCAACAAGGGCTTCCCCTCAGACTGGAGTCTGTCCTGGAAGGTGGACGGCAGCAGCAGCAGCAGCAGCAGCAGCAGCTGGGAGGAGAGCAGGAGCCCCGGGGTGCTGGAGAAGGACGGCCGCTACAGCTGGAGCAGCACCCTGAGGCTCTCTGCAGACCAGTGGAGGAAGGTGGGCTCTGTGACCTGTGAGGCCACCCAGGGCTCCCAGACTCCACTCTCTCAGACACTGAGGAGAGACCAGTGTTCCTAGTCCTGACCTGACTCACTGGGACTCTGCTACTGGTTTTACTCTGCTACTGCTCTCAATCTGCACTCTGTAACACTGTCTTAGTCTCTCTTCTTTGCTTGTCTTAATGTTGATGGTTCAAAGATATTGAAATAATAAAGATTTTATCAAATCAGCACTTTCTATGAGATTATTGTGAATGCATCATGTTTTATACTCTATCAGCTTTTCCATTTACTGTATATGTTTAGAAACACAATAAACAGTTGTGTGCAAAGTCAATCCAAGTCAGTTAATTGTTTTCAATATATTCTGACTGAGAAAAATGTTGTGCTATAGTTTTATCTGTGAAACTTGATTATAATTCACACACTTAGACCTTTTTAAAAGAAAATCACTTAAATACACTGCAAAAATGGCCTGTCAAATTTAAGGCCAAACACCCTAGATTTAAGCATACTTGAACTTAAAAGAAGCAAATTTGGCTGCCAGTGCAGTAAGCAAATTTTGCTTGTTAAGATGTCTTAAAACCAGTAAAACTGTGTGACTCTCATTATAGCCCATAAAATCTTGAAATAAGATCAAAAACACTAATTTCAAGCAATTTATTTAAGCCTAGTTGGACATACTAGTGCTTAAAATAAGGTTTCTATAGACCTGAAGTGGATGTTTCCAGACTTGTCTCCTGTAACTAGTTAAAAATAACTCAGAAAAAGACAAAGATGCTTAACAAGACCAGGCAAGTGATATTTATTTGAATTAAGTCAAATGATCTTTCCTAGTCAGCACTAGATAATCATTAATACATAAAACAAGACTAACTAGATTTTTTAATCTAAATATAAGATTATTACACTTGGTTAGATCGGCAGTTTTTGCAGTGTATCTGTTATCATTCAATTCTGATTTCCAGTATTTCTCATATCTAAGAAGAATTAATTTGGAATCATCCCAAATATTGAAAAAGACCAAAAAAAAAGTTGCAAAGCAATTTTTCAAATTCAACATATGAAGCAGCATGTCATTCACATACAGGGATATGCAAAATGATGCACCTGCTATTTTCCAAAAATAAGTAAAATCTTAGAGCAATTATTCTCCAAAAGACTTGCTGAAAGAGTCAATAACAATTACCAATTCATCAGTTAACTCATGTACATATTATTGAAAGATTAATAGCTATGTGTAATGGGTAAATTGTGAAGAAAGTTAACTCTTATAGCCTGTTAGTGACTCAGTTCTTCGAGAATAAAATTAAAAAATGGAAAAAAAAAAATCCACGGCAATATTTGCAGCATTTATAACATGCTTCAACCTGAAAGATTTAGAAACGCAAGCAATGTTTTTTCTGAGGATAAACATTAAAAAAAATGTAAAGGGCCATCAATAACATTTGTCAGATACGCCACACTGTGACCTTATTTCATTTATTATGTATAATGGCAACAATTGTAATCTCTGTTGAGCATCTCTTGTGGCCCCTTTCTCTGTATGTGTATTGATAGTAAAGGTATATTGTGTGAACTCTTAAGTGTTTAAAATCAACTTGTTAAACGTGCGTGTGTGTGTGTGTGTGTGTGTGTGTGTGTGTGTGTCAGTGAAGTGTATCAGTCTCTGCAGTAGCTTCCAGCTGCAGCTGTCACTTCAGTTTCTGTTCAGTCTGACTGAGGGAGGTTTTTGTACGACGCTTTTTCACTGTGTGAACACATACTGACTGTTGATATAATGTTCACTCTGACAGTAATAAACTGCTGCATCTTCAGTCTGAACTCCACTGATGGTCAGAGTGAAGTCAGAGTTTGATCCTCTGCCTGAAAAACGATCTGGGATCCCTGATGCTCGAGTGCTGGCCCAGTAAATGAGGAGTTTAGGAGTTTCTCCGTCTCTCTGTTGGTACCAGGCTAAAAGATGGTAGTTGCTCCACACATGAACATCCTGACTGGTCCTACATGTGATGGAGACGGAGCCTCCCACAGCAGATCTCACTGCTCCAGGCTGAGTCACTGTGACCTGACCTCTGGACTCTGAGGACACAGAGACAGAAACATAAAGCAGCGTCATGGTTTTGTCGGCTTCATTTCAGAGGGACGGATGTTCATAGAGGAGAGGAGTTTGATTCTCTGGACTTTACCTGTGAAGCAGCAGCAGAGGAGAGTCCAGATGAGGACGCAGGTCAAAGTCATGTTTTTGATGAGGACCATTTCTGTGTCTTCTGTTGTCATGAAGGACAGCTGTCAGTCATCCAGAGTTCAACTCTCAGGACTATAAACTCTCCCAGAGCACTGGAGC
Organism: Plectropomus leopardus; assembly: GCF_026936395.1. Lineage (NCBI taxonomy): Eukaryota > Metazoa > Chordata > Actinopteri > Perciformes > Serranidae > Plectropomus > Plectropomus leopardus. Next base: position 29,738,599 of record NC_142192.1, on the reverse strand, counting down.
ATGGAGCTGCTGATGCAAAGTGGCTCTCTATGGAAATGCTCTGACTGACTCCAACAGGGACTTGGATTACTCTGATGAGGCTGTTTATCAGTGAATCTGTCAATACTGATTACAGATTTTTAGTACCAGTTTTATTTGACTTTGACCTTTTGACCAATTTTGCTTCTAAATGTTTGACTTTGGGCCCAAATGGCCAACTGAACATATACAGGAAGTTTTTTATTCTCTGTGCCATAAAGGCATAGACCATAGAACAACTGCATCAGAAAAAAAAATTGTCATTTTATAGGATTTTCTCTCTTGTATTATTTATTACATTTATTTACTGACATTTTGCCATTTGCACCATTGTTTTTGCGTATTCTTTCCTTTTAAATGGTGAGATGTGTTATGTGCATTACATGAACGTTTATCACCCTGCATCTGCAACACTCTGTCTCCTTTTTCATTTCTCTGTCCCTCCTTCACTCCCTCTCATATTACATGTTTCATTGATAAAGTTTTATTCCTATTTTTTTCAGTGTGTATTATTTCAACACAATAAAGAAGTTTTCATCATATCAGTTGGTCTCATGTATGTTCTTATAAAAACAAAAAAAAAACAGATCTTGTTTTATTGGTTCTGTTCCAGCAAGACTGACCTCCACTGAGTCTCAGATTTTTATATTAAAGTGTCTATAAGGAGAAACAACACACTAAAACAATGCAATATTTAATATTTTTTTACATAAAAACAAGGAGACACATCAGATATACATTAATGTAAGCTTAATGTGACCCAGACATGAATGACATTTTTTTTCCAGAAGCTTTTGTCACAACAGAAACTTCTTCAGTGCACTAATAGAAAAGTGCTGATTATTTTCCAAACTATAAATGATTGTTCAAATATTTTATTGAAAATCAGACGTTCTGTCTGGATCTCATAAATGAAGTGTGTCATGACCAGAAACATTCAAAGGAGAAATGCTCTCAGAAGTGTTCAGAAAGTTTAATTGATCTCATTTAATCTACAATGTTTGAGGATGATTTATAGCATATAAATTATAAAGTAGTGTATCATCAGCATATTATGTCATCAAAATATCAACATCAGCAATGTGACCTCAAAATATAACATAACTTAAACCTAAATGTGTTTTGATAAGAACAGAAGCTCATTTACAATGTAAGGTGTCCAGCTTTCCTGAAAAGTAAAACTATACGAAGAAGTAAATAAATGTATTTATTTGAATTACTCTTAATATATTCTTTAAAAATGGACTAATGTAAATGCTGTTGCTGTATTAACTTCTCTAATATTGTACTCACTGACTTTTATTGTTTAGTAACCCATTTCAAGAAAATTACTAATAAAACTTACTCTTGTATGAAAACTGGTTTCTAACATTATTTGATGAAAAGAACTAAAGTGTCAGTCAAGATTCTTCAGTCTGTTTCTCTGCAGCTGCTGAGGCATATCAGTTCCTCTTAAGCTGAGGGAGGTTTTTGTACGACAGTTTTTCACTGTGTGAACGGGAAGCTGTAGTCATGCTGACAATAATAATCTCCTGCGTCTTCAGTCTGAACTCCTCTGATGGTCAGAGTGAAGTCAGTCCCAGACTGAGACCCACTGAAACGCTCTGAAACTCCAGAATGACGAGTTGTAGCATCATGAATTAAGAGTTTGGGAGATTCTCCAGATTTCTGAAGGTACCAGTGAATGTCATCGCTGACATATGCACTGGCTTTACATGTGATAGAGACAGTCTGTCCTGCTACAGCAGACTGAGATCCAGGAGACTGAGTCAGGATGATTTCTCCTGATGAACCTGGAAAATATAAAAAATTGGAGAAAGATGATCAACATCCAAACAGAAGAGCATCATTTCTTGAACACGGAGAATAGATGGAAGAAGGTAACTGCTGCTTGTTTCAGTGTCTCTCCATCATAGCAGAACATCACTGAGGTGAACCTGGTTGCATCCTGAAGCAAAGTTTTCAGAAGAGAGTCTCACCCTGAACAAGGAGCCCCAGGGTGACCAGCAGTAGACTCAGTGACATCATCATTGTGCTGCCGGCGTCTCAGTGTCTCTGAAAGGTCTGGACAGACACTGATCAACACTGTCCTCTTAACGTCTGGGAGCAGAGAGGCAGGACACATATGCAAACACACAGAGTCAGTGAGCTGTAGCTGTCCTCAACATATCATGCTGTTTAACCTCAGTGCTGACAGCATGGACCGACACGTTTACATAGTATGGTCTTTTTTTGATGTCCAAGCTGTTAAAAATTATGTTGTATTGAACATTTTTTAGACTTCTTAAACAAACCTTTGAATAAGTAACCATGTCAAGCAGCTAGATTTGTTTATAGTTTGTTTTCTGTCCTGATTTGGTTCACCTGTCCCTCATTAGCCTTGCTGTCCCCTGTCCCTCGTTAACACCCTCCTCCCTTTGTGTCTTTAGTCTGTGTGTGTTTTCTCTTTTTCAGTGTCACATCATCTGCATTTGAAGCTGGTGTCTCTTGTCTCTCATGTTCCTCACATCATCTGCTTTGTCTCTAGTTCATTTTTTCTCCTGTACTTGTTTCTGTTTGCGTCCGTTCCTTCAGTTTTTGTTGCCTGCTTGTTTTCACATTAAAGCTCTGGGGTCCGTTTTTTTTTTGAACTGTGAAATATGACAAACCAAGGTTTATATATTGTTTTGGTTGACAACAGATTCCACAATAAATTATATAAAAGGCCCCAAAACCTTTGAATATTTATATATGAAGGCAGGTGTTTTTATTAGTACCAAATAATGATTAATACATTATTAAAAGAGCCTGTCTGACAGAGAAAAGACAGATGTAATATCAAAGAAGAGGGGAATTTTAGGAAAGACAGGAACAGTTTTGTAGGTATTTATGAAGGCAGAAATAAGGAAAGATTATTCAAAACTTTGAAATGACCTTTCATTTCTTTTAGGGAAGGCAAAAAACTTGGCTTAGATTACTTTTTAGTTTATTTGACTGCTGATTCCTAATTGAAATTGGGATTAAGAGATGCCAGACAAATTAAACAACCTTCTGATTATTTACCGACGGAAGAGAAGTGGATTTTGTGGTGTATTATAAGATGTTGTCAGATAATAAAATAGTTTTTTTTTTATTTGATGATATGAATGCATGCTACATATACCGTGTGTGTTTCTGTGTGTGTGTGTGTGTGTGTGTGTGTGTCCTCAGTGAAGTGTATCAGTCTCTTCAGTAGCTTCCAGCTGCAGCTGTCACTTCAGTTTCTGTTCAGTCTGACTGAGGGAGGTTTTTGTACGACGCTTTTTCACTGTGTGAACACATACTGACTGTTGATGACATGAAAACTCTGACAGTAATAAACTGCTGCATCTTCAGTCTGAACTCCACTGATGGTCAGAGTGAAGTCAGAGTTTGATCCTCTGCCTGAAAAACGATCTGGGATCCCTGATGCTCGAGTGCTGGCCCAGTAAATGAGCAGTTTAGGAGTTTCTCCGTCTCTCTGTTGGTACCAGGCTAAATAATGGTTGTTGTTCCACACATAAACATCCTGACTGGTCCTACATGTGATGGAGACGGAGCCTCCCACAGCAGATCTCACAGCTCCAGGCTGAGTCACTGTGACCTGACCTCTGGACTCTGAGGACACAGAGACAGAAACATAAAGTAGCGTCATGGTTTTGTCGGCTTCATTTCAGAGGGACGGATGTTCATAGAGGAGAGGAGTTTGATTCTCTGGACTTTACCTGTGAAGCAGCAGCAGAGGAGAGTCCAGATGAGGACGCAGGTCAAAGTCATGTTTTTGATGAGGACCATTTCTGTGTCTTCTGTTGTCATGAAGGACAGCTGTCAGTCATCCAGAGTCCAACTCTCAGGACTATAAACTCTCCCAGAGCACTGGAGCATGGAGCTGCTGATGCAAAGTGGCTCTCTATGGAAATGCTCTGACTGACTCCAACAGGGACTTGATATTTTCTTGCTCATAATGAAGCTGAAAACTACAAAGTCTTTAATGACCTGAACATACATTTTATTCTTGTTAACATCCACAGATATTAAATTAAGCTAGTGTCATGACAACATTTTTTATGTGTTGGATGCAATTTTGTAAAACAAAACAAAACAAATCAAAACCATTTCTCTGTCAATACATCACGTCTTATTTGACATAGTGGTGGTTTAATAAAGTAGGTGGAATTTATGCAAGCAAAAAGGATGAGTGAATTTCATGTGACATTCATCAACTGACATTTAATGGGGCGCTTGGAGGCTCAGTGGAGAGAGCAGCGCCCCTTATGCAGAGGTTGTAACCTCGCGGCGGCGGCCTTGGGCTCGATTCAGGCCTTGGCCTTTTGCTGCATGTCTCCCCTTCTCTCTCTCCCTCTTTCACTCTTAAACTGTCCTGTTTATTAAAGGCAATAAAGCACCAAAAAAAATCATCTTAAAAACAAAAAAAGACATTTAATGCAACTGCAACAGCCTGAGTGTTGTTGCAGAGCAGTACAAAAACAATCCTATAATCCATTTAATGGAATATGACATTAAAGCAATCTTAAACATTTTTAACTGAAATTTTATTTCCAAAATACTCAAATGTATGTGTTTTTGCAAAACCTCAAGCAGACAGGCAAAATAAAAAGGTGAAAAAAGTAGAGACCTCATATGTTAATGTTTACAACTGGATTGAAAATTTGGCACAACTTAGTATAAATTTATTGATACAGTTCAACATTGTTCATGTTTTTAAGATATACGAGAAGAAGAATGTCCTAACACCCCAAGAAACAACTAAAAATTAAAAAATATTTGATGTATGCTCATCCGCATTAACTCGTATTTTTAAAAACAGTTGAAATCAAACTTTGACTGTGGATTTGTAACATTTTGACTGAGAAGATTGTTAATAAGATTTTAATCGTTTCTGTCATGTTTTCATTTTTCACTGCAAAATATTACAATTAGGTGTAATTATGAAATATTCTTTGGTCATAAGATGTAGTTTTTTTTTAGATTGTGTGCAGCTGTTGAAGCAGATCAGTTCCTCTTTAGCTGAGGGAGGTTTTTGTACTGCGTTGTTTCACTGTGTGAACGGGAAACTGTTATGCTGCTGACAGTAATAAACTCCAGCATCTTCAGTCTGAACTCCTCTGATGACCAAAGTGAAGTCAGTCTGATGTGCCGTTGCACTAAAACGATCTGGAACTCCAGACTGCCGCTCTGTAGTATCATAAATCAGGAGTTTAGGAGGTTCTCCATCTTTCTGTTGGTACCAGTTAATGTCATCACCTATAAGTGTATTGCTTTCACATGTGATAGAGACAGTCTGTCCTGCTACAGCAGACTGAGATCCAGGAGACTGAGTCAGGGTGATTTCTCCTGATGAACCTGGAAAATATAAAAAACAGGAGAAAGATGATCAACATCCAAACAGAAGAGCATCATTTCTTGAACACGGAGAATAGATGGAAGAAGGTAACTGCTGCTTGTTTCAGTGTCTCTCCATCATAGCAGAACATCACTGAGGTGAACCTGGTTGCATCCTGAAGCAAAGTTTTCAGAAGAGAGTCTCACCCTGAACAAGGAGCCCCAGGGTGACCAGCAGTAGACTCAGTGACATCATCATTGTGCTGCCGGCGTCTCAGTGTCTCTGAAAGGTCTGGACAGACAGTGATCAACACTGTCCTCTTAACGTCTGGGAGCAGAGAGGCAGGACACATATGCAAACACACAGAGTCAGTGAGCTGTAGCTGTCCTCAACATATCATGCTGTTTAACCTCAGTGCTGACAGCATGGACCGACACGTTTACATAGTATGGTCTTTTTTTGATGTCCAAGCAGTTAAAAATTATGTTGTATTGAACATTTTTTAGACTTCTTAAACAAACCTTTGAATAAGTAACCATGTCAAGCAGCTAGATTTGTTTGTAGTTTGTTTTCTGTCCTGATTTGGTTCACCTGTCCCTCATTAGCCTTGCTGTCCCCTGTCCCTCGTTAACACCCTCCTCCCTTTGTGTCTTTAGTCTGTGTGTGTTTTCTCTTTTTCAGTGTCACATCATCTGCATTTGAAGCTGGTGTCTCTTGTCTCTTTGCAACAACAGATTCCACAATAAATTATATAAAAGGCCCCAAAACCTTTGAATATTTATATATGAAGGCAGGTGTTTTTATTCGTACCAAATAATGATTAATACATTATTAAAAGAGCCTGTCTGACAGAGAAAAGACAGATGTAATATCAAAGAAGAGGTGAATTTTAGGAAAGACAGGAACAGTTTTGTAGGTATTTATGAAGGCAGAAATAAGGAAAGATTATTCAAAACTTTGAAATGACCTTTCATTTCTTTTAGGGAAGGCAAAAAACTTGGCTTAGATTACTTTCTCTGAGTTTATTTGACTGCTGATTCCTAATTGAAATTGGGATTAAGAGATGCCAGACAAATTAAACAACCTTCTGATTATTTTGTGGTGTATTATAAGATGTTGTCAGATAATAAAATAGTTTTTTTATTTGATGATATGAATGCATGCTACATATACCGTGTGTGTGTGTGTGTGTGTGTGTGTGTGTGTGTGTCCTCAGTGAAGTGTATCAGTCTCTGCAGTAGCTTCCAGCTGCAGCTGTCACTTCAGTTTCTGTTCAGTCTGACTGAGGGAGGTTTTTGTACGACGCTTTTTCACTGTGTGAACACATCCTGACTGTTGATATAATGAAAACTCTGACAGTAATAAACTGCTGCATCTTCAGTCTGAACTCCACTGATGGTCAGAGTGAAGTCAGAGTTTGATCCTCTGCCTGAAAAACGATCTGGGATCCCTGATGCTCGAGTGCTGGCCTCGTAAATGAGGAGTTTAGGAGTTTCTCCGTCTCTCTGTTGGTACCAGGCTAAACGGTTAGAGCCATAAACATCCTGACTGGTCCTACATGTGATGGGGACGGAGTCTCCCACAGCAGATCTCACTGCTCCACGCTGAGTCACTGTGACCTGACCTCTGGACTCTGAGGACACAGAGACAGAAACATAAAGCAGCGTCATGGTTTTGTCGGCTTCATTTCAGAGGGACGGATGTTCATAGAGGAGAGGAGTTTGATTCTCTGGACTTTACCTGTGAAGCAGCAGCAGAGGAGAGTCCAGATGAGGACGCAGGTCAAAGTCATGTTTTTGATGAGGACCATTTCTGTGTCTTCTGTTGTCATGAAGGACAGCTGTCAGTCATCCAGAGTTCAACTCTCAGGACTATAAACTCTCCCAGAGCACTGGAGCATGGAGCTGCTGATGCAAAGTGGCTCTCTATGGAAATGCTCTGACTGACTCCAACAGGGACTTGGATTACTCTGATGAGGCTGTTTATCAATGAATCTGTCAATATTGATTAGAAATTTGCAGGACCAATTAGAAACAACATGGGCCTCTTGCCAAGTTTTGCTTCTAAATGTTTGATTTTGTCTTTCAAGGGCCAACTGGAACATATACAGGAAGTTTTTTGTTCTCTGTGCCACAGAGACATTTAACATAGATCTGCATCACAATTTTTGATTTTTTTAAATTTTATTTTGTAGGCTTTGCTTTCTTGTATCATTTATAGAGTTTATTTGCTGCTATTTTCCCATTTGCACTATTGTTTCTGTATGCTTCATATTCTGTTTAATTGGTGTGCTTATATATGCAATAGAAAGCATACTGACTGGAAACATCACCAGCTGGCATGGTCCGTGCGTTGTCAAGGACAGGAAGGCTCTACAGCGGGTGATTAAAACTGCCCAGAACATCACAGATTCCCATCTCCAGAGCATCAGTGACCTCAGAGAAGTGAGGTGTCTGCACAGAGCCCAAAAGATACTGACAGACAGCAGCCACCCCAGACACAGTCTGGAAAAAGATACAGTTTCTGCTGCAGAACCACCAGACTACAGAGCAGCTTCTTTTCCCGGGCTGTGAAACTCTTCAACTCCTCCTTCGACGCCACAAGATGTAGCAGGATTTAGGATCACCTTGAATTTCATTTCTTCCTAAACTACATTGAAGAAAAGTGACAATGAAGTTACCTTGTACCTTGTAATCTCTGCAGTCCAATTTCAGTTATTTTAATTTTCATTTTAAATAAAAATACATTTTCAAACAATACATTCTGGAAATCTGTAGTACTGTGTTTTTCTCAGTTTGAATTTTATCATACATCCACACAGAAACGAATTCTGGTGAGTTTGTTTGTGTCAAAGTCAGAGAGCCGTGTCTCTCTGCAGTCAGAGGTTTTTGTACAGTGACTCAATGACTTTGTATCACTGTGGTTGACTTTTGGTGGAGGAACCAGACTGGATGTTGGAAGTAAGTCAAACTTTATTTAAACTGGGTTTATCACAAAAACTGTTTCTGTATTTATAATCAACACCCTTGACATTCCATATTGATGCAGAATTTTACAGAAATATTTTGCACTTAAAGTCAATAATTGCCTTTGAAATAGAAAATCAAAATGTCATTGAAATGAAAAAAAAATTCTCAGTAAGATAATAAATAATTATCTCCAACTTTCATGATAAAGTTGCATCTTGAAGTTTTTGTAGTTTAAGTTCAGTGTGTCAAAGTCAGAGAGCCGTGTCTCTCTGCAGTCAGAGGTTTTTGTACGGCGGCTCAATGACTTTGTATCACTGTGGTTGACTTTTGGTGGAGGAACCAGACTGGATGTTGGAAGTAAGTTTCTTCACAAATATTAAATAACATATTTGAAGGATTTAAATTTCAATTTGTAATATCTTCAGTATATTAAATTATCTTGGGATTTTTTTGTTTTTTTTTTTATATTTCTGCTTTTATTTCTCCTCTGTTACCATGGAGGCAGTCTCACTGCAGCTTTAGCAAATGATTCTTTACGAATTTTCACGATACTTCAATTTAAAAAGCTTTAGTTGTAAAAAGAGATAAAACTGTGAACCTGTTGTTGATGTTTTCAAGATCAAATTACAATTTTGCACCAAAATGATGAATGTTTTTAAAACAAATTCAGAATGAATCAGTTATTCCAATTCAGTTGAACAGAGTGAAGACAAAATGGGTATTTGGAAATCTGCAAAATCTTTCAATTGTGTTAAATGTTTCAAATTTCAAAAATCTTTGATGGTGATTGAAAAGTGCATGAAGATTTTTTGATTGTAATCAGTTCATTTTATGTATTTATGTTTCCACTAGATATGTTAATGATAAGTTACATTGAGTTTAAGGTTTTGGATGAGAAAGTTTGAAAACTGGTCTAAATTTTGAGATTTTATTTCCAGAGTAGTTTGATATATTTCGGGTGGCTCTGTATGATGATTCTCTCTGTGCTGGTTTGCATGAGAGGCTTCTTAAAGGGAAGTGAAACAATGTGTGAGTGAGTGACTGCTGGAGCAGAAAAACCATCTGACAGAAACTCCTTAAAGGACTAAATCAGCTCTCACACAGTAAATGTGTCCAAGTGTCGGCTGGTCGACTGACAGCCGTGTGGTCCCTGTCCTCTAAGCTGATTGCTGTCTCCTAGGTGACGTCCGTCCCTCCCTGACAGTGCTGCCCCCCTCCAGTGAGGAGCTGGAGCAGGGGAAGGCCACGCTCATGTGTCTGGCCAACAAGGGCTTCCCCTCAGACTGGAGTCTGTCCTGGAAGGTGGACGGCAGCAGCAGCAGCAGCAGCAGCAGCAGCTGGGAGGAGAGCAGGAGCCCCGGGGTGCTGGAGAAGGACGGCCGCTACAGCTGGAGCAGCACCCTGAGGCTCTCTGCAGACCAGTGGAGGAAGGTGGGCTCTGTGACCTGTGAGGCCACCCAGGGCTCCCAGACTCCACTCTCTCAGACACTGAGGAGAGACCAGTGTTCCTAGTCCTGACCTGACTCACTGGGACTCTGCTACTGGTTTTACTCTGCTACTGCTCTCAATCTGCACTCTGTAACACTGTCTTAGTCTCTCTTCTTTGCTTGTCTTAATGTTGATGGTTCAAAGATATTGAAATAATAAAGATTTTATCAAATCAGCACTTTCTATGAGATTATTGTGAATGCATCATGTTTTATACTCTATCAGCTTTTCCATTTACTGTATATGTTTAGAAACACAATAAACAGTTGTGTGCAAAGTCAATCCAAGTCAGTTAATTGTTTTCAATATATTCTGACTGAGAAAAATGTTGTGCTATAGTTTTATCTGTGAAACTTGATTATAATTCACACACTTAGACCTTTTTAAAAGAAAATCACTTAAATACACTGCAAAAATGGCCTGTCAAATTTAAGGCCAAACACCCTAGATTTAAGCATACTTGAACTTAAAAGAAGCAAATTTGGCTGCCAGTGCAGTAAGCAAATTTTGCTTGTTAAGATGTCTTAAAACCAGTAAAACTGTGTGACTCTCATTATAGCCCATAAAATCTTGAAATAAGATCAAAAACACTAATTTCAAGCAATTTATTTAAGCCTAGTTGGACATACTAGTGCTTAAAATAAGGTTTCTATAGACCTGAAGTGGATGTTTCCAGACTTGTCTCCTGTAACTAATTAAAAATAACTCAGAAAAAGACAAAGATGCTTAACAAGACCAGGCAAGTGATATTTATTTGAAATAAGTCAAATGATCTTTCCTAGTCAGCACTAGATAATCATTAATACATAAAACAAGACTAACTAGATTTTTTAATCTAAATATAAGATTATTACACTTGGTTAGATTGGCAGTTTTTGCAGTGTATCTGTTATCATTCAATTCTGATTTCCAGTATTTCTCATATCTAAGAAGAATTAATTTGGAATCATCCCAAATATTGAAAAAGACCAAAAAAAAAGTCGCAAAGCAATTTTTCAAATTCAACATATGAAGCAGCATGTCATTCACATACAGGGATATGCAAAATGATGCACCTGCTATTTTCCAAAAATAAGTAAAATCTTAGAGCAATTATTCTCCAAAAGACTTGCTGAAAGAGTCAATAACAATTACCAATTCATCAGTTAACTCATGTACATATTATTGAAAGATTAATTGCTACGAGTAATGGGTCAATTGTGAAGAAAGTTAACTCTGATAGCCTGTTAGTGACTCAGTTCTTCGAGAATAAAATTAAAAAATGGAAAGAAAAAAATCCACGGCAATATTTGCAGCATTTATAACATGCTTCAACCTGAAAGATTTAGAAACGCAAGCAATGTTTTTTCTGAGGATAAACATTAAAAAAAATGTAAAGGGCCATCAATAACATTTGTCAGATACGCCACACTGTGACCTTATTTCATTTATTATGTATAATGGCAACAATTGTAATCTCTGTTGAGCATCTCTTGTGGCCCCTTTCTCTGTATGTGTATTGATAGTAAAGGTATATTGTGTGAACTCTTAAGTGTTTAAAATCAACTTGTTAAACGTGCGTGTGTGTGTGTGTGTGTGTGTGTGTGTGTGTCAGTGAAGTGTATCAGTCTCTGCAGTAGCTTCCAGCTGCAGCTGTCACTTCAGTTTCTGTTCAGTCTGACTGAGGGAGGTTTTTGTACGACGCTTTTTCACTGTGTGAACACATCCTGACTGTTGATATAATGAAAACTCTGACAGTAATAAACTGCTGCATCTTCAGTCTGAACTCCACTGATGGTCAGAGTGAAGTCAGAGTTTGATCCTCTGCCTGAAAAACGATCTGGGATCCCTGATGCTCGAGTGCTGGCATAGTAAATGAGGAGTTTAGGAGTTTCTCCGTCTCTCTGTTGGTACCAGGCTAAAAGATGGTAGTTGCTCCACACATGAACATCCTGACTGGTCCTACATGTGATGGAGACGGAGCCTCCCACAGCAGATCTCACTGCTCCAGGCTGAGTCACTGTGACCTGACCTCTGGACTCTGAGGACACAGAGACAGAAACATAAAGCAGCGCCATGGTTTTGTCGGCTTCATTTCAGAGGGACGGATGTTCATAGAGGAGAGGAGTTTGATTCTCTGGACTTTACCTGTGAAGCAGCAGCAGAGGAGAGTCCAGATGAGGACGCAGGTCAAAGTCATGTTTTTGATGAGGACCATTTCTGTGTCTTCTGTTGTCATGAAGGACAGCTGTCAGTCATCCAGAGTTCAACTCTCAGGACTATAAACTCTCCCAGAGCACTGGAGCATGGAGCTGCTGATGCAAAGTGGCTCTCTATGGAAATGCTCTGACTGACTCCAACAGGGACTTGGATTACTCTGATGAGGCTGTTTATCAGTGAATCTGTCAGTACTGATTACAGATTTTTAGTACCAGTTTTATTTGACTTTGACCTTTTGACCAATTTTGCTTCTAAATGTTTGACTTTGGGCCCAAATGGCCAACTCTCATATTACATGTTTCATTGATAAAGTTTTATTCCTATTTTTTTCAGTGTGTATTATTTCAACACAATAAAGAAGTTTTCATCATATCAGTTGGTCTCATGTATGTTCTTATAAAAACAAAAAAACAGATCTTGTTTTATTGGTTCTGTTCCAGTAAGACTGACCTCCACTGAGTCTCAGATTTTTATATTAAAGTGTCTATAAGGAGAAACAACACACTAAAACAATGCAATATTGAATATTTTTTTACATAAAAACAAGGAGACACATCAGATATACATTAATGTAAGCTTAATGTGACCCAAACATGAATGACATTTTTTTTCCAGAAGCTTTTGTCACAACAGAAACTTCTTAGTGCACTAATAGAAAAGTGCTGATTATTTTCCAAACCATGAATAATTGTTCAAATATTTTATTGAAAATCAGACGTTCTGTCTGGATCTCATAAATGAAGTGTGTCATGACCAGAAACATTCAAAGGAGAAATGCTCTCAGAAGTGTTCAGAAAGTTTAATTGATCTCATTTAATCTACAATGTTTGAGGATGATTTATAGCATATGAATTATAAAGTAGTGTATCATCAGCATATTATGTCATCAAAATATCAACATCAGCAATGTGACCTCAAAATATAACATAACTTAAACCTAAATGTGTTTTGATAAGAACAGAAGCTCATTTACAATGTAAGGTGTCCAGCTTTCCTGAAAAGTAAAACTATAATGAAGAAGTAAATAAATATATTTATTTGAATTACTCTTAATATATTCTTTAAAAATGGACTAATGTAAATGCTGTTGCTGTATTAACTTCTCTAATATTGCACTCACTGACTTTTATTGTTTAGTAACCCATTTCAAGAAAATTACTAATAAAACTTACTCTAGTATGAAAACTAGTTTCTAACATTATTTGATGAAAAGAACTAAAGTGTCAGTCAAGATTCTTCAGTCTGTTTCTCTGCAGCTGCTGAGGCAGATCAGTTCCTCTTTAGCTGAGGGAGGTTTTTGTACGACAGTTTTTCACTGTGTGAACGGGAAGCTGTAACTCTGCTGACAATAATAGTCTCCTGCGTCTTCAGTCTGAACTCCTCTGATGGTCAGAGTGAAGTCAGTCCCAGACTGAGACCCACTGAAACGCTCTGAAACTCCAGAATGACGATTTGTAGCATAATAAATTAAGAGTTTGGGAGATTCTCCAGGTTTCTGAAGGTACCAGTTGAGGTAAGCACTAACACTTGAACTGGCTTTACATGTGATAGAGACAGTCTGTCCTGCTACAGCAGACTGAGATGCAGGAGACTGAGTCAGGATGATTTCTCCTGATGAACCTGGAAAATATAAAAAACAGGAGAAAGACGATCAACATCCAAACAGAAGAGCATCATTTCTTGAACACGGAGAATAGATGGAAGAAGGTAACTGCTGCTTGTTTCAGTGTCTCTCCATCATAGCAGAACATCACTGAGGTGAACCTGGTTGCATCCTGAAGCAAAGTTTTCAGAAGAGAGTCTCACCCTGAACAAGGAGCCCCAGGGTGACCAGCAGTAGACTCAGTGACATCATCATTGTGCTGCCGGGCGTCTCAGTGTCTCTGAAAGGTCTGGACAGACACTGATCAACACTGTCCTCTTAACGTCTGGGAGCAGAGAGGCAGGACACATATGCAAACACACAGAGTCAGTGAGCTGTAGCTGTCCTCAACATATCATGCTGTTTAACCTCAGTGCTGACAGCATGGACCGACACGTTTACATAGTATGGTCTTTTTTTGATGTCCAAGCTGTTAAAAATTATGTTGTATTGAACATTTTTTAGACTTCTTAAACAAACCTTTGAATAAATAACCATGTCAAGCAGCTAGATTTGTTTGTAGTTGTTTTTCTGTCCTGATTTGGTTCACCTGTCCCTCATTAGCCTTGCTGTCCCCTGTCCCTCGTTAACACCCTCCTCCCTTTGTGTCTTTAGTCTGTGTGTGTTTTCTCTTTTTCAGTGTCACATCATCTGCATTTGAAGCTGGTGTCTCTTGTCTCTCATGTTCCTCACATCATCTGCTTTGTCTCTAGTTCATTTTTCTCCTGTACTTGTTTCTGTTTGCGTCCGTTCCTTCAGTTTTTGTTGCCTGCTTGTTTTCACATTAAAGCTCTGGGGTCCGTTTTTTTTTAACTGTGAAATATGACAAACCAAGGTTTATATATTGTTTTGGTTGACAACAGATTCCACAATAAATTATATAAAAGGCCCCAAAACCTTTGAATATTTATATATGAAGGCAGGTGTTTTTATTAGTACCAAATAATGATTAATACATTATTAAAAGAGCCTGTCTGACAGAGAAAAGACAGATGTAATATCAAAGAAGAGGTGAATTTTAGGAAAGACAGGAACAGTTTTGTAGGTATTTATGAAGGCAGAAATAAGGAAAGATTATTCAAAACTTTGAAATGACCTTTCATTTCTTTTAGGGAAGGAAAAAAAGTTGGCTTAGATTACTTTCTCTGAGTTTATTTGACTGCTGATTCCTAATTGAAATTGGGATTAAGAGATGCCAGACAAATTAAACAACCTTCTGATTATTTACCGAAGGAAGAGAAGTGGATTTTGTGGTGTATTATAAGATGTTGTCAGATAATAAAATAGTTTTTTTTATTATTTGATGATATGAATGCATGCTACATATACCGTGTGTGTGTGTGTGTCCTCAGTGAAGTGTATCAGTCTCTGCAGTAGCTTCCAGCTGCAGCTGTCACTTCAGTTTCTGTTCAGTCTGACTGAGGGAGGTTTTTGTACGACGCTTTTTCACTGTGTGAACAGCCACTGACTGTTGATATAATGATAACTCTGACAGTAATAAACTGCTGCATCTTCAGTCTGAACTCCACTGATGGTCAGAGTGAAGTCAGAGTTTGATCCTCTGCCCGTAAAACGATCTGGGATCCCTGATGCTCGAGTGCTGGCATAGTAAATGAGGAGTTTAGGAGTTTCTCCGTCTCTCTGTTGGTACCAGGCTAAACAGTTAGAGCTATAAACATCCTGACTGGTCCTACATGTGATGGGGACGGAGCCTCCCACAGCAGATCTCACTGCTCCAGGCTGAGTCACTGTGACCTGACCTCTGGACTCTGAGGACACAGAGACAGAAACATAAAGCAGCGTCATGGTTTTGTCGGCTTCATTTCAGAGGGACGGATGTTCATAGAGGAGAGGAGTTTGATTCTCTGGACTTTACCTGTGAAGCAGCAGCAGAGGAGAGTCCAGATGAGGACGCAGGTCAAAGTCATGTTTTTGATGAGGACCATTTCTGTGTCTTCTGTTGTCATGAAGGACAGCTGTCAGTCATCCAGAGTTCAACTCTCAGGACTATAAACTCTCCCAGAGCACTGGAGCATGGAGCTGCTGATGCAAAGTGGCTCTCTATGGAAATGCTCTGACTGACTCCAACAGGGACTTGGATTACTCTGATGAGGCTGTTTATCAGTGAATCTGTCAGTACTGATTACAGATTTTTAGTACCAGTTTTATTTGACTTTGACCTTTTGACCAATTTTGCTTCTAAATGTTTGACTTTGGGCCCAAATGGCCAACTGAACATATACAGGAAGTTTTTTATTCTCTGTACCATAAAGGCATAGACCATAGAACAACTGCATCAGAAAAAACTTGTCATTTTATGGGATTTTCTCTCTTGTATTATTTATTCCATTTATTTACTGACATTTTGCTATTTGCACCATTGTTTTTGCGTATTCTTTCCTTTTAAATGGTGAGCTGTGTTATGTGCATTACATGAACGTTTATCACCCTGCATCTGCAACACTCTGTCTCCTTTTTCCTTTCTCTCTGTCCCTCCTTCACTCCCTCTCATATTATATGTTTCATTGATAATGTTTTATTCCTATTTTTTTTTCAGTGTTTATTATTTCAACACAATAAAGAAGTTTTCATCATATCAGTTGGTCTCATGTATGTTCTTATAAAAACAAAAAAAAAAACAGATCTTGTTTTATTGGTTCTTTTCCAGCAAGACTGACCTCCACTGAGTTTCAGATTTTTATATTAAAGTGTCTATAAGGAGAAACAACACACTAAAACAATGCAATATTTAATATTTTTTACATAAAAACAAGGAGACACATCAGATATACATTAATGTAAGCTTAATGTGACCCAGACATGAATGACATTTCTTTTCCAGAAGCTTTTGTCACAACAGAAACTTCTTCAGTACACTAATAGAAAAGTGCTGATTATTTTCCAAACTATAAATAATTGTTCAAATATTTTATTGAAAATCAGACGTTCTGTCTGGATCTCATAAATGAAGTGTGTCATGACCAGAAACATTCAAAGGAGAAATGCTCTCAGAAGTGTTCAGAAAGTTTAATTGATCTCATTTAATCTACAATGTTTGAGGATGATTTATAGCATATAAATTATAAAGTAGTGTATCATCAGCATATTATGTCATCAAAATATCAACATCAGCAATGTGACCTCAAAATATAACATAACTTAAACCTAAATATGTTTTGATAAGAACAGAAGCTCATTTACAATGTAAGGTGTCCAGCTTTCCTGAAAAGTAAAACTATACGAAGAAGTAAATAAATATATTTATTTGAATTACTCTTAATATATTCTTTAAAAATGGACTAATGTAAATGCTGTTGCTGTATTAACTTCTCTAATATTGCACTCACTGACTTTTATTGTTTAGCAACCCATTTCAAGAAAATTACTAATAAAACTTACTCTAGTATGAAAACTAGTTTCTAACATTATTTGATGAACAGAACTAAAGTGTCAGTCAAGATTCTTCAGTCTGTTTCTCTGCAGCTGCTGAGGCAGATCAGTTCCTCTTTAGCTGAGGGAGGTTTTTGTACGACAGTTTTTCACTGTGTGAACGGGAAGCTGTAACTCTGCTGACAATAATAATCTCCTGCGTCTTCAGTCTGAACTCCTCTGATGGTCAGAGTGAAGTCAGTCCCAGAGCCTGTCCCACTGAAACGCTCTGAAACTCCAGAATGACGATTTGTAGCATAATAAATTAAGAGTTTGGGAGATTCTCCAGGTTTCTGAAGGTACCAGTGAAGGTTGCTACTTATACTTGTACTGGCTTTACATGTGATAGAGACAGTCTGTCCTGCTACAGCAGACTGAGATCCAGGAGACTGAGTCAGGATGATTTCTCCTGATGAACCTGGAAAATATAAAAAATTGGAGAAAGATGATCAACATCCAAACAGAAGAGCATCATTTCTTGAACACGGAGAATAGATGGAAGAAGGTAACTGCTGCTTGTTTCAGTGTCTCTCCATCATAGCAGAACATCACTGAGGTGAACCTGGTTGCATCCTGAAGCAAAGTTTTCAGAAGAGAGTCTCACCCTGAACAAGGAGCCCCAGGGTGACCAGCAGTAGATTCAGTGACATCATCATTGTGCTGCCGGCGTCTCAGTGTCTCTGAAAGGTCTGGACAGACACTGATCAACACTGTCCTCTTAACGTCTGGGAGCAGAGAGGCAGGACACATATGCAAACACACAGAGTCAGTGAGCTGTAGCTGTCCTCAACATATCATGCTGTTTAACCTCAGTGCTGACAGCATGGACCGACACGTTTACATAGTATGGTCTTTTTTTGATGTCCAAGCAGTTAAAAATTATGTTGTATTGAACATTTTTTAGACTTCTTAAACAAACCTTTGAATAAGTAACCATGTCAAGCAGCTAGATTTGTTTGTAGTTGTTTTTCTGTCCTGATTTGGTTCACCTGTCCCTCATTAGCCTTGCTGTCCCCTGTCCCTCGTTAACACCCTCCTCCCTTTGTGTCTTTAGTCTGTGTGTGTTTTCTCTTTTTCAGTGTCACATCATCTGCATTTGAAGCTGGTGTCTCTTGTCTCTCATGTTCCTCACATCATCTGCTTTGTCTCTAGTTCATTTTTTCTCCTGTACTTGTTTCTGTTTGCGTCCGTTCCTTCAGTTTTTGTTGCCTGCTTGTTTTCACATTAAAGCTCTGGGGTCCGTTTTTTTTTAACTGTGAAATATGACAAACCAAGGTTTATATATTGTTTTGGTTGACAACAGATTCCACAATAAATTATATAAAAGGCCCCAAAAGCTTTGAATATTTATATATGAAGGCAGGTGTTTTTATTAGTACCAAATAATGATTAATACATTATTAAAAGAGCCTGTCTGACAGAGAAAAGACAGATGTAATATCAAAGAAGAGGTGAATTTTAGGAAAGACAGGAACAGTTTTGTAGGTATTTATGAAGGCAGAAATAAGGAAAGATTATTCAAAACTTTGAAATGACCTTTCATTTCTTTTAGGGAAGGAAAAAAACTTGGCTTAGATTACTTTTTAGTTTATTTGACTGCTGATTCCTAATTGAAATTGGGATTAAGAGATGCCAGACAAATTAAACAACCTTCTGATTATTTACCGAAGGAAGAGAAGTGGATTTTGTGGTGTATTATAAGATGTTGTCAGATAATAAAATAGTTTTTTTTTTATTTGATGATATGAATGCATGCTACATATACCGTGTGTGTTTCTGTGTGTGTGTGTGTGTGTGTGTGTGTGTGTCCTCAGTGAAGTGTATCAGTCTCTGCAGTAGCTTCCAGCTGCAGCTGTCACTTCAGTTTCTGTTCAGTCTGACTGAGGGAGGTTTTTGTACGACGCTTTTTCACTGTGTGAACACATACTGACTGTTGATATAATGATAACTCTGACAGTAATAAACTGCTGCATCTTCAGTCTGAACTCCACTGATGGTCAGAGTGAAGTCAGAGTTTGATCCTCTGCCTGAAAAACGATCTGGGATCCCTGATGCTCGAGTGCTGGCATAGTAAATGAGGAGTTTAGGAGTTTCTCCGTCTCTCTGTTGGTACCAGGCTAAACGGTGGTAGCTGTTCCACACATAAACATCCTGACTGGTCCTACATGTGATGGAGACGGAGCCTCCCACAGCAGATCTCACTGCTCCAGTCTGAGTCACTGTGACCTGACCTCTGGACTCTGAGGACACAGAGACAGAAACATAA
This sequence comes from Plectropomus leopardus, assembly GCF_026936395.1. Taxonomy (NCBI): domain Eukaryota; kingdom Metazoa; phylum Chordata; class Actinopteri; order Perciformes; family Serranidae; genus Plectropomus; species Plectropomus leopardus. The sequence goes on along the minus strand of NC_142192.1, from coordinate 29,719,247 downwards.
AGCAGCGTCATGGTTTTGTCGGCTTCATTTCAGAGGGACGGATGTTCATAGAGGAGAGGAGTTTGATTCTCTGGACTTTACCTGTGAAGCAGCAGCAGAGGAGAGTCCAGATGAGGACGCAGGTCAAAGTCATGTTTTTGATGAGGACCATTTCTGTGTCTTCTGTTGTCATGAAGGACAGCTGTCAGTCATCCAGAGCTCAACTCTCAGGACTATAAACTCTCCCAGAGCACTGGAGCATGGAGCTGCTGATGCAAAGTGGCTCTCTATGGAAATGCTCTGACTGACTCCAACAGGGACTTGATATTTTCTTGCTCATAATGAAGCTGAAAACTACAAAGTCTTTAATGACCTGAACATATATTTTATTCTAGCAAACATCTACCAAAATTAAGTTACACTAGAGTGTCATGACAACATTTTTTATGTGTTGGATGCAATTTTGTAAAACAAAACAAAACAAATCAAAACTATTTCTCTGTCAATACATCAGGTCTTATTTGACATTGGTTTAATAAAGTGGGTGGAATTTATGCAAGAAAAAAGGATGAGTGAATTTCATGTGACATTCATCAACTGACATTTAATGGGGCGCTTGGAGGCTCAGTGGAGAGAGCAGCGCCCCTTATGCAGAGGTTGTAACCTCGTGGCGGCGGCCTTGGGTTCGATTCAGGCCTTGGCCTTTTGCTGCATGTCTCCCTTCTCTCTCTCCCCTTTCACTTTAAACTGTCCTGTCTATTAAAGGCTTTTATTGCCTTTAATGGACAGACACCAAAAAAAATCATCTTAAAAACAAAAAAAAGACATTTAATGCAACTGCAACAGCCTGAATGTAGTTGCAGAGCAGTACAAAAAAATCCTATAATCCGCTTAATGGAATATGACATTAAAGCAATCTTAATCATTTTTAACTGAAATTTTATTACCACAATACTCTGATTTATGTGTTTTGCAAAACCTCAAGCAGACAGGCAAAATAAAAAGGAGAAACAAGTAGGGACCTCAGATGTTAATGTTTACAACTGGATTGAAAAATTTTACTAGAAACTTGAATGAAAATGTCAGGATCCATTTTCCTGATATTATAGGTTAATTTGGCACAACTTAGTATAAATTTATTGATATAGTTCAACATTGTTCATGTTTTTAAGATATACGAGAAGAAGAATGTCCGAACACTCCAAGAAAATACTAAAAATTAAATGAAAAAATATTTAATGTATGCTCATCTGCATTAACTTGTATTTTTATAAACAGATGAAATCAAACTCTGACTGTGGATTTGTAACATTTTGATTGAGAAGATTGTTAATAAGATTTTAATCGTTTCCGTCATGTTTTCATTTTTCACTGCAAAATATTACAATTAGGTGTAATTATGAAATATTCTTTGGTCATAAGATGTAGTTTTTTTTTAGATTGTGTGCAGCTGTTGAAGCAGATCAGTTCCTCTTTAGCTGAGGGAGGTTTTTGTACTGCGTTGTTTCACTGTGTGAACGGGAAACTGTTATGCTGCTGACAGTAATAAACTCCAGCATCTTCAGTCTGAACTCCTCTGATGACCAAAGTGAAGTCAGTCTGATGTGCCGTTGCACTAAAACGATCTGGAACTCCAGACTGCCGCTCTGTAGTATCATAAATCAGGAGTTTAGGAGGTTCTCCATCTTTCTGTTGGTACCAGTTAATGTCATCACCTATAAGTGTACTGCTTTCACATGTGATAGAGACAGTCTGTCCTGCTACAGCAGACTGAGATCCAGGAGACTGAGTCAGGATGATTTCTCCTGATGAACCTGGAAAATATCAAAAACAGGAGAAAGATGATCAACATCCAAACAGAAGAGCATCATTTCTTGAACACGGAGAATAGATGGAAGAAGGTAACTGCTGCTTGTTTCAGTGTCTCTCCATCATAGCAGAACATCACTGAGGTGAACCTGGTTGCATCCTGAAGCAAAGTTTTCAGAAGAGAGTCTCACCCTGAACAAGGAGCCCCAGGGTGACCAGCAGTAGACTCAGTGACATCATCATTGTGCTGCCGGCGTCTCAGTGTCTCTGAAAGGTCTGGACAGACACTGATCAACACTGTCCTCTTAACGTCTGGGAGCAGAGAGGCAGGACACATATGCAAACACACAGAGTCAGTGAGCTGTAGCTGTCCTCAACATATCATGCTGTTTAACCTCAGTGCTGACAGCAGAAATTATGTAAACTATCTGTTATATAATGTTTTTAGAAACTGAGATGAACTGAAATTAAGTAATCTTTGAAAAAGCTGAGTCAAAATCTATGACAGTTTTTTTCTCATCAAGCAGTCAGAAAAAGGAGAGGTACATTATTTTATGGAATAAGTTTGAAGCTTATTTCCCAGAATAATTTTAAATATCGAGCTTTAAAATTCAACCTGCTACAGTGTTTTAAATACATGAATGAGGGCGAGAATCACGGGGGCCAAAGGGTCTCATCAGGATAAAAACTTTTTTGGCGCATATCAACATTTTAAATCGACATACATAATGGATTTATTACAGTGTCAATGAAGAGATAGCTGAAATGCGAATGGACTTCTTAATGTAATGAAACACACAAAAAAAACAGGGTCTCAAAAATCTGACAAAATATTTATAGTGACACATACAGTAAGTGATCATGTAGACCAGTGAAGTAGCTACTGTTGTGTGTGTGTGTGTGTGTGTGTGTGTGTGTGTGTCCTCAGTGAAGTGTATCAGTCTCTGCAGTAGCTTCCAGCTGCAGCTGTCACTTCAGTTTCTGTTCAGTCTGACTGAGGGAGGTTTTTGTACGACGCTTTTTCACTGTGTGAACACATGCTGACTGTTGATATAATGAAAACTCTGACAGTAATAAACTGCTGCATCTTCAGTCTGAACTCCACTGATGGTCAGAGTGAAGTCAGAGTTTGATCCTCTGCCTGAAAAACGATCTGGGATCCCTGATGCTCGAGTGCTGGCATCGTAAATGAGCAGTTTAGGAGTTTCTCCGTCTCTCTGTTGGTACCAGGCTAAACGGTGGTTGTTGCTCGACACATAAACATCCTGACTGGTCCTACATGAGATGGAGACGGAGGCTCCCACAGCAGATCTCACTGCTCCAGGCTGAGTCACTGTGACCTGACCTCTGGACTCTGAGGACACAGAGACAGAAACATAAAGCAGCGTCATGGTTTTGTCGGCTTCATTTCAGAGGGACGGATGTTCATAGAGGAGAGGAGTTTGATTCTCTGGACTTTACCTGTGAAGCAGCAGCAGAGGAGAGTCCAGATGAGGACGCAGGTCAAAGTCATGTTTTTGATGAGGACCATTTCTGTGTCTTCTGTTGTCATGAAGGACAGCTGTCAGTCATCCAGAGTTCAACTCTCAGGACTATAAACTCTCCCAGAGCACTGGAGCATGGAGCTGCTGATGCAAAGGGGCTCTCTATGGAAATGCTCTGACTGACTCCAACAGGGACTTGATATTTTCTTGCTCATAATGAAGCTGAAAACTACAGAGTCTTTAATGACCTGAACATACATTTTATTCTGGCAAACATCTACCAAAATTAAGTTACACTAGAGTGTCATGACAACATTTTTTATGTGTTGGATGCAATTTTGTAAAACAAAACAAATTAAAAACATATTTCTGTCAATACACCATATCTTTATTTAATATTGGTGTAATAAAGTAGGTAGTATTAATGTGGGCAAAAAGGATGAGCGAAGTTCATGTTAAAATTACTTTTAATGGATCTACAAAGGCTGAATGTAGTTGTGGAGCATTACAAAAAAATCTATCTAAAAAAATATCATCGGTTTAATGAAATACAACATTAAAGTGATCATTTTTAACTTTTGAACTTGAACATTATTCATAAAATATTCATATCCATGTGTTTTTGCAAAACCTCAAGCAGATAGGCAAAACAAAAAGGTGAAAAAAGTAGAGACCTCATATATTAATGTTTACAACTGGATGGTAAAATTTTACCAGAAACTGGAATGAAAATGTCTCCTAACATTATAAATTAATTTGTCACAACTGAGTATGAATGTATTGATACAGTTCAACATTGTTCATGTTTTTAAGATAGATTAAAAGAAGAATGTGGTAACACCCCCAGAAACAAGTAAAATTTAAAAAGAAAAGTTGATGAATGCTCATCTGCATTAACCTGTATGTTTAAAAACAGATGAAATCAAACTCAGACTTTGGTTTAGTAACATTTTGACTAAGAAAACTGTTAATAAAATAATATTTTTTTCCCTCGTTTTGTTTTTTAAGTGTAAAATGTTACAATAAGATGCAGTTTTAAAGTATATTTTCTTCATATGAGGTAGTTTTTTTAGCATCTGTGCAGCTTTTGAAACAGCTTTTTTTGATGTCCAAGCAGTTTAAAATTATGTGATATTGAACATTTTTTAGACTTCTTAAGCAAACTTTTGAATACCTAACTATGTCAAGTACCTAGGTTTGTTTGTAATGTGATTTATGTTTGATTTTGATAGTCACTCCTCATGTGTCATGTCCTGTTTAACTTCCTGTCTTTGTGTGTTTCTGTCCTGATTTGGTTCACCTGTCCCTCATTAGCCTTGCTGTCCCCTGTCCCTCGTTAACACCCTCCTCCCTTTGTGTCTTTAGTCTGTGTGTGTTTTCTTTTCAGTGTCACATCATCTGCATTTGAAGCTGGTGTCTCTTGTCTCTCATGTTCCTCACATCATCTGCTTTGTCTCTAGTTTAGTTTTATTTTCCCTTTACTTTATTTTATTTGGCCTGTTCCTTCAGTTTTCATTGTCTGCTTGTTTTTACATTGAAACGTTTGCTGACTTTACCTTCCTGGTTTTCTGCATCATGGTCCTTCAGTTCTGAATTGTGAAATGTGACATGTGAGAGTTTTTTTTTTTTTTTTGTTGGATCACAGATTGTACAATAAATGTTCTGAGAGGCCCCAAACCTTAAAAAATGAAACATATTGGTTTGACTCCATTCACAAATATGGAAAGCAATGAGCAACTTTACAGGATTTGACCCATCAATTTGCAGGAAATTAGTAAAAACAATAAATTAAAAGAAAAAAAAAAAAGAAAATTTCCCCCAAAAAGTTCCTAAAAACATGAAAAAGATTTTGTGAAGTGATGAACTTAAAATAAATGGTTACAGTAATTATACATACAATTTTCTGGAGAGTTTCCCCTCGAGTTTTTAAAAGTTTCCTCTTTCTCAAAAGTAATTTTCAGGTAATTTTCTTGTCACCTTTTCTTAAGTTCTTCCAGTTTGCTGGACATTTCTTGCCAAGTTGCTCATTGCCTTTTTCCTCGTGTTTTCAACAGAGATCACACCAGTTTGCCCAAATTTCAGGGGTTAAATAGCTTGTAGAGACACCTCAACACAGCTCAAGAAAACAGGTGACAGTTATCAATTTCATTAGATTTCACCTTATTGACAGAAACAATTCTGAAGTGTGTCTTTTGTCCCAGTTTTGTAAAGAATTTATATTTGTGTGTGTGTGTGTCCTCAGTGAAGTGTATCAGTCTCTGCAGTAGCTTCCAGCTGCAGCTGTCACTTCAGTTTCTGTTCAGTCTGACTGAGGGAGGTTTTTGTACGACGCTTTTTCACTGTGTGAACACAGCTTGACTGTTGATATCATGACGACTCTGACAGTAATAAACTGCTGCATCTTCAGTCTGAACTCCACTGATGGTCAGAGTGAAGTCAGAGTTTGATCCTCTGCCTGTAAAACGATCTGGACACCCTGATGCTCGAGTGCTGGCATAGTAAATGAGGAGTTTAGGAGTTTCTCCGTCTCTCTGTTGGTACCAGGCTAAAAGATGGTAGTTGCTCCACACAAGAACATCCTGACTGGTCTTACATGTGATGGAGACAGAGCCTCCCACAGCAGATCTCACTGCTCCAGGCTGAGTCACTGTGACCTGACCTCTGGACTCTGAGGACACAGAGACAGAAACATAAAGCAGCGTCATGGTTTTGTCGGCTTCATTTCAGAGGGACGGATGTTCATAGAGGAGACGAGTTTGATTCTCTGGACTTTACCTGTGAAGCAGCAGCAGAGGAGAGTCCAGATGAGGACGCAGGTCAAAGTCATGTTTTTGATGAGGACCATTTCTGTGTCTTCTGTTGTCATGAAGGACAGCTGTCAGTCATCCAGAGTTCAACTCTCAGGACTATAAACTCTCCCAGAGCACTGGAGCATGGAGCTGCTGATGCAAAGTGGCTCTCTATGGAAATGCTCTGACTGACTCCAACAGGGACTTGATATTTTCTTGCTCATAATGAAGCTGAAAACTACAAAGTCTTTAATGACCTGAACATACATTTTATTCTAGCAAACATCTACCAAAAATTAAATTACACTAGAGTGTCATGACAACATTTTTATGTGTTGGATGCAGTTTTGTAAAACTAAACAAAATAAAAATATTTCTGTCAATACACCATATCTTTATTTAATATTGGTGTAATAAAGTAGGTAGTATTAATGCGGGTAAAAAGTATGAGCAAAGTTCATGTTAAAATGACTTTTAATGGATCTACAAAGGCTGAATGTAGTTGTGGAGCATTACAAAAAAAAATCCTTTCATCGGCTTAATGGAAACGACATTAAAGTGATCATTTTTAACTTTTGAACTTGAACATTAGTAAAATTTTGACTAAGAAGACTGTTGTTAAAATAATATTTTTTTTCCCTCATGTTTTGTTTTTTAGTGTAAAATGTTACAATAAGATGAAGTTATAAAGTATATTTTCTTCATATGAGGTAGTTTTTTTAGCGTCTGTGCAGCTGTTGAAACAGCTTTTTTTGATGTCCAAGCAGTTTAAAATTATGTGACATTGAACATTTTTTAGACTTCTTAAGCAAACTTTTGAATACCTAACTATGTCAAGTACCTAAGTTTGTTTGTAATGTGATTTATGTTTTATCTTGAAAGTCACTCCTCATGTGTCATGTCCTGTTTAACTTCCTGTCTTTGTGTGTTTCTGTCCTGATTTGGTTCACCTGTCCCTCATTAGCCTTGCTGTCCCCTGTCCCTCGTTAACACCCTCCTCCCTTTGTGTCTTTAGTCTGTGTGTGTTTTCTCTTTTTCAGTGTCACATCATCTGCATTTGAAGCTGGTGTCTCTTGTCTCTCATGTTCCTCACATTATCTGCTTTGTCTCTAGTTCATTTTTTCTCCTGTACTTGTTTCTGTTTAATCCGTTCCTTCAGTTTTTGTTGCCTGCTTGTTTTCACATTAAAGCTCTGGGGTCTGTCTTTTTTGTAACTGTGAAATATGACAAACCAAGGTTTATATATTGTTTTGGTTGACAACAGATTCCACAATAAATTATATAAAAGGCCCCAAAACCTTTTAATATTTATATATGAAGGCAGGTGTTTTTATTAGTACCAAATAATGATTAATACATTATTAAAAGAGCCTGTCTGACAGAGAAAAGACAGATGTAATATCAAAGAAGAGGGGAATTTTAGGAAAGACAGGAACAGTTTCGTAGGTATTTATGAAGGCAGAAATAAGGAAAGATTATTCAAAACTTTGAAATGACCTTTCATTTCTTTTAGGGAAGGAAAAAAACTTGGCTTAGATTACTTTCTCTGAGTTTATTTGACTGCTGATTCCTAACTGAAATTGGGATTAAGAGATGCCAGACAAATTAAACAACCTTCTGATTATTTACCGAAGGAAGAGAAGTGGATTTTGTGGTGTATTATAAGATGTTGTCAGATAATAAAATAGTTGTTTTTTTTTTTTATTTGATGATATGCATGCATGCTACATATACGTGTGTGTGTGTGTGTGTGTGTGTGTGTGTGTCAGTGAAGTGTATCACTCTCTGCAGTAGCTTCCAGCTGCAGCTGTCACTTCAGTTTCTGTTCAGTCTGACTGAGGGAGGTTTTTGTACGACGCTTTTTCACTGTGTGAACACATGCTGACTGTTGATATAATGTTCACTCTGACAGTAATAAACTGCTGAATCTTCAGTCTGAACTCCACTGATGGTCAGAGTGAAGTCAGAGTTTGATCCTCTGCCTGTAAAACGATCTGGGATCCCTGATGCTCGAGTGCTGGCAAAGTAAATGAGCAGTTTAGGAGTTTCTCCGTCTCTCTGTTGGTACCAGGCTAAAAGATGGTTGTTGCTCCACACATGAACATCCTGACTGGTCCTACATGTGATGGGGACGGAGCCTCCCACAGCAGATCTCACTGCTCCACGCTGAGTCACTGTGACCTGACCTCTGGACTCTGAGGACACAGAGACAGAAACATAAAGCAGCGTCATGGTTTTGTCGGCTTCATTTCAGAGGGACGGATGTTCATAGAGGAGAGGAGTTTGATTCTCTGGACTTTACCTGTGAAGCAGCAGCAGAGGAGAGTCCAGATGAGGACGCAGGTCAAAGTCATGTTTTTGATGAGGACCATTTCTGTGTCTTCTGTTGTCATGAAGGACAGCTGTCAGTCATCCAGAGTTCAACTCTCAGGACTATAAACTCTCCCAGAGCACTGGAGCATGGAGCTGCTGATGCAAAGTGGCTCGCTATGGAAATGCTCTGACTGACTCCAACAGGGACTTGGATTACTCTGATGAGGCTGTTTATCAGTGAATCTGTCAATACTGATTAGAAATTTGCAGGACCAATTAGAAACAACATGGGCCTCTTGCCCAGTTTTGCTTCTAAATGTTTGATTTTGTCTTTCTTGTCATATAAAGGAAGTTTTTTGTTCTCTGTGCCACAGAGACATTTAACATAGATCTGCATCACAATTTTTGATTTTTTTTTAAAATTTTATTTTGTAGGCTTTGCTTTCTTGTATCATTTATAGAGTTTATTTTCTGCTATTTTCCCATTTGCACTATTGTTTCTGTATGCTTCATATTCTGTTTAATTGGTGTGCTTATATATGCAATAGAAAGCATACTGACTGGAAACATCACCAGCTGGCATGGTCCGTGCATTGTCAAGGACAGGAAGGCTCTACAGCGGGGGATTAAAACTGCCCAGAACATCACAGATTCCCATCTCCAGAGCATCAGTGACCTCGGTGAAGTGAGGTTACTGCACAGAGCCCAAAAGATACTGACAGACAGCAGCCACCCCAGACACAGTCTGGAAAAAGATACAGTTTCTGCTGCAGAACCACCAGACTACAGAGCAGCTTCTTTTCCCGGGCTGTGAAACTCTTCAACTCCTCCTTCGACGCCACAAGATGTAGCAGGATTTAGGATCACCTTGAATTTCATTTCTTCCTAAACTACATTGAAGAAAAATGACAATGAAGTTACATTGTACCTTGTAACCTCTGCAGTCCAATTTCAATTATTTTAATTTTCATTTTAAATAAAAATACATTTTCAAACAATACATTCTGGAAATCTGTAGTACTGTGTTTTTCTCAGTTTGAATTTTATCATACATCCACACAGAAACGAATTCTGGTGAGTTTGTTTGTGTCAAAGTCAGAGAGCCGTGTCTCTCTGCAGTCAGAGGTTTTTGTACGGCGGCTCAATGACTTTGTATCACTGTGGTGGACTTTTGGTGGAGGAACCAGACTGGATGTTGGAAGTACGTTTCTTCACAAATATTAAATAACAGATTTGAAGTATTTAAATTTGAATTGGAAAATATCTTCAGTACATTAAATTATTTCTCTTGGTTTTTTTTTAATGTTTTTATTTCTCCTCTTTTACCATGGAGGTAATCTCACAGCAGCTTTAGCGAATGATTCTTTACTTAATTTTTCACAATACTAGAATTAAAAAAAAAAAAAACTTTAAAAAGATAAAACCGCAAACCTTTTTCATAAAATGTTTTCCGAGATTAGATTACAATTTTGCACTAAAATGATTGATGTTTTTTTCAAACAAATTTCCTAAAGAATCAATTATTCAAATAAAATTGAACAGAGTGAAGACAATATGGTAATTTGAAAATCTGCAAAATCTTTTAATTGTGTTAAATGTTTCAAATTTCAAAAATCTTTGATGGTGATTGAAAAGTGCATGAAGATTTTTGATTGTAATCAGTTCATTTTCTGTATTTATGTTTTCACTAGATATGTTAATGATAAGTTACGTTCAGTTTAAGGTTTTGGATGAGAAAGTTTGAAAACTGGTCTAAATTTTGAGATTTTATTTCCAGAGTAGTTTGATATATTTCGGGTCGCTCTGTATGATGATTCTCTCTGTGCTGGTTTGCATGAGAGGCTTCTTAAAGGGAAGTGAAACAATGTGTGAGTGAGTGACTGCTGGAGCAGAAAAACCATCTGACAGAAACTCCTTAAAGGACAAAATCAGCTCTCACACAGTAAATGTGTCCAAGTGTCTGCTGGTCGACTGACAGCCGTGTGGTCCCTGTCCTCTAAGCTGATTGCTGTCTCCTAGGTGACGTCCGTCCCTCCCTGACGGTGCTGCCCCCCTCCAGTGAGGAGCTGGAGCAGGGGAAGGCCACGCTCATGTGTCTGGCCAACAAGGGCTTCCCCTCAGACTGGAGTCTGTCCTGGAAGGTGGACGGCAGCAGCAGCAGCAGCAGCAGCAGCAGCTGGGAGGAGAGCAGGAGCCCCGGGGTGCTGGAGAAGGACGGCCGCTACAGCTGGAGCAGCACCCTGAGGCTCTCTGCAGACCAGTGGAGGAAGGTGGGCTCTGTGACCTGTGAGGCCACCCAGGGCTCCCAGACTCCACTCTCTCAGACACTGAGGAGAGACCAGTGTTCCTAGTCCTGACCTGACTCACTGGGACTCTGCTACTGGTTTTACTCTGCTACTGCTCTCAATCTGCACTCTGTCTCTCTTTCTATCATCTCACTTAACAACAGTTTTCAATTAGAAATAGTCATGTTTTTATTGTTGTCATAATGCTTATATGCTGTATAATAAAACATAAGTCAAGTGAAATAAATGTGTGGATATTTTTTATTGCAACAGATCCCCTCTCTCATGTGTTTAGAGGTTCAAGATGAAAACCCATATCAGTGTTAGATTGTCTCCCCACTGGTGACGATTTTATTCATGAACTCCAGAATCACATCATGTCACATATCCACTAACTCTGTCAGGCTCTCCTGACAGTGTCTCCTATTAACAGTAATGTCCCGATGCAGCCAAGGTCTAACTGGATCAATGAAACAGGGACACTTTGATTACATTATTTTGAACTGTGTTATAAAAAAATACTTAATACAGCTTGAGGGATTAGAAAGAAATTGCAGAGTATCATCAGCATAAGCTGATATAAAATATTTAAATCAAAGTCTTAATGTCACTTTTGCAGATTTACATGAGGAGCCTTTTTTGTGAATATCTTTCTTCATCAAGAAATATGCTCAACCTTGTGAATACATCTACAAATATGTAAATGAAAAGTATTTCAGGGTTTCACAGTAAAAACTCTATACAAATAAATAATATAAAAAAAATAATAAGATAACACATGGTGTCACATTTTGCAAAGTCTTCATGTAGGAACTTTGAGTGTACATGAAGCAATCTGAGATAAATAATACTGACTGAAACACTTTTATCTTCCTGCACAACTTTCTGTTTTTATGCATTAATGAAAAAAGTCTTAGTTTGTTGGAAACCTCTTGGCGTGTTTCATTAAATAACTTTAAATAATTTATCGTAACAAGTTGAATTATTATTGTTATTTTTTTATTTAGAATTGTTTCATTTAATTTAAACCTTAGTAAGGTTGCTGAACGACTATAGAAATGTTTTTTTAAAGAATCAAAAGAAAGATTTTTTAAATAATTGTATTAATTATTTTGTTTTAACATGAAGCCATATCTAATAATATAGCCTTGTCTTACTGCTTGAGTATGTATCTCATTTACACAAAAACAGTCATCACAACTGACTTTGAATGAACTGTTTCAAACTCTGTCTGAAGAAAACTTTCAATAAAATTATATATTACTTTATATGTGAATGACTGTGTATGATTGTGTTACAGTTTTGCTGTACTTCTTTTCGTTTTGCACTTTGTCAATATCCATGTGTCTCGTGTTGCCGTTTCATTGCAGCCGTTAAGTCAGATCAGTTCCTCTCCAGCTGAGGAGGTTTTTGTACGACGTTGTTTCACTGTGTGAACGGCAAGCTGTGCCTCTGCAGACAATAATAGTCTCCTTCGTCTTCAGTCTGAACTCCTCTGATGGTCAGAGTGAAGTCAGTCCCAGAGCCTGTCCCACTGAAACGCTCTGAAACTCCAGAATGACGAGTTGTAGCATAACGAATCAAAAGTTTGGGAGATTCTCCAGATTTCTGAAAGTACCAGTGAAGGTTGCTACTTATACTTGTACTGGCTTTACATGTGATAGAGACAGTCTGTCCTGCTACAGCAGACTGAGATCCAGGAGACTGAGTCAGGGTGATTTCTCCTGATGAACCTGGAAAATATAAAAAACAGGAGAAAGATGATCAACATCCAAACAGAAGAGCATCATTTCTTGAACACGGAGAATAGATGGAAGAAGGTAACTGCTGCTTGTTTCAGTGTCTCTCCATCATAGCAGAACATCACTGAGGTGAACCTGGTTGCATCCTGAAGCAAAGTTTTCAGAAGAGAGTCTCACCCTGAACAAGGAGCCCCAGGGTGACCAGCAGTAGACTCAGTGACATCATCATTGTGCTGCCGGCGTCTCAGTGTCTCTGAAAGGTCTGGACAGACACTGATCAACACTGTCCTCTTAACGTCTGGGAGCAGAGAGGCAGGACACATATGCAAACACACAGAGTCAGTGAGCTGTAGCTGTCCTCAACATATCATGCTGTTTAACCTCAGTGCTGACAGCATGGACCGACACGTTTACATAGTATGGTCTTTTTTTGATGTCCAAGCTGTTAAAAATTATGTTGTATTGAACATTTTTTAGACTTCTTAAACAAACCTTTGAATAAGTAACCATGTCAAGCAGCTAGATTTGTTTGTAGTTGTTTTTCTGTCCTGATTTGGTTCACCTGTCCCTCATTAGCCTTGCTGTCCCCTGTCCCTCGTTAACACCCTCCTCCCTTTGTGTCTTTAGTCTGTGTGTGTTTTCTCTTTTTCAGTGTCACATCATCTGCATTTGAAGCTGGTGTCTCTTGTCTCTTTGCAACAACAGATTCCACAATAAATTATATAAAAGGCCCCAAAACCTTTGAATATTTATATATGAAGGCAGGTGTTTTTATTAGTACCAAATAATGATTAATACATTATTAAAAGAGCCTGTCTGACAGAGAAAAGACAGATGTAATATCAAAGAAGAGGGGAATTTTAGGAAAGACAGGAACAGTTTTGTAGGTATTTATGAAGGCAGAAATAAGGAAAGATTATTCAAAACTTTGAAATGACCTTTCATTTCTTTTAGGGAAGGCAAAAAACTTGGCTTAGATTACTTTCTCTGAGTTTATTTGACTGCTGATTCCTAATTGAAATTGGGATTAAGAGATGCCAGACAAATTAAACAACCTTCTGATTATTTACCGAAGGAAGAGAAGTGGATTTTGTGGTGTATTATAAGATGTAGATGTAGTTGTTTTTTATTTTTTGATGATATGAATGCATGCTACATATACTGTGTGTGTGTGTGTGTGTGTGTGTGTGTGTGTGTCCTCAGTGAAGTGTATCAGTCTCTGCAGTAGCTTCCAGCTGCAGCTGTCACTTCAGTTTCTGTTCAGTCTGACTGAGGGAGGTTTTTGTACGACGCTTTTTCACTGTGTGAACACATCCTGACTGTTGATATAATGAAAACTCTGACAGTAATAAACTGCTGCATCTTCAGTCTGAACTCCACTGATGGTCAGAGTGAAGTCAGAGTTTGATCCTCTGCCTGAAAAACGATCTGGGATCCCTGATGCTCGAGTGCTGGCCTCGTAAATGAGGAGTTTAGGAGTTTCTCCGTCTCTCTGTTGGTACCAGGCTAAACGGTTAGAGCCATAAACATCCTGACTGGTCCTACATGTGATGGGGACGGAGTCTCCCACAGCAGATCTCACTGCTCCACGCTGAGTCACTGTGACCTGACCTCTGGACTCTGAGGACACAGAGACAGAAACATAAAGCAGCGTCATGGTTTTGTCGGCTTCATTTCAGAGGGACGGATGTTCATAGAGGAGAGGAGTTTGATTCTCTGGACTTTACCTGTGAAGCAGCAGCAGAGGAGAGTCCAGATGAGGACGCAGGTCAAAGTCATGTTTTTGATGAGGACCATTTCTGTGTCTTCTGTTGTCATGAAGGACAGCTGTCAGTCATCCAGAGTTCAACTCTCAGGACTATAAACTCTCCCAGAGCACTGGAGCATGGAGCTGCTGATGCAAAGTGGCTCTCTATGGAAATGCTCTGACTGACTCCAACAGGGACTTGGATTACTCTGATGAGGCTGTTTATCAATGAATCTGTCAATACTGATTAGAAATTTGCAGGACCAATTAGAAACAACATGGGTCTCTTGCCAAGTTTTGCTTCCAAAAGTTTGATTTTGTCTTTCAACAGCCAACTGGAACATATAAAGGAAGTTTTTTGTTCTCTGTGCCACAGAGACATTTAACATAGATCTGCATCACAATTTTTGATTTTTTTTAAATTTTATTTTGTAGGCTTTGCTTTCTTGTATCATTTATAGAGTTTATTTGCTGCTATTTTCCCATTTCCACTATTGTTTCTTTATGCTACATATTCTGTTTAATTGGTGTGCTTATATATGCAATAGAAAGCATACTGACTGGAAACATCACCAGCTGGCATGGTCCGTGCATTGTCAAGGACAGGAAGGCTCTACAGCGGGGGATTAAAACTGCCCAGAACATCACAGATTCCCATCTCCAGAGCATCAGTAACCTTGGTGAAGTGAGGTTACTGCACAGAGCCCAAAAGATACTGACAGACAGCAGCCACCCCAGACACAGTCTGGAAAAAGATACAGTTTCTGCTGCAGAACCACCAGACTACAGAGCAGCTTCTTTTCCCGGGCTGTGAAACTCTTCGACTCCTCCTTCGACGCCACAAGATGTAGCAGGATTTAGGATCACCTTGAATTTCATTTCTTCCTAAACTACATTGAAGAAAAGTGACAATGAAGTTACCTTGTACCTTGTAATCTCTGCAGTCCAATTTCAGTTATTTTAATTTTCATTTTAAATAAAAATACATTTTCAAACAATACATTCTGGAAATCTGTAGTACTGTGTTTTTCTCAGTTTGAATTTTATCATACATCCACACAGAAACGAATTCTGGTGAGTTTGTTTGTGTCAAAGTCAGAGAGCCGTGTCTCTCTGCAGTCAGAGGTTTTTGTACGGCGGCTCAATGACTTTGTATCACTGTGGTGGACTTTTGGTGGAGGAACCAGACTGGATGTTGGAAGTAAGTTTCTTCACAAATATTAAATAACATATTTGAAGGATTTAAATTTCAATTTGTAATATCTTCAGTATATTAAATTATCTTGGGATTTTTTTGTTTTTTTTTTATATTTCTGCTTTTATTTCTCCTCTGTTACCATGGAGGCAATCTCACTGCAGCTTTAGCAAATGATTCTTTACGAATTTTCACGATACTTCAATTTAAAAAGCTTTAGTTGTAAAAAGAGATAAAACTGTGTTAAGAGAGTTAAGAGATAAAACCTGTTGTTGATGTTTTCAAGATCAAATTACAATTTTGCACCAAAATGATGAATGTTTTAAAACAAATTCAGAATGAATCAGTTATTCCAATTCAGTTGAACAGAGTGAAAACAAAATGGGTATTTGGAAATCTGCAAAATCTTTCAATTGTGTTAAATGTTTCAAATTTCAAAAATCTTTGATGGTGATTGAAAACCACATGAAGATTACTTGATTATAATCAGTTCGTTTTCTGTATTTATGTTTCCATGAGATATGTTAATGATAAGTTACGTTCAGTTTAAGGTTTTGGATGAGAAAGTTTGAAAACTGGTCTAAATTTTGAGATTTTATTTCCAGAGTAGTTTGATATATTTCGGGTGGCTCTGTATGATGATTCTCTCTGTGCTGGTTTGCATGAGAGGCTTCTTAAAGGGAAGTGAAACAATGTGTGAGTGAGTGACTGCTGGAGCAGAAAAACCAGCTGACAGAAACTCCTTAAAGGACAAAATCAGCTCTCACACAGTAAATGTGTCCAAGTGTCGGCTGGTCGACTGACAGCCGTGTGGTCCCTGTCCTCTAAGCTGATTGCTGTCTCCTAGGTGACGTCCGTCCCTCCCTGACGGTGCTGCCCCCCTCCAGTGAGGAGCTGGAGCAGGGGAAGGCCACGCTCATGTGTCTGGCCAACAAGGGCTTCCCCTCAGACTGGAGTCTGTCCTGGAAGGTGGACGGCAGCAGCAGCAGCAGCAGCAGCAGCAGCTGGGAGGAGAGCAGGAGCCCCGGGGTGCTGGAGAAGGACGGCCGCTACAGCTGGAGCAGCACCCTGAGGCTCTCTGCAGACCAGTGGAGGAAGGTGGGCTCTGTGACCTGTGAGGCCACCCAGGGCTCCCAGACTCCACTCTCTCAGACACTGAGGAGAGACCAGTGTTCCCAGTCCTGACCTGACTCACTGGGACTCTGCTACTGGTTTTACTCTGCTACTGCTCTCAATCTGCACTCTGTAACACTGTCTTAGTCTCTCTTCTTTGCTTGTCTTAATGTTGATGGTTCAAAGATATTGAAATAATAAAGATTTTATCAAATCAGCACTTTCTATGAGATTATTGTGAATGCATCATGTTTTATACTCTATCAGCTTTTCCGTTTACTGTATATGTTTAGAAACACAATAAACAGTTGTGTGCAAAGTCAATCCAAGTCAGTTAATTGTTTTCAATATATTCTGACTGAAAGAAATGTTGTGCTATAGTTTTATCTGTGAAACTTGATTATAATTCACACACTTAGACCATTTTAAAAGAAAATCACTTAAATACACTGCAAAAATGGCCTGTCAAATTTAAGGCCAAACACCCTAGATTTAAGCATACTTGAACTTAAAAGAAGCAAATTTGGCTGCCAGTGCAGTAAGCAAATTTTGCTTGTTAAGATGTCTTAAAACCAGTAAAACTGTGTGACTCTCATTATAGCCCATAAAATCTTGAAATAAGATCAAAAACACTAATTTCAAGCAATTTATTTAAGCCTAGTTGGACATACTCGTGCTTAAAATAAGGTTTCTATAGACCTGAAGTGGATGTTTCCAGACTTGTCTCCTGTATCTAGTTAAAAATAACTCAGAAAAAGACAAAGATGCTTAACAAGACCAGGCAAGTGATATTTATTTGAATTAAGTCAAATGATCTTTCCTAGTCAGCACTAGATAATCATTTATACTTAAAACAAGACTAACTAGATTTTTTAATCTAAATATAAGATTATTACACTTGGTTAGATTGGCAGTTTTTGCAGTGTATCTGTTATCATTCAATTCTGATTTCCAGTATTTCTCATATCTAAGAAGAATTAATTTGGAATCATCCCAAATATTGAAAAAGACCAAAAAAAAAGTCGCAAAGCAATTTTTCAAATTCAACATATGAAGCAGCATGTCATTCACATACAGGGATATGCAAAATGATGCACCTGCTATTTTCCAAAAATAAGTAAAATCTTAGAGCAATTATTCTCCAAAAGACTTGCTGAAAGAGTCAATAACAATTACCAATTCATCAGTTAACTCATGTATATATTATTGAAAGATTAATTGCTACGAGTAATGGGTAAATTGTGAAGAAAGTTAACTCTTATAGCCTGTTAGTGACTCAGTTCTTCGAGAATAAAATTAAAAAATGGAAAAAAAAAAAAATCCACGGCAATATTTGCAGCATTTATAACATGCTTCAACCTGAAAGATTTAGAAACGCAAGCAATGTTTTTCTGAGGATAAACATTGAAAAAAATGTAAAGGGCTATATATAACATTTGTCAGATACGCCACACTGTGACCTTATTTCATTTATTATGTATAATGGCAACAATTTTAATCTCTGTTGAGCATCTCTTGTGGCCCCTTTCTCTGTATGTGTATTGATAGTAAAGGTATATTGTGTGAACTCTTAAGTGTTTAAAATCAACTTGTTAAACGTGCGTGTGTGTGTGTGTGTGTGTGTGTGTGTCAGTGAAGTGTATCAGTCTCTGCAGTAGCTTCCAGCTGCAGCTGTCACTTCAGTTTCTGTTCAGTCTGACTGAGGGAGGTTTTTGTACGACGCTTTTTCACTGTGTGAACACATACTGACTGTTGATATAATGTTGACTCTGACAGTAATAAACTGCTGCATCTTCAGTCTGAACTCCACTGATGGTCAGAGTGAAGTCAGAGTTTGATCCTCTGCCTGAAAAACGATCTGGGATCCCTGATACTCGAGTGCTGGCATAGTAAATGAGGAGTTTAGGAGTTTCTCCGTCTCTCTGTTGGTACCAGGCTAAAAGATGGTAGTTGCTCCACACACGAACATCCTGACTGGTCTTACATGTGATGGGGACGGAGCCTCCCACAGCAGATCTCACTGCTCCACGCTGAGTCACTGTGACCTGACCTCTGGACTCTGAGGACACAGAGACAGAAACATAAAGCAGCGTCATGGTTTTGTCGGCTTCATTTCAGAGGGACGGATGTTCATAGAGGAGAGGAGTTTGATTCTCTGGACTTTACCTGTGAAGCAGCAGCAGAGGAGAGTCCAGATGAGGACGCAGGTCAAAGTCATGTTTTTGATGAGGACCATTTCTGTGTCTTCTGTTGTCATGAAGGACAGCTGTCAGTCATCCAGAGTTCAACTCTCAGGACTATAAACTCTCCCAGAGCACTGGAGCATGGAGCTGCTGATGCAAAGTGGCTCTCTATGGAAATGCTCTGACTGACTCCAACAGGGACTTGGATTACTCTGATGAGGCTGTTTATCAGTGAATCTGTCAGTTTATCAAAAAGCCTCTTGTTCATTAGTTTGTGGCTTTGGTTTGAGTTGGATGGACACATTTTCTTAATTTCTCCTAATTTATTTATACAAAAACTGACACTACTGTGAGACAAATTTTATGACATTCATGAATATTTATGACATATTAATTTTATCTTTTATTTTTTATTCATAATATACAGTAATCACAAATGTATGGTAATTATCAATGTTTTGCAAGATTTATTGGAATGGAAAATATACAAAGGAGTTAAAGTGCACAAGTTTTGAATTTTTTGTATTGAAACCTGTCTGGCGTCATGGTTCAGCAGCGATGCTTATCTGTTTCCTTATCTGAGAGGGAAGTGAAGAGTTAAGTTTCTAGTTTCATCCAATCTGCACTGCAACACTGTCTCTCTCTCTCTCTCTCTCTCTCTCTCTCTCTCTCTCTTATATCAGACCAATTTACCATAATTAAACTTCTCTATTATTTTTTTGTTATCATGATGTTTATACCATTAATGCTGTTTTTCATCTAAGTATGGATGATTTTTTTTTACAGAAACTGTTACCCTCCCACATGTGTTTGGAAATACAAGATTATAATCCATTTCACTACTTGTAATGTATTCTTATTGGTATTGTCTCATAGCAGGATGAGCAACGTGTGATTGGTGGAGGGGGCTCAAATGTATTAAATATATTTAAAAAGTAGTATAGTAAATGCTCACAGTTTTAAGAATTAGTAATAAGAAAATTGTAATGAAAAATTAATAATCTCACACTGTTTGTTGAAAAAAAGGTCTGTTGATGCCATTTATTGTTTTTTTTAATATTAGATGGTTTTCAGAGTTGAAAATCTCTGTCCATTAAATGAACAGAAAAAACAAAACAATGATAAACAATTTACAATAATATAAAACAATCAAACAAACAAACAAAAACAAAGTCCAGTACGGTTTTGGTAATAATAATAATAATAATAATAATAATAATAATAATAACATAATAAGACCTGCTCACCTTGCTTTGCCTGGGGGCCACTTCTGCAAAATCAAAGGGGCCATTTGCAGCAGACCCATGTTCCTATGATTTTAGGACATTTCTGGGATTTTATAAGACTTCTAGGATTTTAGAATATTTCTATAATTTTAGCACATTTCTAGGATTTTCAACATTTTGAGGATTTAAGTATGTTTCTGAGATTGTAGGATTTTAGAATATTTGGAGAATTTTCGGAAATTTCTTTGACCTTAGGATGTTTCTATGATTTTAGCACATTTCTCAGATTTTAAGACGTGTTTAGGATTTTATGACATTTTTAGGGTTTTGGGACATTTCTGAAATTTAACAATGTTTTCAGGATTTTACAACATTTATATGTTCTATAAACTTTTCCAGGATTTAAGGATTTATTTCCACTTTTATTTTGAAGAAGTGGTACCGGAACCACTTCACCTTCCTGTGGCTAACTTGACTTGTGGCTAACGTGCAGCCGGGTCAATGTTTGTTTTGTTCCCGGGTTCTTACATGGTTGTAAGCCATTTTTCCACCGTGAGTCCTGTTCTTACTATCACCGGATTCAGCAGATACAACCGAAGTGAACCACCAAAGCCCGTGTGTTGGGTTAAAAATGTTTTCGAAGATTTTGTGCACATTTCCGACTCATCTGTTAGCCAAGGATGCTAAACGAAGTTAGCGTAGCGTGCTCGCGGTAAGACACAACTGAAGTCGGTTTAAATACTCGCTAGAGACCACGCCGTATTTTTCGTGGACTCGTGATGTTTAGGTGAATGTGTGTGAACGAACTCTGATGTTTTATTTATTTGAAAACGTCCGAATATCACCGGCTCCCACAAAGCTAATGAAGTTAGCTTGCTAGCTGGAAGTTGGCGACCGGTAACCTAGCAACGCAGCGCACATTTAACTGAACGCGCGTCCTGAGCAGCAGGAGCGGAGCTCCGGTCAGGACCAGGAGGACCCGGAGATTAAAGAGGAGCAGGCGTTGCTCTGGTCCAGTCATGAAGGTGAGCAGCTTCATATCGAGTTGACATCCACTTCTGACCCTGAGAGGAGTGAGGACGGCCATGGAGAGAAAGCCCAGCAAACTGAGGAGAGCGGAGAGGCAGAGCCGTTGAAAACAGTATCTGATGGAGGGGACTGTGGAGGATCAGAACAAGAGAGGAACTCAAATCCTGATAGCCCTTTACAACCAGCCACTGATGACAGGATTTCACACTCCTGAGAATCTGAAACTGATGACAGTAGTGATTGTGAGGAGCCTGAGCCTCACTCAGGTTTTGACCATCTGCAAAACAACAGCAGTTATTTGGAGGAGCCTAAGGAACCTCGGTTAGTTTTAAACCCTCTGCAAAACAAAGAAGCACCTGTAAGTGATATGGAAAGTAATACAGAAAACCATCAGTTAGTTCCTCTGAATGTGCTAGAAGCTTTGACCTCAGGGGACATCTGCAGACTGGGATTCACACAAGAGAGAAACCCTACGATTGCTCTGTCCGTGATAAGAGATTCTCACAAAGGTGCAGTTTGGCCCTGCACTTACAAGTTCATTCAAAAGAAAAACGCTTCAGCTGCTCAGTTTGTAAAAGAACGTTGAAAGGGAGAGACGACAAGGCACATGAGGAGCCACAAAGGGGAGAAACCGTACAGTTGCTCCGTCTGAGATGCTTTTTGAGACTTTTTTTTCCAGCAGGTTTGAAGAACTTTGTTCAACACGGAGCAGCTACAAACTGTCCGGTTTAAGGCGGGTATGGACTCCAGAGAAAGCCTTTTTAAAGACAATGAAGCCAAACCATCATTTAATTTTTTTTTATCTGTATCTACTCTGTGTTATCATTTTTGTTCACTGTGCTCTTTGGTTTGACACACATTTATTGACAAAACTAATTTTAAATTGCATTGAGTGCCCCCCCCCCCCCATATACAGATTTATGAGTTAGGGATGTCAGTTTTGGTTAATTTTGCTGGCACTCATTAATATACTGAATATATGTTTTGTGCTACATACTAAAATACATCTAAGTGCACTTGACTATACTAATTTGAAAAAAATAAATAAATAGGATGCACTCAAATATACTAAAGTTCATCTTTCATCATTCATTCGTACTTTTTAAAAATCTACTTTAATCCAACTTTTTTTCTACTGGAAGTATTTTTTAATTATGATTTAAGCACACCTGAAATATATAATAGATTTTAAATAAATTGAACATACAATCAACAAATGGTCAAATCACATGTAAATTATCACATAAACAACAACATGATTGCAGATTTATTATATTACAAATCATTTATTTTAACACAAGTTAGGAAATATACACTTTTCTATAAACTGTACTGGTCAGATGCAGTCAGGTGTAACAGATGATGTTACTTTCTTTACACTGACCTGTTGGATCAGTCATATATACACAGAAATGACACTTTAACCCCGTGATGGGGCTGCTTGGCACAAATGCACAACTTTAACCATGATCACCTATTTTTAGAAAACGTTAAAACATTTTATTTGTAGCTGACATTTCAAGACATTTCTAGGCTTTTCATGATATCAGGACATTTTTAGGATTATAGGACAAATGGGGCTTAGCTGCGACCTCTGTTGGTGGGTGCAGGGGATCCAACACTGGAATTTTTTTTGAAGAACAAGCCCTTTTGATGCTGTTTTATGCACTATGGCACTTTATGTGTACTGAAAGTACAAATGTGAATCTCTTAATTTTTATTGTGAATTAGAGAATGGTTGTGGGCCACCTGGCACCACTTTGAGGACAAGATTTAGTCCGCAGGCCGTAAGTTGTGTATCTCTGCTTTAAGTAAATTTAGCTGATAACACTGAAGTACAGTTTTGAATGCAGGACTTTTACTTGTAGTGGAGTATTTTCAGCGACAGTATAACTTTTTCACCCCTGTCTGTTTGCTTTTCTTGTAACAAGTTGAATCTCTCACATAAGATTCAGATTTTGCAACGTAAATAAATCGTGATAAAAAACAACAATCTTCAGACGAAGACGTGACACCTGTCGAGGTTTATCTGCCTGTGGTCTCATGACTTCTTCATTCAGGGACATCTTGTGTTGCACGGGTCCCCCGATGAGAAGTAGCTGTACACACTGACCAGAGGAAACATGGTGACAGCTCCCAGCAGAGAGCCCAGCTGCACCACAGCTCCACACCACACCAGGGCGCTGTGGCCCTCATCGCGCAGGATCACCCCGATGATCACCTTCACATAGGAGAGAGTGAGAACAAACAGGATCCAGGCCAACACCTGTGGAAGGACAGCCAGGTGAGTTTGTATATATTTCTATGTTAGATGCCCCTATGTAGTTTTTTTTTATCCTCCAAACAAGATATACAAGAAAAAAGGGAGGTGATTTGACCAAATGAAGCCTGCAGGTGAAAACTCACAATGAGGACACCACCTGAAGTTTCATTAACCAGCAGAGGACACGGACTCAGCACCGCCATGCTCATTATATAAGCTCCAACTGCACTTCCTATCACTGTGAGAGCTCCCATCAGCAGCAGAGATCTGTGGGGAAAAAAAAAGTATGCATTGTGGAGCTGAAACATTACTGAAATTATAGCTTAATTTTTGCATTTTTGTGCATATTATGTTTGTATCAAATGCCAGAGAGCACAATTAACCATTTTACACTGACATCACTTTTCTTGACCTGAGTTCAGACAACTTTACAAGTATTTAAACTGTAATAATTGGAGAAAATTGGTTTGTTTTCTTTCGATAATCTGGGGGGAAAAGGCAGTGAGCAACACGCCAAGAACTGACATTAGTGGATTTAATTTTTTTTAAAGTAGCCCAGAAAAAAGTTCCACAAAGCTATCTTTATAGTTGTCATGAATTTATGTTTTAATATTATTTTACAGAATTTTTATTATTATTATTATTAAGCGCTTTTTTTCCAGATCATTTCCTTGCTTTTGTTGTTTTTTTTTTCTTTTATAGTTTCAAGGTCATTTTTTAAAACTTTTTTTTTTCTTTTTTGTTTTGCTCATTTTTTTGTCATTTTTGCCAAAGTCGCTCATTGCCTTTTACCTATGTTCTCAGAAGTCATCAAGCCAGTTTGCTCATTTCGTCCATTTGTTCTGTCAACTTGAGTTTCTGGTGTTAAAATTGTCTTTGTTCTTTCTAGAAATTTAAAAAATGTGTTTTGGGCTTAATAGATCGGTATAGTAATTGATTGCTTCACGGTATTTCTGAAACAACATTGCCAAACATTTGCTAGTTCCACTCATTCAATTATTGCTGATTTTACTTGGGTCAAAAATGTGATTTAATATAGTTTTAGGCTTTTTTTTGTTGCAGCAACATGCAGTGTCACTTTTGGCTCTGGGAAAATTGACAACACAGATTAATTGAGAAACTAAGGCTTTCTAAGGTTTTAAAGATTTTTTTGCTTCAAAGAAAACATGAAGATGAGAAGGGGAAAAGAGTTCAAAATTATTAATCAATAATGATAAATAAATGCATAAATTCTCTTCTTTTCTAGATCCACTCCTGCACCTCTTCAGCCTGAGAGCCCGCCCACAGAGGCCCTGCGAGAGCATGGTAGGTGTATGTTTTTTCTCTCTCGTTGTCTTTATATCTCTCAGTATTTATCTTTCTTGGGTTAATACTGTCTCCTTCCTTTGTGCTCTCGTCCTCCATTTAACCCATAAAACGCATCCAAACCCACACAGCCCGAAACACATGCTTGTTTCTTTGAATCTAGTATCCTTACTGAGCAATATTGTGCACTTACATAAAAACGTTTTACAATAGGCTTTACACAATATTACTGTAACTTGAACACTGCTTCGTTGTTTTTCTATACAGTTCTTTACATATTCTTTACAGTTTTATGATATTATGATTTTACAACACTCTGCTGTTAATTTTGCAGATTTTTTTACAGTGTACATAAAATCTGTTGGTAAATTTCCATTGCGGAGGACGGCAAAAATTATTTTAACTATGAACAGCGGTGCCTCTTCCAACATTGCCGGAATTTGTTTACTAAAATTATATTCAGTTTGCCATCTGTTGTCTGCTTGATTCCCTGTGAACGCAGCATTAGTGGCCTGACGGTGCATATCGCAACTATCCGAAACTTTTAAGCTTACCCTTCCCTTTCTAAATGTAAGATAAGATAAACTTTATTGTCCCGAAGGAAATTTGTCTTGGGCAAAAGTGCCGAGTGCAGCTGCAGAATACGCGATAAAACACGAACCAACAAGACAAACAATAAACACTGACAGCAAAGATAAAAGAGAATATAAATAAACATTTAAAATCAAAAATGAGGAAAGTTCACACACCCTATAATAAAAGTAAACACATCTTATGAAAGAGATTCCTCCTCGGTTAAATTAAGGAGTTGAATGTCCATACAAGAGGATAAATCACTATAAAACTATAAAAACTGTAGACCATAAAACTATAAAATCATACATACTCCAAAAACACTAGGCAGTCATTTCCCTGAGACCTCGTTAACACAACACAGTTTGGATGTTGGGATAAAGGACAACTTAAAGCAGTTATTTTTGTATCTGCTTGTCCTAAAACGTCTGGCTGACGGTAAAAAGTTCATATTGATCTTGCAGAATATTCATCAGGTCCTTTAAAATTCTGTGTACCGGCTTGACTACAGTTTTTTTTTAATGTCGTTTGAAGAGGTTGCTGTTCTTTCTTACCCCAAACTTTCACTGCAGAGGGGCAATTTTTGTTTTTAACTGGACTGTGAGGGTGCCATGCCAGGCCACCATGCTATATCTGATGGTTATTTCATTTATTTATTTAATGGGTACAATGCGAATTAACATAGTACAACTTCCACCTGTTACAAACAGGCGGTCGTAACTGAGATTACAGCTATTGCTAGTGTCAAACTCCAGTCCCTCGTTAGGCTTTTAGTAAAGAAAAAGAAGAAAAAAAGGATAAAATATCAAGATCACATACAGTAACACGAGTACAATGACAGAAATCCAGCACTGCATTATAGAAAGTAAGTGTTATTTCTGTACGCACACCAAACAGTCCGAGACACTCCGTTTTAAGTTATTATCCATGATGACTCCAAGATATTTGTATTATATATATTTTTATATAGATATATTCGATTTTTCATGATAGAGATTATCAGCAAAATGCAAAATATTGACCCCAACAATCAGCTGGGCCAATAATCTCTTTACCCCTATTTAAAATCATGTTACAGAAAAAAAATGTTTTTGTTTTTTTTACTTGTTTTTTTTTTTACAAGTAATTTTCTTGTAACTTTTTACTAATTTATTACTATTTTTTAGAACCATGTGTTGTGAAGTCGCTCATTGACTTTTCCACGTTTTTTGAAATAAATTAAACCAATTTGCTCCGTTTTCAAAGGGTTAAACAAATGTATCGAATCGCACACTGACCTTATAGGGAAGAACATGGCGATGAAGCAGGCGAGAGGGTTCGCCACAGCGGCCATGGTGGCTGATAAGTGATAGGCGTTGTTCCCGTACGGCAGGCAGGAGTAGGACTGCACTGAGGGGAGCACCACGTTGGTCAGAGCGTTGGTCCACGCCAGAATCACAAAGATATAAAACACCTGCGTCCAGCTGTACGCGCCAGTGCCGAAGCTGCTCCTGCGCTTCTGGTTCGTTGATCTGTACGGGTCCATCATGGGCTTCTGCTCCGCCCACTTCCTGTTGCTCTGAGACTTGTCCTTCACCCCGTTAGTGTAGCGACCGCTGGGGTGCTCCCTGGCCACAGACGGGTGGTAGTTGAGCAGCAGGAACGCCACCAGGCACACCAGCATCATGGCACTGAGGAAGAAGAAAAAGACCTCGGCGGAGAAGTTGGCCGGCTGATACTGCGCCTGGAGGTCAAAGGTCACAGAGGAGTTCAAGGTGTGGTTGACAGACTGGGTGCTGTTTATACAGTGGACCACCCCAACACCCTGAATCAAAGCGACGAGAGCAGGCAGCAGGCCGCTCACGCCCTCCCCGATGTAGTACGTGGTCAGATACTGGGTCTTGAGGCGCATCATGAAGGGGAGGAAGGTGACGGAGGAGGTGCAGTCGACAGCGGCGAGGAAGAAAGTTAAAATAAGGAGGGCGATGCTGCGAGGAGCACCCGACACTACAACGGTCTCCTGCCAGAAGAAGCCCATCAAGAAGGTCGCCAAGGTGCCCAGGCCGATGATGACGTATATGACAGCTGTTTCGTTCAGGGCGCCGGGCCGGAAACGGTGCATCAGGGTGACGAAGAGAGGCCCCACGTTGGCCATCTGGATGAGGACGGAGAGGTACGAGGGCAGGTACCAACCCTCGGGGATCTCGGGGACGATGAGGGGCAGCTCCACCCAGAGGCCGTTGATGGAGATCCAGGAGCCCATCCCGAACAGACACGCCAGCAGGTGGGTGAGGAGGGACATGGTGGAGGCGCGTTTCTGGAAGCCGAACACAAAGAACGTCTATTTCATGAAACAGATCGTCATTCGAAACTTGTTCATCCTATAAAACCTTTGAAACTGGGGTTGACATCATATCTCACACGCTGTTTGACCCTTTGAAACCGCAGCCGACTGGTTTGTATCTTTCTGAAACATGGGAAAAAGTCATTACTGTTGTCCATTTTTTCGATGTCCTAAACTATTGCATCTATCGCTATGCTATACTGTGACTTTTGTCAACATTCAAAACAATGACTTTTTCAGATGTTTTTTTCAACATGCCATACTATGATTTTTTTCAACGTTCAAAATGTCGACTTTTTTGGCCGTTTTTTTCTCTCGACATGTTATACTGTGGAGTTTTTTGACCGGCTTTACTATGACTTTTTTGACATTCAAAATGTTGCCTTTTCGGCTTTTTTCTCGACGTGCTTCCTTAGAGCATTTATTGACATGCTATATTTGACAAAATACATTGACTTTACGGTTTTTCAACGCGCCATACTACTAAGAAATAGTTTTAAAAAAGCGGGGATGATTATTAGAAAATTATCTATAAACATATATTTATAATTTTGATAATACATTTAAAGTACAAATAGTAATTAGATATTTAAAATTGTGTCACAATAAAAATATAATAAAATGTATAAAATCAATGTCATTTTCATGTTTTTGCTAACTTTTAGCGCATGTCTTGTTAATGTGCTTTTTGCCTTCTCCCCAGGTTTCAAAGGGTTAACTCAAATCTTAAAACTGTTAACCCTTTGAAACCTGAGCACAAATGTCGTGAAATCAGAGAAATGTCCTGAAATCCTAGAAACGTCCTGAAATCCTTGAAATATCCTAAATCTGAAAAATTTCCGAAAATCCAAGTTTTCTTTCTCTTTGCTTCTGATGGGAGAAAGGTTTTGATTTAATTGCATAATTGCAGCCAAGAACGAGATGTAATGAAGTGAGTAAAATAAGTCAACAGTGGTGATGGTAAATGGTAAACTCAGCATCACAGATTAGCATGTTACCATGATGAAGCATCTTTCAGCCAGCACTTGTTAAAGGTACATTACGTGACTTATTCCTGCATTTGGTTAATGTTTGTGGTTTTCTGAACCCTGTTTTAGTTTGTGCAGCTTCTCATGCATTCACGTGCACTGAAACATGCTTAAAGAGTGACATGTAAAGAGCCAGATTTTACCCAAGTTAGGGTGTGAGTTAACCCTTTGAAATCTGGAGCAATATCACTTTTCTTGTGCTGCTTTCAGATGCCTTTCAAGTATTTAAACCTTTGAACCCTGAGCACATTGGTGCAATTTCTTTCAGAAACATTTTTAAAAACAGCAATGAGAAACTTGGTCAGAAATGTTTAAGAAATTGCAAGAAATTAGTAGATTGAGAAAATTATTTTTAAAAAAGATAACAAAACAAAAAGCCAGGGAAATAATTACATATATTAATAATGTATGTATGTTTTATATATTTTTGTTTAATTGTATTTATTTATTATTATCATTATTGTTATTATTTTTGATATTAGTACTACTAATTTTCAGCTAATTTTCCCATAATTTCATGCAAATTTTGGGGAAATTTCCTTTTCCCTTGTTTTTAAAGGAAATCAAACCAACCTGCTCATGTTTCAAAGGGTTAAACCAGCGTAAAACAGCAAGCATACAGCAAATGAAAACATGACCACCTGCCGCATTGTAACTATTAC
Source organism: Plectropomus leopardus (assembly GCF_026936395.1). Lineage (NCBI taxonomy): Eukaryota > Metazoa > Chordata > Actinopteri > Perciformes > Serranidae > Plectropomus > Plectropomus leopardus. Next base: position 29,690,199 of record NC_142192.1, on the reverse strand, counting down.
ATAAGCTGGGAAAACATCTGACTTTGTGTTGTTTATTGGGAAAAGAAACTGCATGTGGTGAAGTCTTTGATCAGGGTTAAAAGACAAAGTCCTCAAAGCAGTGACAACAAAAAAAATATATTTTAATCTGGAAGCATGATTTTTAGTTGAAGTAATATTTAGCTCATGAACATTAGAGTATTACACAATCACGAAACAATTTAAAAACATCTGCATATTCTGATGACCGCTCTGCACATAATACATGAAAAATAAAGCCGAGTTTAAACCGTTAAAGTATTAGAAATAAAATTGATGACAGTGTGCACCCCTGCTGATACTCACATTCTGTTTGGTGGAGAGTTTGGAGTTTTCTGCAGAAGGAAAAGAAGCCAAAGTCCTGTGCAGTAAACTCTGTGTGTGCGCCAAGGGATTAATAAACCCTCCTTGGGGCGAGTGGGTGTGAAAGCATGTAGCCAACCGTGTCACGTTTGGTTAACTGATCATTGTCTCAACATGAAGCGCCGTCACTGTCTGGACTTTTAGGATCATCAAAAAAAACCATCACATGTTGTCATTTGAATATCATGCCTGTTTTTTTGTTTTTTGCTTGAGGCAGTTTCTGAATGAGTGAGATGCATTCAAGACTCTGTAGAAGAATTGTGTTAATTCTGCTTAAGGGGATCATGAGAGCAGAGGTGGAAATGAGTGTTTACGCCGTTCACTTACACAGCTACACATTTCATAAGTTAATTAACTATTTAGGAAAAAAACAGATAACTTTATGTAATCATTTGACAAAAATCCAAACCACCAAAAGCCAATACTCTTTGTGAATCGAATCATGTGAGACTTCATTTGTGAAGTATTTAAAGGAATAGTTCAGCATTTTGGGAAATGCACTGATTAACTTAACCATTTGAAACCTGGATCGACATCAGTTTTCACATTCATTTTCAATCTTTGAAAGCCGAACAAGTCAAATTTCTTTCAAACACGTGTGGGGGGGCGGGGGTAATGAGGAACTTGACAAAAGCACCTCGGTCATATCTTCTTTTGTCGCTCAAGTTTTTGGGGGGAAAAAGTCAATATCTCCACAGCTGTTGTTTTAAGGCAAAAAAGGCTTCAGGAGCTTTTCAACATTTTTTTATTGTTTACCAGTCATTTCAGCGTTCATAACACAGTTAACATCAGCTATTTCACAATCAAATTAAAAAAAGCAAAATGGCCACAGACATAAAAAAGCACCATCAATCAGTTCATAAAATGCTTAAATTCAGCACAGAATTTCACAGATTAGTGATAAATTAATGAAAGCAGGATGACAACCATAACGTTAAGGCAATTTTAACAGATATTCTTTTTCTGTAAACTTCAGTGGAGTTTAATGAAGTTATTCAATCTGATGTACTGTAGCAGCGTGGTTAATAAAACGACCTCACAAGGTATTCGTGTGTATTAGAGATTACATTGTTTCTGTTTCAAAGACTGAGACAAAATCCCTTGTTTACCAGAACTGTTGACTCATTGTTTTACTTCCATCAAGGCAAACTATTGTTCCCTTAAGGTAACATAACTGTGTATATTTGGAATGAATAAAAATGACGAGTAAGTGCATAAAATGCTTGTTTGAAACATTATGAGAAATACAGTCAAATCTAAAACTGTAACCTGTGAACACTGTGTTTTTGTACAGAGAAATAATGTTGGCATGAAAGGAATGTCACTGCATCTTTTAACTGTATGATTAACCCTTTGAGACCTAGATCGACATCCGTTTTCTTGTGCTGCTTTCCTCTTCATGCTGCGTAACCCTTTAAAACACGAGCAAATTGGTTTGGTTTTGTTTAAAAACATGGAGAAGAAAGGCAGTGAGCAAACTGCAAAAAATAGGAAAAAGTTACGAGAACATGACCTGAAAATGAGTTTAAAAAAGGGGGAAATTTGAGTCATTTTCTTGTTCTTTTTACTCATTTTCTGTGCTTATTTTCAGGTAATTATATTTTTTCTAATTTCTTGTTAATTTTCAGGTCATGTCTTATAACGTTACTCATTGCCTTTTCCCCATTTTTTTTTGCAAGAAATTAAATCCATTTGCTCAAGCTTCAAAGGGTTAAAGTAACATCACAAATTATACAATTTTCGTTCTGACTGTAGCACTACTGGATTTTTAATCTGACTCTAAAGAAACTGTAGATGTAATCATATTATATGTTTACATGGAATCATAGGGGAGAGGTAGGCAAACATTTAAAAACAGTCACTGAAATAAAAAAACAACACTAAAATAAAAAACAAGCAACTGATGTTAACATTTCTCATGAATTAGATTCAGTAGCAGCAAATGTGAATGAATGAGTTAATGATTGTGTCCCTGAGTAAACAGCTTCTCATGTGATCTGTTGTTGTGGGGGGAGAAAAATCAGCTGCTGTTTTTCTACAGTCAAGAGCAACAAATATTCACAATACCACACAAAGCACTTGTGGTATTACTGCATTTTACATCCCCTCGGCCAATGTGCAGCCACACAATGCTCCCATTATCTGGGAATGTTTTGCCTCACCGGCTCAGAGGCCTCCGAATCAGCAGAGGATGCCTCATAAGGTGATATGATCCCCAAGACAGACGTGGTGCTTCACTCAGGAGCCCCGAAAACTGAGTTAAAACAGTCATCTCCCATGATAAATGAACAGGAACTGTGTCTTTAAAAAAGTTGGTGAAAAAATTACACGTCTCACTCCTGCTAACTGCAGTTGTCCACACATTCCTGAGCGCGGGCGAACACGTGATAGACGTTGACCAGAGGGAACATGGTGAGCGCTCCGATGAGGGAGCCGGCCTGGATAGAGATGCCGCACCACAACAAGGCAGTGTGACCCGCCTCGTGGAGCAAAGTCCCAATCACCACCTTCAGATAGGAGAAGAGGCCGGTGAAAATAATCCAGGAGATGACCTGCAGGGGGCACAAGAAGGCAGCTGAAATCAGTGACGTAAAAGCAGGAGGAGAAACAGCAGGCTTTGACTGCTGTGTTTTAAACTACAAAGATGAAGCAGGATCAAGGACAATTGTGATTTCTAGACTAATAAGTCTACGCTCTACCTACTTTAAAGGGGAACTCCGGTATTTTTCAATTTGGACCCTTTTTTCACATGTTTTTGTGTCAATGTGACTTGTGGAAACAACTTTTTTGTTGTTGTTGTTAATGCCTCTGCGCTGGCGACAGCTGTGGCTGGAGGCGGTACGTTTTTCGGGTTGTCCGTGAACATCTGTCTAATTTTTATGAACACGACATCTCAAGAACGCCTTGAACGAATTTTCCTTGAATTTGGCACAAACGTCCATTTGGACACAACGATGGACTGATTAGATTTTTGGGGTCAAGGTCAATGTGACATCATCTTTGTCTTTGTATTAATGCAATATCTCAGGAACACCTTGAGGGAATTTCTTCAAATTTGGCACAAACATCCACTTGGACTCAAGGAAGAGCCGATTAGATGTTGGTAATAGTAGTCTCTTGTGTAAATAATCAAAAGTTTTCTACCTTTGGAAGAAAAGAAAATAGTCATTCTGAATTTTGGAATTTTGTCACAAAGAGTAGGATTCTTTGATCGATAGTTTTTATTAAACTTATTAAACGCTAAGTTTTTGATTAAGACCAAAATGTTGTACTTTCAGGCTATCTGTGTTTTCAAAAGTTTGACTTAAAAAACAGTAATTCTCAAAGTAATTTATTGTCAAAAAGTGTCATTTTGGTATTGGAACTAAAAACCTGGGTGTTGTGTTGATACATTTTTTGAAAACCCTAGCACTCATTTAAAAATCTACTCAAAACCCACCTTTTCAAAAAAGTCAGTCTGTCTCCCACTGCCTCCCCAAATCTGAACTGTCAAAACTTCAATATTTTGTATTTGTATTCTGTTCTTTGTATTTGTGTATGTTTTACGTTTAATGAAAGCATCTTTCAGTGTATATATTGTATTTTGCATTTATTTTTTGCATTTCATGTTAAGTGTCTTTGAGTTCTTAGAAAAGCGCTATACTGTATAACGCCTATCAATTATTATTATTATTATTATTATTATTATTATTATTATTATTATCTAGAACTGTTTAGTGTTGCCACTCACCACTAAAGCAGTGCCAGTGGGGTTTCCCAGTAGTGGAGGACAGGGGCTGAGTGCCGCTAACGCCATGAGATATGCAGCAAACACTCCCCCTGCTAAAGACAAGAAGCCCAGACCAGACGAGGCCCTGGAAGACAGAAATAGGGCCAATTAAAACATTGTAGCCAAAGTTGTTATAAGAACAGCTATCAGATGTAAAAATAACTGTTTTTAAAAGTACTCTGTGTTTAATCATTTATCTTTTCTCACCTCAGGACAACAAACATGGCTAGAAAGCAGGCCAGGGGGTTTGCTATGTTGCCAAGGACCACAGAGAGGTGAAAGGTCATGGTGCCGTAGGGCAAACAGGAGAAACTCTGCACAGACGGCAGGACCCCGTTGGTGAGGGCATTGGAGACGGCGAGCAGCGCCAGCAGGTAAATGTTCCTCTTTGTCCAAAATGTCTGTGGCAGCTCCTCCACCTGCACCTGGTCCTCAGACACAGGTGTCCCTCCGTTCTGCAGCGGGTGTGTTTCCTCTTCGTTTTTGGCCACTGCTGCGCTGTCAGCCTCCTGTGGCGCATCGTCTTCCTGCGACCCTTTCTGTCTTCGCATTAAAGCCAGGAAACTCAGAGCTGAGATTGTGAGCATGACGCACAAGAACCAGAAAAAGTTCTGTGCAGGAAAGTTCTCTTTTAAGTACTCCGGCTGCACTGTGCCGTTTACAGTTTTACACTCCAGCTTGCTGACGCCTTGACCTAAAGACACGATACAAGGAAACAAGGCGCTGAAGCCCTGACCGATGAAGAACGTGCGAATGTACTGCGGGGGGTAACTGAACATAAAAGGCAGGAAGGTGACGTTTGACGTACAACAAACAAAAGACAATACAAATGTGAAAAGCAGGAACGGCAGGGACCTTTGTTCTCCAGCTATTATGACGGTGTTTGACCAGAAGACGGCGAGAAGACCGGACGCTACCACCGCCAGCAGCTGGATGCTGTGGATAACGAGGCGCTCGTTTAAACGCCCCGGAGCACAGTGGTGCGTGACGGTCACTGCTATTGGACCGATGTTTCCAAACGCTATCAGCACTGAGAGATAGGCCGGCAGGTTCCACCCTAAAACAAGGAAAGACAGTTACGTTAATGAATTACCGATAAATCATAACAAACTTTTAAATGTTTCTGTATTATTCTACTGATGTGCAGATGCATCGTTTGTCTCATTTTATATATGTATTTTATAAATTATTGACCGGATATTTGTAAAAAATCGAACTTCACAGTGAAGTAGTGTGTTGGAGTTCACACATTTTTTAAAATTACTTTCTCCTGTGGATGCATTAATCATTTGTTAGTTTAGAAAGTAGGTCATTCCATAACAGCTCACCATTGGCCTCCCAGTTTCTATCTTCATCTTTCAAAACCCTTCAGCTCTTTTTGGTTTTTTTTAAGTTATGCATTTTTTAAGCTAGGCTGCTTCAGAGATAAATTCATAATTTTTCAGTGTTTCTGTTCAATTTTGTCCCTGGATTGGGTTGAAAGTTGTCCTGAATATCCATGAAACCCTTCGGATAATTTAAAACATCGATTCATGTAAATCACTGTTGCTGAATGTTTTACACCAATCATTTTTTTAGCTGAATGGAAAACATTTTCCACAGATATTTTTAATGAAGCTTTAGAGTTAAAACCTACTATTTAAGATATTTTGGCTGTATATTTTCCCAAGACGAATATTTAATGTCCTTGAGACTTTATATAGAAGAGTGTTAATACTTAAAAAAAAAACAAATAGTATATTACTCTTTTTTTACAAAATAGTTAATTTTTCATTCTTTTCATTGGCTTTAATGTTGCATTCAGTAGGTAGATATTTGTACAATGTTTTTTCTTTTGTTTTTTTTTAACTTTTATTTAACCAGAAAACCTGTCTCTTGGGATTAAAAATCTCTTTTTCAAGAGTGTCCTGGCCAAAAAGTTACAGACAACATGTAACAAAAATACAAAATCACAATATAAAACTCCAGAACAACTGAACTAGTTTCTGGCATCAATTAGGAGTCCTAGACAAAGCAAGTCTGGGCCGATCCCACCTGAAACAAGTTTGGGTGGATTCTTGCAAAATGGATTGCAACATAACCAGCGGTAAACAAAAGAGTAAAATCATCATTTAATTTTTTCATGGGGCAGTTTGATGTGATAGTGAAATCACAGAGCTCTACTGGACAAAATAAAAAAGATAAATTTTTGAAAATAAAAGATTTTTTGTTGTAGGGTATTTTGGGTGTCCTGTACAAATTTCAACCAAATTCAGTGAAAAATAAGTCGTTGAGGCTTCGAACAGTCTGAAAAAATATTAATTTAGCTCAGAGGGCCCAACTTCCAAAAATCATATATAAAAATATTTGGAGTAGAGGTATGGAAATTTTCAGGGACCTCTGAATTTAATTTAGTTTTGTATATGATGTTTTCCCCCAAGGCAGTGGACGACTTGAACTTGGGGCCCCTGAGGGAGTTGCTGTGAAATGACCCCAATATTCACTTTATTTTCACATAAAATAGATGTAAAGAATATTTTTTATTGAAAATATAACATCACATCTCAATGAGTAGAAAAAAAGGGGAAAAATCACAAAAGGTAAAAAGATAAACAAACTAAAACCACAAAACAACATATGAGAAAAATAAATAAGTGAAATAAATGCATTTTTAAAAATTCAACAATGTTTTTGAATTGAAAACTGGTGATTTTAGAAATAATTAAACTTATCTTGCTGATAAAAAAAAGCAAGGTGTACGAGACGTGCCCTAAAAATTAGCTTGGGACATTATTAGACATTATCAAACAATGTAGGGAAAATGGCCAGAAATTTGATAAATCTTTTTCTTTTACTGTTTTTTACTTTTCTTTTTTGCTGTAGTTGACTACTTCAAGGAAATTCTCTTTCTTTTTACTATTTTATAAAGATAAACAAATAAATACATTTTAAAGCCTAGGGAAAATGGCCAGAAAAACTATAATTATGAAAATTGCAATTTTATATTGAACATTATGTTGCAGAGAGAAAACGAATGAATGATTTTTTTTCTTTCTTTATTTTATATATCTATAAATATATCTATATTTTATTTTAGCTGTGTTAAGGTAATTTCCTTACTGGCTTTTGTTTGTTACTTGTCTTTTTGTTTGTTTAAATGTTGTTTTGTTGTAACTATTTACTATTTTTTTCAATGATGTGCTATAAGTCCTTGCACATTAAAGTCCTTTCCAGATGTTTTGTTTTTCTTTTAATAATGTTGATATTTATTCTAGTGATGGAGGTAGGTTGAGTAGCCTTATAACGTATTTATACTTAGTTACTCCACCAGTGAAAAGAAAAAACAAGGTGCATTTTCTGATTATTACTATGTTATTAACTGGTGCTAATATACCCCTAAGTATGATGCATCTTACATAGAAAACAGTTATTATTTCGTTATTCTGAATCTTAAAGCCATCACAATGGAAACGTTACATCGGTACTACAATAAGCAACGTTAGCTAGCTAGGGTCGTTAGGTTCAAGCTAACTTTGCTAAATTTCGGCTAAAGTCCCATCAAACATTAAATAACAATACATGACTTTATTTTAAGAAAATCTTAAATATCCCAAAGGCCAGATTAGGTGACCATATGTTATCTCTTGGCAGAAGTTGGACCACTGACCTTCGGGCAGCATGTTGACAACCACCGGGAGCTCGACCCACAGACTGTTGACGGAAATCCAGGAGCCCATGGCGAACAGAGCCACCAGCCCGTGGGTCACCGCCGCGCTGCTCCACCAGCTACCGGACATGGTGCCGCTATCTCCGGCCAAGGAACAAAGACAACACCGGTAAGCCTCTGACTTTGTAATGTTTAAACACCAACGTGTCCCCCAGAGTCCACCCGCTGCTTTAACCTGAAGAATGGTGGACACTTACGCAAAGTTCCCGCCCCTTCAGTTTCCTTCGCTTGCCCCTCGTAAATTCCCACGTCGCCGTTGTATAAAGCATTTCTAACGGGTTATCATTTTATTTGTCTGTTTTTGGACGCAAAACCAGTCCATAAATTTAACTGGTAAATAATATATAAACATGAGTATGTAGTGAGCAACAGCCCCTCTGTCAGTTGTTGCTGTGTAACCGTGTTTTTCGTGCTCGTCCTAGTATTTATTTCAGTTTTCCGAGAAAATTAAACGCACCTTTGACAAAAGAATCCTCCTCCAACGCCGGTTGGATAAAATCGGTGCGTTCGTTTTACTCCCGCTGACAGTTGATGCGGGCGGTGTCTCAGTTGTAATCTACATCATGTTCAAACTGTATGTGTTATGAAAAATATATTAATTAACCAGTATATTAAAGGTATCGGCACACATTTAGACTAAATAGCAATAAAGCATTCGATTATTTAACTAATTATACTCATGACTAATTTTAACTGTACAATTAACCCCTTAAAAGCTTGGAGAATTGGCTTCAGTTCTTTCAAAAGGATGGGAAGAGGGCAACGAGCAGCTTAAGAAATAAGCAAAAAAGAAGAAGAAAATAGTAAAAGGTTACACTACCTTTGTATAAGCAACAAAGAAAAGAAAAGACAAAAAACCCCAAAAATAAACAAGAAAATGACCTCAAGAAAGTGCTAAATAAGAAAGACAAAAAAACATTTAACAGGCTTTTTTTTTCTCACTGTGACATCATTTTCCAATATAAAATTCTAAAATGTATAAGTATATTTATTTATTTATTTTCAATTTTGCAGGACTTTTCTTGCCAAATCATTGCATTTTCCCCCCATGTACTCTGAAGAAGTTTCTGTGCTTGTGAAGGCATCTGAACTCAGCTCAAGAAAGCTGATGTCAGTCCAGGTGTTAAAATAGGCATCAATACATTTTTAAATGTATGTATTAATCTATTTATAAACAAGCTAAATTATAAAAATATTTATGTTTTGATGTTAAAGTGTGCTATAAAATTAATTATTATTTAAAAAAAAATAAAAATGACATGAATCCATCAAGAAATAATATAACTGCATAAAATACATAAAACAGCCAATAATTACATATATTAGCTATTTTTAAGGAGAATCTCAAAAAAAAAAAACCTGAAAAGGACCCTAATTTGCAAAGACTCATAGCCCTCGATTGATTTATTTGTAATACAGTTCACTTTATGCAATCTTTGTTTTTTTTTTTTTATCTTTTTCTTTTTATGAATGATTATAATAATTTAATTGGGGAGGTATTTCCATAAGCCATTTTCGGCCTCTAATTTATCCTGCACAATGTTTAAAACCTTTATGTGCTAATAAACTTTAACCAAGACGAAAAGAATCAGGGAAATGCAAATAGGAAGGAAAGGCCTGATTAAAATCTGTATTCATTGTATCAATTCAATTTGTAAATCCAGTTAATTCTTTTCAAACTGAAATCTGAAATCTATTTTTACATTTAATTCAGAAAATCAATTATGTTTGTAAATGATGTATTATTTGCTGTTTCATGTTTGTTTGTAAATCCCTTTAAGTCGAACTATTTATATATGGGTTAATATTTCATTTGTGAATTATTTTAATAATTTCTCTTACTATTGTCAGTTAAAACATCAAGTAATGAATTACTTTGTAATTAAGTCTCTTTATTTACAAGTTACCAAATCAACTAACAAACAAATGTGAAGCACTTCTGGTCTCTTAAACCACCGCTGCTCAAATGTAATAATGCCTATTTGAATAGTACAGTTGGTTAACAATTAAATGCTTTATTCCTATTTCCGTGACACTTCTGATCCTCCATATCATGCAACTGCAAGCTCTAATAGTTGTTGTTAGTTACAGGGCTTGGGGACGTTGATTAGTGTGTTTTCCACAGAAAATAATTGAGGCCTTGACATTTAGCACAGTGACCCCAATAAACCCCTCTCTCATTTCTGCTTCCTTGTATTGTTGAGTCTGTCTAAATCAACATCTTTAATAAGAATGAACTCGCTGACATGGCTGATGCCTGTGATGCAACCACAAATACCCTTCAAATGTGAAAAACACACAAGTTATTATGTGAGTGACAAAAACAAAAACACTGACTGTTGATGGAAAACAGCCATGAACTTGAACTTAAACTGGGTTGGTTTTGTAACAGAATTCTTTTTATAGTTTATCATACAGAATGAGAAAGTAAATATGAACAGAGATGTTTATTTTGTCAATGTTTTATACAACATATTTTTTTCATATCAGTGGTTGGCAAACCTCTGACTAATGGGTACTATTTTATGTTTTAAAAAAAGGTCTCAGCAACAAAAAACATTGTCAAAGGCACCAAGCAAATTAAAAAACATTAAAAAGTATGACAGCTACAAAATCAAACCTTACAATTTCAGCTACTGGCACTGAAAATACATGACATCGGGCTTATGCTGAATCACACTTTATATTTGTTTGGCAAGATTGAGGTCATTGTGTGTATTTCTTCTTGGTCTGCAAAAATATGAGTTCCCCTACATTTTTATGGACATTTCAAAACTTTTCCATCACTTTTCAAGGTACCATTATATATATATTTTTGTTTTTCAAAACTGTCAGATACAAACTCTTAACATGATTTATTGTGCTGCTCTAAGTTGACATGTATGAAGAACCCCAGAGCGTGGCGTCCCAACACCTCCAGCTCCCTCTTCTCAAAATTCAATGGTTTTTTAAATTTTTTTTTTTGTTCAAACAAAACTGTCAATGATTTTTTAAATTTTTTTTTACTAATTCCAGTCTCTTAAACAAGATTGTTAAATTCCATGACTTTTTCCAGGTGTTTCATGACTTTGGGAACCCTTTTTCACATGAGGAAGTCACAACACACTTATCCCTCAGTGTCACACTTTGATGCAATCACAGCCCTCCTGTGCTGTTGTATTCACTTTGACCAGTCGCAGCGTACGTCGCATACTGTGTCACAGCCTTGGATTTCGTCTTTTTAGGTGCCAAAACGAGAGAGTACCCCGGTTTGACACGAGGTAGCGCGAGCTTCAGCTTCAATGCCATCTGAGTGCTGTTTTGGAAGACTTCATTCAAGTGTGGTTCTGTGTTGTTCAGGATCATTTTCTGGTACAATATCTCACAACGGAGCGCTTCCCGTTTCTCAGTTCGGGGTTTACCATCGAAACGCAGCAGAAGTTTGTCGACGTCCTGCTGCGTCCTGCACGGCCCTCCATTCCTGTTCACTGTGGCGATTATGTAATCCCTATCCATGATCTCCTCACGCTCTTCTTCCACCTTTGGCTCCCTTTCTCTGTAACCTCTTACAAACTGCGGACTATGACCATCCTTTTGGCTGCTCTTCTTTCTAGAGTGCCAACCGTAAGATTCATCGCCACTATTGTCAGATGAACCGTATCGGTCGTTGTCTTCCTGAGAGCTGTCCATCTTCTTGCGTGAGCGTTTGGGGGACTTCTCTGATTTTCTCTTCCTCTCCGGGTCCCCTTCGCTGAATGGATATTCCGCCATCAAGACGGAAAACGTGCAACTCACAAGTTCTGAGCTCAGCTCTGGTGGAGGGACTTGAGCAAACGAACCTCCTGGCAGGAAATCCTTCAGGTGTTCGTCAGTGACGCCGGCAATCACCTTAATTATCCTCTTCAGACAAGCTCTGATTAGGTTTCTGTTTGTGTGCCAGTGACCGCAGTACTGAAACACTCCTTCATAGGTTTTCTCCTGCAACGGGAACTGCAGAAAAACATTTGTGGTCCCTTCCGGCTCCAGCAGCGTCGAAGGATCTTTGGACCAATCGAGGAACTTTTGGTAGAGACAGAGTAAGTACTGGCTGAAAAGCGAGTACTCTCCTCCACTTTTCAGAAGCTGCCAGTAAGGACCAATGATTTTGCAGTAAACAATGGCAAGAACGCACACAAGGCTCTGTATAACAGAGTCATTAGCATCTGCGGCGACACACTCCAGGACAATGTTTGCATCGTTGGTCATTGACAGCAGATCGGAGAAGAAGAGAGCCATCTCTTTGTGATGGTGGATGAGACCGGCTGCAGCTTCAAAGTAGTGGTTGAATCGGTTCGACTGATTTACTTCAAGCCTCGAGGGGTTGTTCTTTTCCTCGCAGAAAGCTACCCAGTGTTTCCTGTAGTTCTGCATGTCAGGGTTTTTATGGCTTAAGACATCACAAGCCATGTGGATGTAACGTGAGGTGGCACTTTCGGAGAAATTCACAAAGTTGTTGAATTTTGGCAGCTTGTCACGGCCTAGTTTCTCTCCCGTCGACAGAATGATCTCTTTTTCAAAGCTCATGATCTGCTGCTCCACGGCGTCATGCATGTCAACGAGGAAGTTGGCGTTGTGGTTTAAAAATACCACGGGATAAACGACCGAGAAGTCTTCACACAGTGAGTCAAGTTTTTTCTCAAACTCTGCCATGGCTGGATGCTCCTTGCATGTTAGAGCATACTGATTTTTGAGGAGATCTAAGCAAACTTGCTTGCATGCTTCAGTTTTCCCACCGTACACACGTGACAGCTTTTGAACAGACAACATTGCGATGTCGAGCAGGGTCAGAGCCTCTTGTTTGTGATGTGACGTTTCTCCTTCACTGTTGGAATCGTCCGTATCCTCATCATTTTCATCATGAGTGACGTGTTCTCTCCGTATCACTTTCCTTACAAGTCCTACATTCATGTCAGACTCCACATCTTGCATTATTTCGTAGGTCTCGTATTCCTCCTTGATGGTAACTTTTTCATAATTTAAGAGGTCATCTCTTTTCACACGTTTCTTTGGAATGAATTTGGGCTCTTTTTTCCGCACCAGCTCAAATGGACTTTGAAGCAGATTTTCCATCATTGCATTCCTCCTGTGGCTCCTTGTTTCGTGATTGCGGTAGTGCAGTTTTAACTTTTTTATCTTGGCTCTCAGGACTTGGTATGCCTTTTGAATATTCCCATCCTTACAAAACTCAGGGTTGAAGTTCCTAAGCCATTGAACGAGAAAGAGTGGCGTGATTCGCTCCCTGGAGACAAAGTTGCTCAACTCTAGAATCAGTGCATTCGTGACCTCGATCGACTGCGCTCGCTCTGAGAAATCCGTCATTTCCAAAAGGTGGTGTCGCTCAACTCCGATGCTGTCACATATTGGGCCAACAAAATTGAAGTTGACATACGATTCCAGGAAGGTCAGCCTTGCGTCACTTCCCAGACTCAGTGTTGTTGCGATGCCTCTTTCGATCAAGCGACGGAAGTCAGTGGACTGATGGTTGGGGAAAATTTTCTTGAGCCATTCTACGATGGCAATCCACGGGAAGTTATTGTCCTCTATCATGAGTCCAACTTGAATCAAAAGTCTGTTCTTGCATGGCCCCTTCTCAAGCTCTAATCCTTCTCCTGATTGGGGACCGATGAAGTCTGCAACGAGCCTCCAGTAGTACTCATCTCCTGAAAAACACAAAAGTTGGCAAGTGAGCAGCAAATTAGTGCTTGAGGGAGGCGAAACTGCAAGTTTTTATGCAAGGACGTATGAAGGTATGACCTGCTAAAAAGTCTGTGATTTTTACTGGATTAAATACATTTAAATGTGCTTTAATAAATCCTTAATGCACCAAGTTAGATGTAAAAAATTATATGTTTTTACAATGTTTCACTCTGCTGCCGGCTTTTGTAAACCTCTAACTTCTCCCCTCACCACTTGGTGATACAGAGTCTTAAGGCACAGCTGCCAGTTCCACCAGTAGAGTCTGGAGACTGAGCTCTGGTGGTGCGTGCTGTGCACTACATACAATGAAGTTTAAAAGACAGAGGATGCCAGTATTGAAAAATAGTATTGAAAAACATAACTTTTTACTTTTAGGTTACTGATTTCTAAATACCCTGTTATACTGTGAAATATGCTAAAAACTTGTTTAGTAGTGCATGTATAATATGGAGAATTTGGTCATAGAGCCATCTTAATAACAGCTTTATTACATGGTCATTTAACTTACTCAGATTGGCTTCAGTTACAGCACTTTTGCCACAAAGTGAGAAATCTCGTCCTTCCTCCATTGTGTGCTGTTTTAAAAGAGAGAGATGGTAGAAAGAGAAATGGTAAAAATGCTAAGTTGCAATCTTGAGCTTCTATACAGTCTGATTGGCATTCACGCGGTATCATAAAGTCTGGGTTAAACGTAATGTTTAAAGAATTAAATTGTGATCTGTGTTTTTTAATGTCCATCATCACTGTTATAACTACATCTGTTTTTCATTTATTGCAGTTAACCCTTTGAAACTGAGGTAATTGGCTTTCTTTCTTTCAAAAACATGCGAAGATGGCAATGAACAACAAAATAAGAAATGACTCTAATATTATCAAACAACAAGGATGGGAAAAAAATGAAAATAAAAATAATACATTTTAAAAAATTAAATGCATAGAAATAATTTGGAAAAAGTGCTTATCCGTTTTCACTACCCTTTTCTTTTATTTTGCATAATATAGCTATTTTTTAAGTATTATTCACAACTTTGCTTTCATTCACTCAAATTCAACCACAAAAAGCTGAGTAAATAAATCTAAAAGACCACAATTGCATCAGTTCATTATAATGCCATTTCGCAAAATTGAATTCTGGTAATATTTACATTTATAATATAATATATTTATAATTTTCAGTCAGTGCTTTATATCATGTGTGCCCTGAATGAGCAGGGAGGTGAAAAAAGAAGAGTAGCAAGTTTCATAGTTTCAGTGTTGTCCTGGAGAATTCACCTCTGCAGAAAAATGCCTCCTCTTGGCTCTAGCATGCACACCAACACAATACTGTAGGAAAATTTACTCCTTTCCGTTCCTGAAAAAGAGATGAAAAGAATAAGTTAACATTTTTTAAATGTTTGACTCATTCTAAGGCTTTAAGCTGTGCTGTTGAATTGTATTATGTTGTGCTGAAAGGTGTTTTAACCATCAAGTCTGACCTTTCTGACATAAATAGAGTGGACACAAAATTAGAAAAAAGGGCCTCGTGCCACGTTTTTGCCTTTTTTGGGAGACAAGTCTGTTCTACCAGCAAGACCTACAAAGGCACAGTTTGGGTTGGTTCTTGCAGGCTTCTTTAATACATCCAAGATTATACTGAGGAACTGGCAAAATACAAGCACACCTTGTTATAAGGAGTGGATTGATCTCAAGACTTTTATGGCCTCATACCAGCTAATGCAACTGGAAGGTTTTTAAGTAAAGATTTACTGAAATGTACGGTAGCTTTCTTAGTTTTAATAAAAGAAAACTATATATCTATGCCAAGTGGAGTGATGTGTTTATGGGCAACTTTGCAAGAAATGACCATCAAATTTTGAGCAAAAATAAAAGGTGACACGAAAATGACCTCAACATTAGTTTTGGGGGATTATAAGCCGTTATCAAAAAACTTAGGGAGAATTTCCAGGAAATGTAATTATGCTTGGGTAATCTTCTTGTCACTCTTTACTAATTTCTTGCAAATTTTTGGGACATTTCTTGTTAAGTTGCTCATTGTCTTCTTGTGCTTTTGAAAGAAACTAAGCCAATTTGCTCAGGTTTCAAAGGGTTAAGCTGTGCTGTTGTTTGTTTTTCAGTTTTTGATTTCTGTCTGTGGACTTTGTTACCTGCAAACTAGTGAATGTTGTTTTGTACTTTTATGTTGCAGGATATTTGAGGAAAGAATAAAACAAAAAAAAGAAATAGCCCCTCATTATAACACAATACAGTACAACAGCACCACAAGAAATTATGTGGGAAAAATGTAACTGTAAACTTTAACTGTAATTTTAAACATAGTAATTTTGAATCTGATTAATTATACTTATTAATTATCTAATTATTCTAATTATACATCATTTTCCCCTAGCTTTTGCCGTATACACTCCCCTCCAGCTTTTTAAAAACAATTTTCATATTCTATACATTTCTGACAATTTGTTGAATATTTCTTACCAAGTTGCTAATTGTCTTTTTCCCATGTTTTTGAAAGAAATTACACCAATTTGTCCAAAGTTTTAAATACCACTGAAAGGCGTCTGAAAGCAGCACAAGAAAGTGGTGTTGCTCCAAGTTTCAAAGGGTTAAACTGCATGTTTTTTTTGTTTTGTTTTGGGTTTTTTTTTTAGAAAAGTACACCTTACCAGCTGGAGAGTAAGTGCTGTTTTGTGCCACCTTGTGGGAGTTGGGAGTGCAAACTATGCAGGGAATCCCTCCCCCACCCACAACACTGCCCGATAGCTGCACACATGCAAGAATGACCCATTTTTATTCTTATACATACAATTAAGATAGCAATAACAACCTTACGGTAATCTTTGTGTTTACTGGTTGCGACTGTGACCAGAATTTTAGAAAAATTAAGCATAAACACTGCAAATTATGCCGCTCTACCTCAGCATGCTAATGTTAGCCTTGTGAGCATCTTGCTAGTGTTAGCACCAACTTTACCTGCAGGAAATTCAGCGTACTGTACTACAATAATCCTCCAAAAATCCCAGAGCAGAAGCGCTGTGCTGCATGCTGTAACATTTACAAATATTTTGAAGTAAATAAATATTAAAAGTATTTTTTAAAGCGTAACTTCTTACCCAGAAACTAACGTTACATCACCGAGAAGTTCATCTTATCTCCTCACAAACAGCCCTCTGGTGCACTACTCACAACAACACACAGCGTGCTGCAGTCAAACACCAAGCTCGTCTGTGATTGGACAGGTTCACGTAAGGCGGGATGTTGTGGTGGTATCCACCAATCACAGCGGGGATGTGCAATGCATTGTGGGTCTGCTACTGGAGCTGGAAGATGTTAGCCGCTGCGCGGAACTAGCAGCAGGTAATGAAAAATAACAACAAGATACTGTTTTCTTTCGATCAGAAAGCATTTGTGTGAGTGGTGTTTGTTGTCAACGCAGTAGCAGCGCCGTCGCTAATGTTGTGCGACGTTATATTACGCGGCAAGTCGTTAACTGACGAGTTAACCGAAACAATAATGTTAGCTAACTTATCATTGTTAGCCGGTTTGATTCATTTAGCTAGCTGACAAATCCGTGTTGCTGTCGATTATATCAATAAAGGCTTTGTTTGTTGTTAATGCCAAAGAAAACGTCGTTGTATTGCGTATTTGTATAATTCAGTGGTCCCTTTCTCCGTTTAAAGAAAGTGCAGGGTGGCTCCGTGTACAAACAGTCGAGGAGCAGCTGGAAAATAAAAGCTCTTATGAAAACACGGTAGTCTTTTAAAACTACATTTGTCCTCGCGTTTTTAATAATTTGATGTTAATGAAACCTGGACAGACAAACCCGAGCAGATTGGTTGATTTATTTTGAAAACAAGGCAAAAAGGAAAAGAGCAACTCGCCAAGAAATGTCCCACAAACTGTAAGAGGTTAGTTAATGGTGACAAGGGAAAAAACCCGGAGAAAGAAGTAAGAAAAAGAGGGAAAACAGTTTATTTAAAAAAAAAAGAAGAAAATACTGAAATGGTATGTATAATTATTGTTTTAAAACAAGAAAAACATAAAAAAAAAAAGCTAACTTTTAGTGCTTCTTTAGTCACGGGTCACGTTGTTGTTTCTTTTGCAAAATTTCAGGTAACTTTTAGATGATTTCTTGGCAATGTTTTGGGTCATTTCTTGTACAATTACTCGTTGCCTACTTATGTTCTTGAATCAGATCAATTTTCTCAGCTTCTGAGAGGTTAACCATTACAAACTGCTCGCTTCAAATTTGACCTGTTTTGACATTTGGAAGCTGTTATGACCGGCTCACAGACTGCAACACATGACGGAGATTTACTCATAATTAATATCTTAATCAAACTATATTTATTAAAGCAAATCAAAGCAAACAATAAGGTGTGATAGTTTGGGTCAGACAGTTACACATCTATCTTATTATTCATGGATTTTTACAGTTTCCTGGATCACAAATGGACATCATAGTTATCCATTTGAAACCTAGACAACAACATCACGAATTTGAGCTGCGTTCAGACGCCTTTCATGGGTATTCACACTGTTAAACCACTAAGAAAATTGGTTTGATTTCTTTAAAACACATGAGAAACTTGGCAAGAAATGTTCTGTAAAATGCCAGAAATTAGTAGATTAAGAAAATTATTATTAATATTATTATCAGGAGAAATATATGGGATGAAAATAATGTATAATTATCATATCAATTATCATTTACAGATTAAAAATGATTCTGTTAAAAGTGACTATATTTTTTAAGCACTTTTCCGGGTCTATTTCTGTATTTTACCTTTTTTAATGTATGTTTTATTTATTTTATTCCTTTGTGGTTTTATTGCTCCTGCTGTTGTTTTTGGTCTGTTCTTTTGTTTTACTTTATATTGACATTTTATGTCTTGCATCTTGAATTACTTGTACTCTTGTACTAGTTTCATCTTGCTTTTGTTCAGTAGGACTTTGTATCACATTTCTGTTTCGCTTTGTTTGTCAAAGAACTTTGTAAACTCTGTTTTTAAAGGTGCTATATAAAAAGAAGTTATTATCATAGTCTACTTTAAATCGCCCACACAGAGACAAACAGATCTTATTTTTATTCTGTTTTCAGATGTGGATATGTCACTCTTGAGCCAGTGTCTGGTTTTGTTTGAATGAAGCTCATGGTAAAGACTAACAAGCAACACATGATGGATCCCCCTGAGGCAGAGGCTTCAACCAACACTGAAAGAAGAGAAGACACCGCACCGAGCACGTCAAATGCTTCAGATCAAGGAGAAGACGGACCAAAGCCAAAGAAGGCATCTTTGAAGAGGAAGGCTGATAAACCTACAAACGCAAAAACCAAGAAGCACAAAAAGGCGCGAGTCTCCAGGCCTGTCCCGCTCGGCTACACCGTCCATCAGGGGGAAGATATGCTTCTTGTCATATCGAGTTCCACTTCTCAGTACGACGGTTCAGCCTGGACTCCCCCAAAGAAGGGAAGCAAAAAGAAGAAGAAGCTAATGAAAGGAAAAGTAAAAACTAATCAGATTAAGAAAAAAAAGACAGTGTGTGCCAAACCTAAAGTGAATAGTATTCCCGTTGCCAAAGAAGAAGAGGACATCAATTTGTTTTTGCCACAGAAAGCAGCAGACCACAGATGGGGTCAAAGTCTTCCTGAAGAGGTGCTAATCAGTATTTTTCAGATGGTGGTCGATCAAGATGGTGCTGTACCATTTCTATGCAGGTAATAAACACACATTTGATTTGATAAATCTTAGTAAATACTAAGATACAATACCCCGTGTCAGTGTGTCAATAACAGTTTGGATATACTGTGTTATTGTGTTATTTTGGAACATAAATTCCACACTGAATGTTTTCGTTTGTTATGAATTAATACAAGAAGTTTTCTGATGTAGGGTGGGAAGAGTTTGTCGTCTGTGGAACGCAGCCGCCTCCAGTCCGGTGCTTTGGCGTAAAGTGACCGTAGGTCACTGCTGGATTGCGGCAGGGAAAAGCCAACTGCCTAAAACTGAGAAGAGGGTTAAAGAGACGTTTCACTGGCTGGCACAAAACAGGTCTGTATTAGTAGTTTTGTAACATTTAAAACATACACAGTGTGAACTGAGATTTAGTTTGTGCTTAGATGTCTTATATTTTTTTATATCTTGAAAAAAAAAAAAAAAAAAACTGCACTCCTCATTTTGTAGATTCTCTCACCTACGAGACTTTTCTCTCTGTCACTGGACAAAGAATGTCACCTATGCAATAGAGGTGAGTCATCAAGACTAGAAATTTGTCCTTTTCAACTATTATTTTGTAATCTTCTGAATAGATTTGCCAGTTAACCGAGCCGAAGAAATTTAATCGGGCTACTATTTTGATAATCACTTTGTTGTTTGTTATTTTTCATCCGAAAATTCCAAATACGGCGTCATTCTAGCTTCTCAAATGTGAGTACTTGATTCTGATCTTTGTCACATTTGACAGTAAAGCTAAAGAAGATTTTTGAGTATTTGAAGAATTCATATAAAGCACTTAGGATGATGTAGATTAATTTAATATTTACAGAAACTGAATAAGTTAAAAATATTTTTCATTTTAATTTGAATACATTACATAAGGCTTCTGGAAATTATGATCTGACATTTTATAGACAAAATAATCAATTGCTAAAATATTTTGCAGGTGAATCAATAATGAAAGTATTTGTTGAGTCCACAGAGGCTCTATTTGAAGAGTCTAGTTCTAAAACAAGAAATCCACTATAAAATAAAATGTGTCAATGCTTATTTTCATATTCACATATTGACAAATGAATTATAGGTTGCAGTTTTTGTATTTATCATGGTTTTAGGGCTCATGTTATGATCCACTTTAGGTCTTGTCGCAGTTCTGCCCTCACCTCTGCTCCCTGAAGCTCTCGTACTGTACGGGCCTGACAGCCAAAGCCTTCCACAGCCTCGGTCTGCACAGCCGCTCTCTGCAGAGCATCAATCTCCAGTATTCAGAGGTGTGTCACACACCAGCACAGGAAACATTTTTAAGTCATAGTGTCAGTTTTAGGGTAAGATAAAAAAAATATTGTGGTGAACGCATTATGAAGTATATCACAGTTGGATTCATACCCTGGTTTAGGAATCATGGTTTTCCGAGCAGGTGTTCACGCGTCACGCTTGGTTCTGTAAACTGTCGGATCTGTAAGTTTGTTGAAAATGTGTTTTTATCGTAGTTTCAGGTCGAGGGACTCCTGGAGTACCTTGAAAATCACGGGAGCCAGATCAAGCAGATTTTGCTCACTCATGGAATGAAGAATGACAGACTTCTGAACGCCATCAGCGTAAGAAACCCAGCCCCTCTTTTCTCTAAAAAGTGTTTTGTTTCCCTTTGTCCGCATTACATACAGCCCAAGCTACGGAGGACAGATGAACTTGGTTTTCACTCAATGTATTGTCTTTTCAGAGGGGACATTGTCCTGATTTGGAGGTACTGGAGGTCAATACAAAGCTTGACAGTAAATATTGTGAACTTCCTGTTTGCATCCAGGCGCTACAGATGGCGTGCCCTAAACTCAAGGTAAAAAAACAAAAACAAAAAACCCTAACATTTCAGTTTTCAATGCCAATTTGACAATTCAAACCTGTTTGTTAATGTTACTGAATTGCGATGGCGATGCTATGATAATGTTTTATGTGTCTTTTGTTGTAATTGCTGTATATTGGGGGTGGATCACAGCCACATAAAGAAACTAATCATTATGAATGATCAGTTTTGCAGCTCTTGTGTACTTAAAATAATTGTAATGATTTTAGAACTTAAGCAATTTACAGCTTAGGCGATTGACAAAACGAGAAATTATTAATTGTTTTAGTCTTTTTCTTTTAGCAAAGATGCCACACTTTAGATGATACCAGCTTTTCAAATTTTTCATGTTGATGCTTTTCTTTGTAATTTATCATTGTAAACTAAAGATCTTTGGGTTTCAGACTGTTCGTTCGACAAAAATTAAAAACTACACCTGTCTCTGGCAAATATAATAAACATTTCTCACTATTTTACGGCATTTTACAAGCAAATTGATTTAATATGGAAGCAGTAAATTAATCATTGAGAATAATCATTAATTGCAGCACTAATTCTAACTTTTCATGTTAGGAGTCAGAGTAGAATGAATCAGTGTGATGTATGTGTGCGCTGTGTTTACCGTGACACTTGAACATCTACTGAACATCCCATCAGACCTTCCGGATGCTGAATGTCAGACCTCTGCTTAAGATGATGCGAAACGCCGATTCAACAGCAGGCTTTCCGTTACTGGAGGAGCTGTGTATCGCAACCACCTCTTTTTCCTACATGACAGACAAAGATCTGTGGGACATCCTCTTTGGCTCCACCAAGCTGCGCGTGCTGGACCTGCGAGGCTGCTCCCGAATCACACCATCCGGTCTTGCAACACTACCCTGTCTTGGTAACTCAATTTATACTTAAACTTTGTTTGATTTGGGGTTATTAAGTTACTTCAGTATGATTTTGAATGGGACCTACTTTGCGGCCCATACAGAAAAGCTTGTAGTCATATTTAATCCACAATTACCTGAACTTTTATTGGGGGCACACAAATATATTCAGGTTTCAGCCATTAAAAACCTCAGATAGTCATGGAATTTACAAATAGCAATTTCCAAACCTGGAAAAGTTTAGGAAAACTAAATAAACCCTGAATGTTTTGGAAAAGTCATGGAATTTTGTTTCACAAAGCTGTATAATAACACATTAGGCATTCAAGGACCGTCAGAAGTTTGAAAATCTAATGATAATTAATTTTTTTATTTTATTTTTTATTTATTTATTTTTTACAGTTTCTGGCTGTGGTAAATGGTAACTGTGTTTTTTTTTAAATCACCACAACATTTTAAAGAAAAAAATCAACAGTCCTTTCTTTTTAAAAAAATCACTTAAAATTTTTAAAGATCAAAAAATTGCCAAAAACTTTTCTTAAACATAACCAAAATGTTTAAAAGAAAACATATGTCCTTCCCAGTGCTTAAAAAATTGACGTGCTTCCACCTTTTTTCACCACCCCTTCCTGTTCTGAATTTCTCATTTTTTCAATGATATATATGTTTTTAAAAAGCTATAATATATTAAAGAAACAGGAGGAGTGTAGATGTTGTTACAGACAATATATGGTCTTTAAAGTTTGCCGGAAACTCTTGGAAAATTTAATTTTTTAAATTTATTTAAAAAACGGTGTATGAATCCTTTACGTCAGTGATTTGAATTTGCATACAAAGCCCATTTATTAATCAACCCTACCTTGTTTTGCTGTCCGTCATTTGGCAGAGCTTGAGTGTCTGTTCTGGGGACAGTATTTCAGCAGCAATGTTGGGTTGCCGTCATCTAAGAAGGGGCTTCACTTGGTGACCCAGAAATGGAGTCGAACACTGCAACAGCTCGACATTGCAAATCAGCTCTTCACCGAGGAGGACTTGGAGATGGCGATGGGTCACCTTGCTCATGGCACAGACGCAGATACCCTACGTTCACTCAACCTGAGTGGGACCAGGATCACACCACCCGCCCTCAGGTACTCTGTTAATCCAAATAATCAAATAAACTCTGCAGCAACATTTTTAATAGACGATCTGCAGGTATATAGAACTGAGCATGAATCAAGGATTCAGATTTGTTTACTATTATCATGATCTTTTCAAGAAATTCCTAAGAAATACATTGTTATCTGTACTTTATTTTGCAGGCCAGTCATTGGCCAAATGACTGCTCTTAACTACCTCAACCTTTCATCCTGCCGTTATCTTCGAAGAGGATTGAAGAGAATTTACCGTGGCCAAGAGGACATTCGCCAGCTGCTGGATGAATTGTTCTAGAAATTGGAAACCAAATTTACAAGGCATAAGTCAGTCTTACAGCATACCTCTTTGTGGTTCATGCTGTGTAAATATGTGGATATTCTAACCACAGGTGTTTTTGTAAATGTTTTATATCTATACTGTTCACAAAAAAGGGCACTTCATGCAAAGGCCCCTACGTACTGTGCTAGAGAACAGAAACCAAGGGTTGGGATCACGTTTGAAAACCCTTTGCTGCTGTATTAAAGGGGAGCTCCTCTCAGAGAGTATCTGATAGTATTGTCATTAGGGTATAAAGTCTGGAGCTGCTCCTTAGAGAATGAATGGGGGCCCATTTTGTGGATCTTGCGAATGTTTTTCTTTTTTATACCCAAATGAGCTTTATTCTATTGTGATGCTCTCAGTTGTGAACAGAAAATTTAACCACACTCAGGGTCATCGACAACATCTCTCCCAAGTCACTGTCTCTGGAGCAGCCCCAAACTATACCCAGTGACATCACAAATTTGAGTTTTAGTACTCTAGTTTTTGGATTTGGGAAAGATTTGCTCATGTTTACTATTTCTTTGTGACTGTTAGACCACAAGAATAACATGTTTTTTTTTTCATTGGGTGTCGTTCCCCTTTAAAGCCAGCTAATACAAGGTAAGAGCACTGTCTTCGCTTAAAGGGTGACATTTGAATATTGATGTGAATCACTTTCACTGTAAAGCTGGCTTTCAGTTGTGTATAGCAGAATTTTTTTATGTGATTTTTTTAAATACTTTTTTTTGTGTTACAGTTAAAATACTTCCAGGCAAAAGTTTTTAAAGAAATATTTGAAATTGAAAATAAATGTTCAGCATGTCACTGTAAAGTTGATTATATACTGAATCTCCACTAGAGAGTGCTGCACTCCCAGGACTAATTCACAGAATGACAAAATGAGGACTACCTTTATACATTCATAAAGTCAAGGACATACATTCAACTGTTTTTAGTGTTTTTTCCAAGCAGGAGACATTTTTCACAATTGCAGATGTTTGCATTTGATTTGCATTGTGATTGCTGAGTAATTCCTAAAGATGTCAAACCTATATGAGGACTCTTCAGTCAGGACATTCTTAAGCAGTATTTGATGTGCTGTAATAATAATACATCATCAGGACTAGTATGATAGTTCGAAAAATGTCAAATGTTCTAACAAACTATGTTGAAAAAAAGACAAGAGTTAGTATTGGTATCTCGACTGTTTATTGTGCAGCACAATGTAACCATTTAAGCAAGAAAGGTTATGCAGTTTTAAAAAGGTGCATGGCTTCCAGTTGAGGTCAAAGCAAAGTATAGTTTACTTAGGAGACACAAAAGATTTAAATTAAGAAAGCTTTTGCCCAACTGTTGTAAAGTATTACCCACTCCAGTTTCCATAGCCAAAGTAAAACAGTGCTGATCACAACCCCATCTCATCACATCTATGTAAAAATAAAAACCACAAACCTGACAAATGACATGAAAATAAAAGCATTCATAAAAGGTAAAAAAGCAGATGAATTCAAAATGTTAGATCCTACCATGTATATAGTCATAGGGGATCAGAGCTGGGTAATAACAAAGAGACTGAAAACAAGAAGAGGGTCACAAGTATAACCTGTACCTTAACTCATAAAGGCCGGTGATTTTTTTCTATGATTATAAGAATCTTCTACAAATCAAACATTTTTCCAGTGCTGTTTTTCAACCTTGAACAATTAACAGTATCCAGCACAATACAGCATGCATATCCTCTGCACATTTATGTAAGGATGACCTAAAATGAGTTTAAACATCATACACAATAAGAAAATGCTGTTTCCAACAGAGACAATGATAAAAAAAAACTGCAATTTTGAGTTAACTGCAGGTTTTTAAAAAATAGTTGAAGCAGGCTAAACCTAGAAGTAAATGCTTGAAAAAAAGTTTTCTTTCCTTCACTTGTGCAAGGGGAGTAAAGTGAGGCCAGTTATAGGATCTGTGATACACCTTTCGACCAGCTGAATGTAGGTGAGGTTCTCTTGAGTGTTGGGATCGAAGAAGCCCTTGGTGTCGTCATCAGGGTCAGACAAAATCTGATTCATCTCTTTATCAAAGTAACCCCTTGCATAGGCCACCTGAACAGGTACTCTGTGACTGTGCACCGGATCAATTATGCCTCCTGTGGCAATTTGCGCTTCAAGGAGACGAATTCCATGGTCTTTAACAATGAGATCTTTTTTCAAGGCCTGGAACAAAGAAATTGTGTTTTCTGTGTAGGGATCTTTGTATCCTGTAACTGCTCGTTCTGCTGAAAGCAGTTTCTTTCTCCACTCACTGCCAACCACTTTCTGAGCTACAGCTTCTTCTACAGAAAGTTTCTTGTTGTTCACAGGATCAATAACAAAGCCAGTGGCAGCTTGGGCCTCCAGCAGGACCAGAGAAGTACCAGGAGTCAGCAGGCCTCTACTTTTGGCTTCGTAGATGCTTAGAGTCTCTTTGGTGGACTGCAGGTACACTCCTGCAATGCTGTTTGTCCCCTCAAGGTACTTGCGTACTGAGTCCATTTTACTTACTTCTGTCACAGTGACTTTTCCAGCTTTCAGATCTTTGTAGAGATCCTCATTAATGATATGTGATTTAAACAACTCAGTAGCGGTGACATCCTTTCTGATGCCATGGAAGTTTTCAACTTCAGTTGTCTCTGTGATGGTAGTGGTGATTGTAGGATTTACTTTGCAGCTGTACACTTTTGTTTCTGGTAGCTGGCACATGACCATTGATGACGATGAAGACATCATGGTTTGCCGCTGAATGATTGTCAGGATGATCTCCAAGAAGCGTTCGATTGTGATTGATCCAGCCTTGTACTGTTGCACAAGCTCCCTCCTTTTCTCCTCAGTGATGTATTTAGAGTAGAGGAGCTCCCACAGAGACACTGTTGTTCCTTGGTATTTCCCTCCTGCTCTGGTTGTTGTTGTAGATTTTAGAATGAGTTTTGTTGCCTCATCAACAAAGAAATAAAACTCACCCTTCTTCACAATCACCAGTAAGCTCAGGCCTGTGATGGGATCTGTGACACACCTCTCAATCAGCTGAAGATAGGTGAGGTTCTCTTGAGTGTTGGGATCGAAGAAGCCCTTGGTGTCATCATCGGGGTCAGACAAAATCTGATTCATCTCTTCATCAAAGTAACCCCTTGCATAGGCCACCTGAACAGGTACTCTGTGACTGTACACCGGATCAATTATGCCTCCAGTGGCAATTTGCGCTTCAAGGAGACGAATTCCATGATCTTTGACAATGAGATCTTTTTGCAAGGCCTGGAACAAAGAAATTGTGTTGCCTGTGTAGGGATCTTTGTATCCTGTAACTGCTCGTTCTGCTGAAAGCAGTTTGTTTTTCCACTCACTGCCAACCACACTTTGCTCAACAGCTTCTTCTACAGAAAGTTTATTGTTGTTCACAGGATCAATGACAAAGCCAGTGGCAGCCTGGGCCTCCAGCAAAATCAGAGAGGTACCGGGAGTCAGCAGGCCTCTTTTTCTGGCTTCGTAGATGCTTAGGGTCTCTTTGGTGGACTGCAGGTACACTCCTGCAATGCTGTTGGTCCCCTCGAGGTACTTGCGTACTGAGTCCATTTCACTTACTTCTGTCACAGTGACTTTTCCAGCAGTAAGATCTTTGTAGAGATCCTCATCGATGATATTTGATTTAAGCAGCTCAGTAGCGGTGACATCCTTTCTAATGCCATGGAAGTTTCCAACTTCAGTTGTCTCTGTGATGGTAGTGGTGATTGTAGGATTTACTTTGCAGCTGTACACTTTTGTTTCTGGTGGTTGGCAAATGACCATTGGTGGTGACGACGCAGACATCATGGTTTGTCGCTGAATGATTGTCAGGATGATCTCCAAGAAGCGTTCGATTGTGATTGATCCAGCCTTGTACTGTTGCACAAGCTCCCTCCTTTTCTCCTCAGTGATGTATTTGGAGTAGAGGAGCTCCCACAGAGACACTGTTGTTCCTTGGTATTTCCCTCCTGCTCTGGTTGTTGTTGTAGATTTCAGAATGAGTTTTGTTGCCTCATCAACAAAGAAATAAAACTCGCCCTTCTTCACAATCACCAGTAAGCTCAGGCCTGTGATGGGATCTGTGACACACCTCTCGATCAGCTGAAGATAGGTGAGGTTTTCTTGAGTGTTGGGATCGAAGAAGCCCTTGGTGTCATCATCGGGGTCAGACAAAATCTGATTCATCTCTTCATCAAAGTAACCCCTTGCATAGGCCACCTGAACAGGTACTCTGTGACTGTGCACCGGATCAATTATGCCTCCTGTGGCAATTTGCGCTTCAAGGAGACGAATTCCATGATCTTTGACAATGAGATCTTTTTGCAAGGCCTGGAACAAAGAAATTGTGTTGCCTGTGTAGGGATCTTTGTATCCTGTAACTGCTCGTTCTGCTGAAAGCAGTTTGTTTTTCCAATCACTGCCAACCACTTTTTGAGTCACAGCTTCCTCTACAGACAATTTCCTGTTGTTCACAGGGTCAATGACAAAGCCAGTGGCAGCCTGGGCCTCCAGCAGAACCAGAGAAGTACCAGGAGTCAGCAGGCCTCTGCTTTTGGCTTTGAAGATACTCAGGGTCTCCTCAGTGGACTGCAGGTACACTCCTGCAATGCAGTTGGTCCCCTCGAGGTACTTGCGTACTGAGTCCATTTCACTTACTTCTGTCACAGTGACTTTTCCAGCAGTAAGATCTTTGTAGAGATCCTCATCGATGATTTTTGATTTAAACAACTCAGTAGCGGTGACATCCTTTCTGATGCCATGGAAGTTTTCAACTTCAGTTGTCTCTGTGATGGTAGTGGTGATTGTAGGATTTACTTTGCAGCTGTACACTTTTGTTTCTGGTGGTTGGCAAATGACCATTGGTGGTGACGATGAAGACGTCATGGTTTGCCGCTGAATGATTGTCAGGATGATCTCCAAGAAGCGTTCGATTGTGATTGATCCAGCCTTGTACTGTTGCACAAGCTCCCTCCTTTTCTCCTCAGTGATGTATTTGGAGTAGAGGAGCTCCCACAGAGACACTGTTGTTCCTTGGTATTTCCCTCCTGCTCTGGTTGTTGTTGTAGATTTTAGAATGAGTTTTGTTGCCTCATCAACAAAGAAATAAAACTCGCCCTTCTTCACAATCACCAGTAAGCTCAGGCCTGTGATGGGATCTGTGACACACCTCTCGATCAGCTGAAGATAGGTGAGGTTCTCTTGAGTGTTGGGATCGAAGAAGCCCTTGGTGTCATCATCAGGGTCAGACAAAATCTGATTCATCTCTTCATCAAAGTAACCCCTTGCATAGGCCACCTGAACAGGTACTCTGTGACTGTACACTGGATCAATTATGCCTCCTGTGGCAATTTGCGCTTCAAGGAGACGAATTCCATGATCTTTGACAATGAGATCTTTTTGCAAGGCCTGGAACAAAGAAATTGTGTTGCCTGTGTAGGGATCTTTGTATCCTGTAACTGCTCGTTCTGCTGAAAGCAGTTTGTTTTTCCAATCACTGCCAACCACTTTTTGAGCCACAGCTTCCTCTACAGACAATTTCCTGTTGTTCACAGGGTCAATGACAAAGCCAGTGGCAGCCTGGGCCTCCAGCAGAACCAGAGAAGTACCAGGAGTCAGCAGGCCTCTGCTTTTGGCTTCGAAGATACTCAGGGTCTCCTCAGTGGACTGCAGGTACACTCCTGCAATGCAGTTGGTCCCCTCGAGGTACTTGCGTACTGAGTCCATTTCACTTACTTCTGTCACAGTGACTTTTCCAGCAGTAAGATCTTTGTAGAGATCCTCATCGATGATTTTTGATTTAAGCAACTCAGTAGCAGTGACATCCTTTCTGATGCCATGGAAGTTTCCAACTTCAGTTGTCTCTGTGATGGTAGTGGTGATTGTAGGATTTACTTTGCAGCTGTCCACTTTTGTTTCTGGTGGTTGGCAAATGACCATTGGTGGCGACGATGAAGACGTCATGGTTTGCCGCTGAATGATTGTCAGGATGATCTCCAAGAAGCGTTCGATTGTGATTGATCCAGCCTTGTACTGTTGCACAAGCTCCCTCCTTTTCTCCTCAGTGATGTATTTGGAGTAGAGGAGCTCCCATAGAGACACTGTTGTTCCTTGGTATTTCCCTCCTGCTCTGGTTGTTGTTGTAGATTTTAGAATGAGTTTTGTTGCCTCATCAACAAAGAAATAAAACTCGCCCTTCTTCACAATCACCAGTAAGCTCAGGCCTGTGATGGGATCTGTGACACACCTCTCGATCAGCTGAAGATAGGTGAGGTTTTCTTGAGTGTTGGGATCGAAGAAGCCCTTGGTGTCATCATCGGGGTCAGACAAAATCTGATTCATCTCTTCATCAAAGTAACCCCTTGCATAGGCCACCTGAACAGGTACTCTGTGACTGTACACTGGATCAATTATGCCTCCTGTGGCAATTTGCGCTTCAAGGAGACGAATTCCATGATCTTTGACAATGAGATCTTTTTGCAAGGCCTGGAACAAAGAAATTGTGTTGCCTGTGTAGGGATCTTTGTATCCTGTAACTGCTCGTTCTGCTGAAAGCAGTTTGTTTTTCCAATCACTGCCAACCACTTTTTGAGCCACAGCTTCCTCTACAGACAATTTCCTGTTGTTCACAGGGTCAATGACAAAGCCAGTGGCAGCCTGGGCCTCCAGCAGAACCAGAGAAGTACCAGGAGTCAGCAGGCCTCTGCTTTTGGCTTCGAAGATACTCAGGGTCTCCTCAGTGGACTGCAGGTACACTCCTGCAATGCAGTTGGTCCCCTCGAGGTACTTGCGTACTGAGTCCATTTCACTTACTTCTGTCACAGTGACTTTTCCAGCAGTAAGATCTTTGTAGAGATCCTCATTAATGATTTTTGATTTAAACAACTCAGTAGCGGTGACATCCTTTCTGATGCCATGGAAGTTTTCAACTTCAGTTGTCTCTGTGATGGTAGTGGTGATAGTAGGATTTACTTTGCAGCTATCCACTTTTGTTTCTGGTGGTTTGCAAATGACCATTGGTGGTGACGACGCAGACGTCATGGTTTGCCGCTGAATGATTGTCAGGATGATCTCCAAGAAGCGTTCGATTGTGATTGATCCAGCCTTGTACTGTTGCACAAGCTCCCTCCTTTTCTCCTCAGTGATGTATTTGGAGTAGAGGAGCTCCCACAGAGACACTGTTGTTCCTTGGTATTTCCCTCCTGCTCTGGTTGTTGTTGTAGATTTTAGAATGAGTTTTGTTGCCTCATCAACAAAGAAATAAAACTCGCCCTTCTTCACAATCACCAGTAAGCTCAGGCCTGTGATGGGATCTGTGACACACCTCTCGATCAGCTGAAGATAGGTGAGGTTTTCTTGAGTGTTGGGATCGAAGAAGCCCTTGGTGTCATCATCGGGGTCAGACAAAATCTGATTCATCTCTTCATCAAAGTAATCCCTTGCATAGGCCACCTGAACAGGTACTCTGTGACTGTACACTGGATCAATTATGCCTCCTGTGGCA
This sequence comes from Plectropomus leopardus, assembly GCF_026936395.1. Classification (NCBI taxonomy): domain Eukaryota; kingdom Metazoa; phylum Chordata; class Actinopteri; order Perciformes; family Serranidae; genus Plectropomus; species Plectropomus leopardus. The sequence continues at coordinate 29,659,229 of NC_142192.1, read as the reverse complement.
ATTTGCGCTTCAAGGAGACGAATTCCATGATCTTTGACAATGAGATCTTTTTGCAAGGCCTGGAACAAAGAAATTGTGTTGCCTGTGTAGGGATCTTTGTATCCTGTAACTGCTCGTTCTGCTGAAAGCAGTTTGTTTTTCCAATCACTGCCAACCACTTTTTGAGCCACAGCTTCCTCTACAGACAATTTCCTGTTGTTCACAGGGTCAATGACAAAGCCAGTGGCAGCCTGGGCCTCCAGCAGAACCAGAGAAGTACCAGGAGTCAGCAGGCCTCTGCTTTTGGCTTCGAAGATACTCAGGGTCTCCTCAGTGGACTGCAGGTACACTCCTGCAATGCAGTTGGTCCCCTCGAGGTACTTGCGTACTGAGTCCATTTCACTTACTTCTGTCACAGTGACTTTTCCAGCAGTAAGATCTTTGTAGAGATCCTCATCGATGATTTTTGATTTAAACAACTCAGTAGCGGTGACATCCTTTCTGATGCCATGGAAGTTTTCAACTTCAGTTGTCTCTGTGATGGTAGTGGTGATTGTAGGATTTACTTTGCAGCTGTACACTTTTGTTTCTGGTGGTTGGCAAATGACCATTGGTGGTGACGATGAAGACGTCATGGTTTGCCGCTGAATGATTGTCAGGATGATCTCCAAGAAGCGTTCGATTGTGATTGATCCAGCCTTGTACTGTTGCACAAGCTCCCTCCTTTTCTCCTCAGTGATGTATTTAGAGTAGAGGAGCTCCCATAGAGACACTGTTGTTCCTTGGTATTTCCCTCCTGCTCTGGTTGTTGTTGTAGATTTTAGAATGAGTTTTGTTGCCTCATCAACAAAGAAATAAAACTCGCCCTTCTTCACAATCACCAGTAAGCTCAGGCCTGTGATGGGATCTGTGACACACCTCTCAATCAGCTGAAGATAGGTAAGGTTCTCTTGAGTGTTGGGATCGAAGAAGCCCTTGGTGTCATCATCGGGGTCAGACAAAATCTGATTCATCTCTTCATCAAAGTAACCCCTTGCATAGGCCACCTGAACAGGTACTCTGTGACTGTACACTGGATCAATTATGCCTCCTGTGGCAATTTGCGCTTCAAGGAGACGAATTCCATGATTTTTGACAATGAGATCTTTTTGCAAGGCCTGGAACAAAGAAATTGTGTTGCCTGTGTAGGGATCTTTGTATCCTGTAACTGCTCGTTCTGCTGAAAGCAGTTTGTTTTTCCACTCACTGCCAACCACACTTTGGTCAACAGCTTCTTCTACAGAAAGTTTATTGTTGTTCACAGGGTCAATGACAAAGCCAGTGGCAGCTTGGGCCTCCAGCAAAATCAGAGAGGTACCGGGAGTCAGCAGGCCTCTTTTTCTGGCTTCGTAGATGCTTAGGGTCTCTTTGGTGGACTGCAGGTACACTCCTGCAATGCTGTTGGTCCCCTCGAGGTACTTGCGTACTGAGTCCATTTCACTTACTTCTGTCACAGTGACTTTTCCAGCAGTAAGATCTTTGTAGAGATCCTCATTAATGATATTTGATTTAAGCAGCTCAGTAGCGGTGACATCCTTTCTGATGCCATGGAAGTTTCCAACTTCAGTTGTCTCTGTGATGGTAGTGGTGATTTCAGGATTTACTTTGCAGATGTACACTTTTGTTTCTGGTGGTTTGCAAATGACCATTGGTGGTGACGATGAAGACATCATGGTTTGCCGCTGAATGATTGTCAGGATGATCTCCAAGAAGCGTTCGATTGTGATTGATCCAGCCTTGTACTGTTGCACAAGCTCCCTCCTTTTCTCCTCAGTGATGTATTTGGAGTAGAGGAGCTCCCATAGAGACACTGTTGTTCCTTGGTATTTCCCTCCTGCTCTGGTTGTTGTTGTAGATTTTAGAATGAGTTTTGTTGCCTCATCAACAAAGAAATAAAACTCGCCCTTCTTCACAATCACCAGTAAGCTCAGGCCTGTGATGGGATCTGTGACACACCTCTCGATCAGCTGAAGATAGGTGAGGTTTTCTTGAGTGTTGGGATCGAAGAAGCCCTTGGTGTCATCATCGGGGTCAGACAAAATCTGATTCATCTCTTCATCAAAGTAACCCCTTGCATAGGCCACCTGAACAGGTACTCTGTGACTGTACACTGGATCAATTATGCCTCCTGTGGCAATTTGCGCTTCAAGGAGACGAATTCCATGATCTTTGACAATGAGATCTTTTTGCAAGGCCTGGAACAAAGAAATTGTGTTGCCTGTGTAGGGATCTTTGTATCCTGTAACTGCTCGTTCTGCTGAAAGCAGTTTGTTTTTCCAATCACTGCCAACCACTTTTTGAGCCACAGCTTCCTCTACAGACAATTTCCTGTTGTTCACAGGGTCAATGACAAAGCCAGTGGCAGCCTGGGCCTCCAGCAGAACCAGAGAAGTACCAGGAGTCAGCAGGCCTCTGCTTTTGGCTTCGAAGATACTCAGGGTCTCCTCAGTGGACTGCAGGTACACTCCTGCAATGCAGTTGGTCCCCTCGAGGTACTTGCGTACTGAGTCCATTTCACTTACTTCTGTCACAGTGACTTTTCCAGCAGTAAGATCTTTGTAGAGATCCTCATCGATGATTTTTGATTTAAGCAACTCAGTAGCAGTGACATCCTTTCTGATGCCATGGAAGTTTCCAACTTCAGTTGTCTCTGTGATGGTAGTGGTGATTGTAGGATTTACTTTGCAGCTGTCCACTTTTGTTTCTGGTGGTTGGCAAATGACCATTGGTGGCGACGATGAAGACGTCATGGTTTGCCGCTGAATGATTGTCAGGATGATCTCCAAGAAGCGTTCAATTGTGATTGATCCAGCCTTGTACTGTTGCACAAGCTCCCTCCTTTTCTCCTCAGTGATGTATTTAGAGTAGAGGAGCTCCCATAGAGACACTGTTGTTCCTTGGTATTTCCCTCCTGCTCTGGTTGTTGTTGTAGATTTCAGAATGAGTTTTGTTGCCTCATCAACAAAGAAGTAAAACTCGCCTTTCTTCACAATGGACAGTAAGTTCAGGCCTGTAGTTGGGTCTATGACACACCTCTCAATCAGCTGGAGATAGGTGAGGTTCTCTTGAGTGTTGGGATCAAAGAACCCCTTGGTGTCATCATCAGGGTCAGATAGAATCTCATTCATTTCTTTGTCAAAGTAGCCCCTTTGGTATGCCACCTGTACAGGCACTCGATGGCTGTGGACTGGGTCAATTATGCCTCCGGTCGCAATTTGTGCTTCAAGGAGGCGAATTCCATGATCTTTGACAATAAGATCTTTTTGCAAGGCCTGGAACAAAGAAATTGTGTCTCCAGTGTAGGGATCTTTGTATCCTGTAACAGCTCGTTCTGCTGAAAGCAGTTTCTTTTTCCACTCACTGCCAACCAGACGTTGAGCCACAGCTTCCTCCACGGAAAGTTTATTGTTGTTCACTGGGTCAATGACAAAGCCTGTGGCGGCTTGAGCCTCCAGCAGCACAAGAGATGTGCCAGGAGTCAGCAGACCTTTTCCTTTGGCTTCATAGATGCTCATAACTTTCTTTGTCGATTCAACTCTGACACCTGCTATGCAGTTTGTAGCTCCAAGGTACTTCTGAATTGATTCCATTTTGTTAACATTCTCTTCGGTTACTTCCCCTTGTATAATCTGTGTGAAAAGCTCCTTTGATATAATCTTTGACTCATACAACTCACTGGCTGAGACCTGTTTTCTTAGACCTTTGAACTTCTTTTCCTTGGATGACACCTCAGTTACGATACTGGTGAGTATTTCAATTATCTCCTCTATTTTCATGGTCCTTGTTTTGTATTGTTGTATGAGCTGGTTCCTTTTTTGCTCTGATATGTATTCAGAGAGCAGCACTTCCCACAATGTCACCTCTTTGTCTTTAAATCTTCCAGCATCCATGGTGATGGTTTTGTTTTTGAATGCAAGCTCTATTTGCTCATCTGTGTGAAATCCATGGGATTCCTCCTGATGCAGGGGAAGAAGAAGTAGCCCAGTTTCAGGATCTTTCTCACATCGCTTTATCAGCTGAAAGTAAGAGAGGTTTTCTTTGGTGTTCGGGTCAAAGAACCTCTTTGCATCATCAGTGGGGCTCAGCAGAACTTTGCTTGTTTCTTCATCCAGATATCCCTTTTTAACAGCAACTTGAACAGGCAGCCTAAGACTTTGATTCGGGTCAATGATTCCTCCAGTTGCTATCTGAGCATCAAGCAGACGAATGCCATCACTTCTCTGAATCAGCTGCTCATCCATGGCTTCAAACAGTGATATTGTTGCATCTGTGTATGGATCTTTGTAGCCTGTAACTGCTCGTTCAGCTGAGAGAAGTTTCTCATGTACATCTGGTCCAATTACTTGCTCTCTTGCTGCCTCATCAACAGTGTAGAACTTGTTCTTGATAGGATCAATGACCCATCCTGTTGCAGCCTGAGCTTCAAGCAGTACAAGTGCATAGCCAGGTGTCAACAGATCTTCTTTTTGTGCTTCATATATGCTCATTACTTTCTTGGATGGATGAACCTTAATTCCAGCAATGCTTCCAGTTCCCCTCATGTATCCTCTCACAGACTCACGCAGAATCAGTGCTTCAAGAGTGAGTTTTCCTTCTTTCACCTGCTTGAAGGTGTCTGCGTCAATAATATCAGAATCCAATAATTGTTGTGCAGAGACAGGTTTTCTCAGGCCTGTTATTGTTTTGTGAGTTTCCCTCTCCAGTGTTTCAATGGTGGAAATCACTAATGTGATTATGGTTTGTGTGGTTATCTTCCTTTTTCTGTACTTTTCAAAGAACTCAAGCTGCTGATCCTCAGTAAAGTACCCAGAGTGGATCAAGTCCCACAGAGAAACAGATTTTCCAGAGAAACGTCCTACTGATACACTCACTGCTGTCTTTTGAAACTCTTGCTTTATCTCTGTGTCAGTGTACGTTTTTGTCTTTGTTTCTGTAGCTTTTGGTTTGTCATTCATTGGCAGCAGAAACAGTCCTGTTTCCTTATCTTTTACACATCTATCCAATATCTCCATGTATGTCAGATTGTCTTGTGTGTTTGGGTCAAAAAAGCCCTTTGTGTCATCAGTTGGGTCTGATAGGATCTGATTAAGTTCTGCATCAAAATATCCTTTCCTGTATGCAACCTCAAGGGGTAAATGAAGACAGTTTATAGGATCAATGATACCACCTGTAGCAATCTGGGCCTCAAGTAAACGGATGCCATGCTGCTTGACAATGAGATCCTTTTGCAAGGCTTGGAAAAGTGAGATCTTTTGACCAGTGTATGGATCTCTATAACCAGTGACAGCCCTCTCAGCAGAGAGAAGCTTTTCATGCATCAGGGGACCAATTACCTTCTCTCTGAGAGCTTCTTCCACTGTCAGTTTTTTGTTTTTCAGAGGATCAACAATGAACCCTGTGGCCGCTTGTGCTTCAAGGAGGCAAAGGGCAGTTCCAGGTGTGAGAATGCCAACTCTCTGTGCCTCGTGGATGCTTAGCCTCTGATTGGAGGGTTGCAGTATCACCCCAGCCACACAACTACTCCCTTTTAGGTAGGTTCTCACACTGTCCATTTCCATCACATCAGTGCTCGTCATTTTTCCCTCTAGCAAGCAGTTGTATGTTTTTTCATCCACAATTTCAAGATCCAGAAGATCAACAACAGAGACTTCTCCTCTGAGACCTTCAAAGTTCAGCCCTGCCTGCTGTTTTATCTCCTTACTCTCAATGATCTCAACAATGGTGACAGTGAGTTGTGCAATGGTGATTTTCCTTGACTTGAAGAGCTTGAAAAACTCCTGTCTTTTGTCCTCAGTCAGATACTCTGAATTGATCAGATCCCACAGTGTCGTGTGCTTGCCCTTGAACCTGCCATACTTAACAGTAACTGTTGTTGTCTTGAATGTTTCCCTCATATTATCATCTATGTTAATTTTGATACTTTTGCATTTGAGTGGCAAGAGACACAGACCTGTACTGGGATCTTTGACACATCTGTCCATGAGCTGCAGGTATGTCAGGTTCTCCTGGGTGTTTGGATCAAAGAATCCTTTAGTGTCATCACTTGGATCACTAAGGATCTCGTTCATTTCCTCATTAAAGTATCCCCTCTTATAAGCCACATGGACAGGAATGCGATGGCTGTTCACTGGGTCAATGATCCCACCAGTGGCAATTTGTGCCTCCAGGAGTCGAATTCCATGGTCTTTTACGATGAGATCTTTTTGCATGGCTTGGAACAAGGAGATTATTTTACCATCATATGGATCTTTGTACCCAGTGACTGCTTTCTCTGCTGAGCGCAACTTTTGACAAACATCAGGCCCCACTATCTTTGCTTTGACAGCATCATCCACTGAAAACTTCCTGTTTCCAATAGGGTCAATTACAAACCCTGTTGCTGCCTGTGCCTCCAGGAGAATCAGAGCAGTTCCTGGCATCAGCTTTCCTTTTTGTTTGGCTTGGTAGATGGTCATGATTCGAGAATCAGGAAGCAGAATTCCTGCGATGCTGTCTTTCCCCTGTAGGAATGCACTGACATTTTCATCTTGTATTACTTCCTTTACAGACACCTTTCCCTTTTCCAGATTCTCCAGAACCTCAGCGCTAATGATATCTGCTTCCTCAAGCTGTTTGGCTGTGACGGTGTCCCTGATACCTTCAAAGACAACATTGGTTGTTTGCACAGACTTTTCTATGACTTCCAAAACCATTGTGATGGTTTTCTTGATATTGAGTTTCCCCTCTCTGTACTTTCGAATGATGTCTCCCCTCTGTTGTTCATCAAAGTATTCTGACATCAGGAGTACCCACAGAGATACTGTCATCCCTGAGTACTTCCCACAAGTCACGTTCACCTTCTGCTCTTTGAAGGTCATTTTAGTTTGGTAGTCGATGAAGTTGAAATTCAGTATGTCGGACTTATCAACGAGAGGGAGGAGGCACAGTCCAGTGATGGGATCAATGACACACCTCTCCATCAGCTGGAGGTAAGTGAGATTGTCTTCTGTGTTTGGGTCAAAAAACCCTTTTGTGTCATCCCCTGAATCCTCTAGTACCACATTCATTTCTTCGTCAAAATAACCTCTCTTGAAGGCCACCTCTGTTGGTAGTCTGTGACTGTTGATGGGGTCGATTATTCCACCTGTAGCTATTTGCGCCTCAAGAAGACGTATCCCATGTTCCTTAACGATGAGGTCTTTAGACAGTGCTTGAAACAGGGATATAGTTTCACCTGTGTATGGGTCTTTGTATCCAATTACTGCTCGCTCAGCAGAGTTCAGTTTTGCGTAATATTCTGGGCCAACAAGTTTGTTTTTGATGGCTTCATCCACAGTGTACTTTTTGTTTTCTATAGGATCAATCATGAATCCAGTTGCTGCTTGTGCTTCCAGTAAAACTAGTGCTGTTCCAGGCATCACTATGCCTTTCATCATGGCTTGATAGATGCTCATTCTCTCATTAGTTGAGAGTATAGCAATGCCTGCAATACTACCTTTGCCCTCCAGGTACTCTTTCACTGTTTCCATCAGCATCACATCCTGCGTTGTGGTTGTTCCCTCCTGTAGGTCATCATATGTTTCTTTATCAATGATCTTTGATTCCAGGAGCTCGGAGCAGGAAATACCTTTTCGCAGACCTTTGAAGGTGATGCAGACTGGAAGGAGCAACAGGCCTGTTTCAGGCTCCACAGTGCATTTCTCTACAAGGTTTTGGTAGTTAACATTTTCTTGCAAGCTTGGATTGTAGAACACTTTGAGCTCTGACATCTGGTCATTGAGCAAGCCTTTTTCGTAGTAGCCATTTTGAATCGCTGATTCAACTGAAATATTTTTCTTGTCAACGGGATCAAACAGGCCTTGTGTTGCAATCTGTGCTTCCAGCAGCCTCAATCCATAATCTCTCGGGACCAAATCTTTTTGCATAGCTTGGTACACAGATATCATTTGGTTGGTGTAGGGGTCTACATAGCCACTGACAGCTTTCTCTGCTGTTAGGAGTTTCTCTTTCATCTCTGGTCCAACTATTCTCTCCTTAACAGCATCTGCCACAGAAAGTATTCGATTATTTATTGGATCTACAATACCCCCTGTAGCTGCTTGTGCTTCAAGCAGGGCTAATGCTGTTCCTGGCTTGAGCAGACGTTTCTTCATGGCTTGATATATGGTTATCTTCTCCTCTGTTTTCTCCAGGAATATGCCAGCCACAGGTCCGTGGACTTCTGTGTGGCCATTTTCCTTGGAGTCCATCTTGGTCTAAAGGGCTGTATAACACAGAAAGAATTGCTTAAATTGGTTTGTATATTATATGCATTAACTGTAATTACAGGAAAAAAAATGTTTGTGTCCACTTCAGCATGTTCTTATCAAATGACTATTTTCAAGATTTAAATTAGATGCCTTTTCACAGCTGCTCATAATGAGAAATGTACTCCCATAGCAGTTTGTTTTAGTGAGGCTTTGATTAAAATGCATGGTCATTTTTGGGGCTGTCGTTTATGTTGCTGTTGAATTGTTCTGTGTTACACCAAGAGGTAGTGCTGGATATTGCTTAAAAAAAAAACGAACAAAAAAAAAAAAAACAGCGCAACAACTTACCATACACCTGGAGATGGCAGCAAAAAAAGTTTGATAATTCAGCAGGGATTACAAAAATGCAGGTAATGTTTGACGGTTTGATACTATTTGGCAGTGGGATCTTGGTATAGGTATAAATAAGAGTATTGAAAACACCTCCTTTATAACACCACAGACTGTATGTGTTTTCAACAGTGTGAGTTCTGCACTGGGAACAGTTGTGAGAATCTGCCCAGCTGTACACAGTGACAGGGACAACTTTTAGCCTCACACAGCTAACATAAACTAATGGTTATTAACAGGTTTACCGTCAGAGTCAGCCGTTTTGGTGTAAGTGTAAGTTTGTTGGCATATCATTCAGACTTTATCCAAATATAGTATGACGTGCTCATTGTTTTTTAAAAATTTTAAAAAGTTCTTTCAAAATGCTAGGTAATGTTTGACGGTTTGACACTATTTGGCAGTGGGTTATCTTGGTCGATACCTTAAAGATAACTAGTACTGATACCCAGCCCTGAAATTTTACGGTTTAGACTGCTCTTAAGGTTGATACTGTATGAAATCCCATAAAAGCCACAGTAGGAATTCTTTTTAATACTTTTGCTTTGTCTTTCTGTTTTGTTTTTTATGATTTTCATTTTCTCACACTGTATTCTCTTGCTAGATCTAATTGTTAACCCTGTTTAAATTGTGATGCTGATTTATCATTGCCCTCAATGTATGCATATAATGTATAGATTAGCATCTAATGCAAAGCTTGCTGCATTCTAAGCTTGTATTGTTTGGCCAAAAATGTACATTTTGTACTGCCATTTATTTATAGTCTTTAGCAGAAGCCAAAGTCAAAATGTGACATTTGCCAAGAGTTATATGTAGTGTTTACTCTATGAAGTTAATACTTACATGACCTAGAAAACCTTGTGGATGCTGAAGGGAAGAGCACCGCACTAAAAACTTTCAAAAATGTTAAAGACAAATGTTAACATGGTGTTTACTTTAGGTGTCTTGTGCTTATTTGGAATTGCAGCATATGTTTTTTTTTCGTTAGGATAATGCAAATACATCTTCACTCACACTTTTCAGGGAATGCAAAACAAACAAAATCCTTCCACCATAGGCCTTGAGCATATATGTAATTTTCAGTATCAAGATACATGTATGAATGTCTGTGATATGAATGTAAAAAAATGGCATTTGAGTCGGCCTTCAAAACACCAGTGCCTGTGCAAGAAAAGATTTTTTTTATTTCCCTTAAAGAAGTGAACTTAAATTGCTCCCAAAAGATACATTTTACAATATGTCGTCTGTCTTCCAAACCTTTTAGCTTCCTTATGACTCTGTGGGCAGCCTCAGATCTTCAGGTGGTCCTCCTCGTTCCAAAATCAGGATAAAGACCAAAGGTACCAATGCTTTTATGGTCAGCGCCTCGCGCCTTTGAAACTCCGTCTCTGCAGAGATAAGGTAGGCAAAAAACATTTTGTTTATCTTATCTCCTCCTCAGTTTTTTTATGATGTGTTTCATTTCATTTATAAGGTACTCTTAATATGTATTGCACCTTCGTATTCACAAAGTGTAGTTACTTCTTTTAAAGTAACAGCATAAAATTCAACTGACATACAAACCAGATATCTGATTAGTTATCAACAAAGACAGAGTATGATTATAATAAGGGTGATTGACTGATTTAGTACTGGTGTTGTATGTGGTACACTTAATCCAGTACAAATGCTCTTTTGCCATAAATGTGAATTACTCAACTAACAAAAAGGAGAAATTAAATGTTTATGTAACATGAAGAGTCTTTTAAGTTTGATAGTACAGACATACTTTGGTGTAGATTACAAATGTAATATATGTAGGACATGACATAAAAAGTATTCATTTTGTTTAGAAAGATATATATATTCAATAATAAGGTCTATGAAAAAGGTCTACCTAGTGAGCATTTCACACTGTTACTACATTCAAACTGAGGCCTCTTTTATACAGAGCTTGCAGTACATTTATGCATCTGTGCCAGCACTTGCAGAGGCAACAGGCATCATGTTTTTCTATTGTTTGTCGACCCTATTCTCATTAACGGGATACCTCAAGTACACTCTGAGGGAATTTCTTCAAATTTGGCACAAACATTCACCTGGACTCAGGAATGAATCTATTAGAATTTGCTGGTCAAAGGTCACTGTGACCTAAAAAAAAAACTATTTTTTGCCAAAACTCATGAATTCATACAGCAAGTTTGACCAAATTTTACACAAATGTCGCTGTACACAAAGGTGCTGACATCTGGGGTCAAAGATAAACTTCACTGTGCATCATTATGTAAACTGTAAGTGCAACCATAAGGCGGAAATTATCCTTATAAATAATCTTTGTACCTGATAAAGGTCCGAAACGTAGTTTTTCACTTAATAAATATGTCAGCAGTAAGCGGGACACTGTGCGAGAGTTTCTGTCTCACTCCTTTCTCCGACGCTTTGAATTCATGGTTAAAATATCTTCATACCTAATCCCTACGTTTGTACACGGCACACATAGATAAAACAAAGTAATTTATGTTAACTTTTTCTTCCCATTTCTTCATGTCCCTGCACAGATTAGAAATGAACTCTGACAGTCCATGAACGTCCCTCTCAAGCATCATGTATTTACTTTGGCATGAGGAGACGTAATGCTTCTAAACTGGAACAGCCAGACGCCCTTTGTTGTCACAGCATGAATGGTAACATAACCACTGTACACCTCATCCTAACAAGTCGCAATATTCTCTACCTTTACCTTTGTTTCCTTCTCAAACAACTCATGAGGTACATATCTGACTCTTCAGCTGCTAAATGTTCCCATGTTTAACTGCTAGTGTCTAACTTTGCTTTTTGGTGCTGAGCAGGTGGATTTATCAGAGCTCTTTTTGCTGAATACAGCTGAAACAACATTAATTAAGAGCAATGAAAGTAAACCAGAAGGAACTGAAAGATGCTAAACTGCTTGTTGGAGCTACAGAATTGGGGTAATTTTTTGGAGTTGGAGCACTTCCTTTCACAAACAAGTAGTCATGTGATTAACTGATAATCTAAAATTGTTGGCCATACGGGAAAAGCTCAATTCCTCATCAGTAGAGTTCAAGGGCGTAACCTCAAATCCTGAGACATATGCAAAAGAAGTTCCTTTATCTTTAGTTTTCTTTCTTCCTTCCTTTCTTTCTTTCTCTCTCTCTCTCTCTCTGTCTACAAGAAATTAGTTAAAGGTGACAAGAAAATTACCCTAAAAAAAGGGAAGTACACTTCTTTTATCTTCAGCATTTTTTAAAGTTGTTTTCTTTTCTTTTTTTGTCGTTGTTTTCTTTTCTTTTTTTGTCGTTTTCTTTTTTTCTTTTTTTTTCAGGGAATTTTCTTGAAACTTTTTCTCAGTTCTTATGAATGCGGGCCATGTTTTGTTAAGTTGCTCGTTTCTCTCACCCCACTTTTTTAAAAGAAATTAAACCAAGGTCTAATCGGCCCTTTGATACTGTTGAATTCAAAACTCAATTAGAAGACACAGTTAACCAGTAAAAGACTGACAAAAATCCCCATATCATTCAAGTTTGAACACTTCCACTCCTGTCAAATGACCTCATTCAAGCGCGTGGTAATGAGAGCACCGTTTCTGTAAAGCAGTGGCTTTTCCACTCCTTCTGTTGAAAGATTAATGGCTGGGTTTTATACATGATGTCATTGCCTATATAATATATCACTCTAAGAAAAAAAAAGGGTGTGGAATTGAACTCAGCCATAAAGTTCACAAAACCGCTCACTGTTTTAATGCACAGCTGAGAGGGTACATATAGACGAGGCTCCGTTCTTTGCATTATTATTCCCACATTACTCACTGGAAAATTGTCAGAAAATCACTTTAATCCGCCTCACCTAATGAGCCGGAAATTGCAAACTGTCACTCAAGCATTTTTACACAATCGCTCCTGCTCACCTGTCATTCAGAATCCCAGCTAACTAAAGGTGTGTGCGGTTTGTCACTACATGCCATGCTACGCATGTGAGGTCACCATGCTACAGTTGCAACATCAATAACTACGAAACCACCGCGGGCCAAGTGACACAAACGTCTGCACAGTTGACTCAAACCAGCATTCATGCAGTGCTGCAATATCTCTACGCTCTGCCTTAGACCGTCACCCTCTTTGTAAATGTTTGAATATTTTTTAAAGATGACGAACATTTACTTTACATTTATAACCCCGTGTGAGTTTGCTAATCATACCATAAAAGCAAATATATTATCTGCTTGCAGCTAGAGTTACCTCAGTGTTAGGATACCGCCACTTCGCTGTTTACTTTTCACAGTCTGCTTTAGTCAAATTCACGTTCCTGTCTGTAGGGAGTGTCACTTAAGTGCAGTTAGTGTTACTCTTACTTATCTATCAAAACTCTACAGTAGTTAAAAGCTCAGTGACTTCTTCATTAGGTACACCTGAACAATCTAATGCCTTAACATCTATCACTGAATTCCTCATAATATGCTGTTGACATTGTCAGAAATGTATAAATTCAGCTTTGCTTGTTTTTAAAGTGATACTCAACTAACAGCCAGGGGGGCAAATCTGGCCCCTAATAGGGTGCGGGGTGGCCCCCCAACCATTTTCTAATTCACAATGAAAATAATGTAATCCACACTGGGAATTGTCTTTGTGCTTTAAGTAAACATGAGGTGCCAGAGTGCATAAAACAGCATCATATTCATCAAAAAAAGTGCCAGTGAAGGATTTAAAGCTAAGCCCCTGACGTCCTAAAATCCTCGAAATGTCCTGAAACGTCCCAAAATCCTACAAATGTCCTAAAATCCTACAAATGTCTTAAAATCCTAGAAATGGCCAGAAATCCTAGTAACATCCTACAATCTGAGAAACTTCCAAAATCTTACAAATATAAAGTATTCTAAAGTCTAAATATCCTAGAATCTTACAAATGTCCTAAAATCCCAGAAGCATCCTAAAATCCTAAAATAATGTCCTAAAACCCTTGTAGCATGTATGGGGCTGCTGCGAATGGCCCCTGACCTCCTTTGATTATTGTAATCCTTTTTTCTGCTTCTGTGTGGATGTCGTGACAGTTTGAGCAAATAGACAAAAACTATTCTTACAAAAGTTACCACCTGCAGCTTTAAGGTCACAGCTAACGGTGGCTTTGCACCGGACTAATTATACTGAGAGATGGTCTAGAAACACCTCTAAATATTATGCACTCGAGTACAACAGCACAGTGTTAAAACAATTAACACCTCAATGACAGTGTCAATAAAAACTGAACATCATAGGTCTAATAAATGTAGCCTTTATGGCAGATCTGTTGTAATGGATTGCATTAGACTGTAAAGGTAAAGGAGTGTAGAATCATTTCATTAGCTATCATCAATAAAATTTTAATTAGGGCTCCAAATGATGAGCAGTTATGGTCAGATCGGTTAGACCTCCTGCTCCTTCTGTATCATATCATATTTAATTAACATTACATTGAACCCATCCTTCCAGGCTCACCCTTTACATTTAGAAACAAGATTATGAATATCCCCAATATACCTTCTGAAATAATTGGCTTTTTCATCTCCAGCCAGCCGACCCTTACTGACACTGCCACCCCTCACAGAGCAATGATTATAGCACGCAACCTCAGCCGACCCCTCAACCCCTGCGTCATGCTCCTCCTCTGACTGAGGATACAGACAACTACTCTGCAACAAATCTCGCGCAGCCATTACTGCCCTAAAAAGCCTGCAGGGATCACTCTGACAGACGTGCGTGTTGTTGTGGTTATGTTCTACTTTGTTTATACTCTGTGTGTTACTAAGTGTTTGATTGTACAGACTATAAAAGCAAATTACTCTACAGAGAACAAAAAAGATTCAATCAGAAAACGTCAGAAAACGTCAGAAAACGTCAGAAAACGGTCAGAAAACAGTTAAAAGTAGCCATCACAACTTTTTTAGAGCCCGAGGTGACATCTTCACGTATCTTATTGTATGCCACCAACTGTCCAAAACCCCAAAATATTTCATTTACTTCAATGTTAGTGGAGAAAATAGTGGACCCTATTTTAAAGGGTCATGAGGCAGCTAAATAGTGATTTCATGACTTCTTTCAGCCTAAAAAGCAAATCCATCCACTCGACATTTCATGTCTTGATTACTTTTTCACTCACATTTTTACCACTTGTTTAAAGATGCATTTCACCCAACAATGACAAGTCATTTGTACTTTGTAATCAGTACAAAAATATACAACTTTTCTCTATTAAAGGAACAATTCATACCAAAATCAAAAATACATATTTTGACTCTTACCTTTTGTGCTATTTATCAGTCAATAAATCAATCTGTGTATTTTTTGGTGAGTTGCCGAGTGGTGGAGATATCCGCCACAGAGTTGTCTGCCTTTTCTCTCATATAATGGAGCTAGATGGCACTCGTTTTGTAGTGCTAAAAGCGCCAACATATATATAGATATATATGATAAACTCAACAGTTAACGCTTTCCAGAGATCATGCATGCATGTTTTGAGCAGTTTCATGTAGGAGCTATTTTTTCTTCCATTATCACACAGAAGTGTGCATGCATCTGCTCATAGACGACAGGCCTGTGCTCATGACAGTGCATGATGTAAACGTTAAGGGCGTCCTCATTTGCTGAGCTGTAGCTTTTTTTAAATAATAATAATAAGTAACCTTTATTTAATCGGGAAAACCTCTTGAGATTAAACATCTTTTTTTCGAGAGAGTCCTGGCCAAGACAGGCAGACAACACAAAAACAAGAAATAAAGTTACCATAAGAAAGGACTAAATATTATCTTAATATACACTATAAATAAACAGAAACATTAGCTAGCTGGTGTTTGGTGAGATAGCAGTAACGCTTCTCAGCATGTTTTTTTTGTTGTTTTTTTCGGTGCTTTGAGCATCACAAGCTGAGTGCCATCCAGTTCCATTATGTTGGAGAAAAGGCAGACATCTATGTGGCTGATATCTCCAACTCTCTGCAACTCACGCCAAAACTATCTAGACTGACAAATAGCACCGCAAGTGAGAGGTAAAATATGTATTTTTAATTTGGGAGTGAATTGTCACTTTAACAAGGCAAAAGGTGTCTAATGCTGACACTGATTTACTGCAGAAAAAATGAAACCTCTCTCAAAGAACACACTTTGACATGTTACACCTACTTGTCTGGATAAGTTATAACACGTGTAACTGTTTCCTCAACTTAGCCAAGAATCTGACTGCATGACAAGATGTCATTGTTCACAACCCAGTGAACCTGCAACCTTTGTGCCTTTTAAAAGAGCTCAATGTCAAGATCAACACCACACTGCAAATTTCTCCTCACCTTTGGCTTACAAACAGCATGCATGGTCCAAGACTTTATGACAGCATTCTTGACACCATCCCAGCAATAAGAGAGAGCGGACTGTATCATTTGTTATGCAACAGTTTTGGTGGAAAATGTAGGATTGTTGTTATGTGTGTCAACAGCCCTGAGGTTTAGACACAGTGTTCAGACTTGTTAAAAAAAGCCTTTAGCAGTAACATTCAACCTTACATTGCATCAAACTGTGTTTTAACAAGTGTGGTCAAAGGTAATTGTTGAGGAATGTTTGCTTTCCCTTTTTATCAGAAGGGTGTTGGCATGACAGTGCAAGATACACACAGTCGGGTCTGCACTGCAATTTCGACAGTCTCAGTCTCAGTCATATGACATTAAGCTGCAGTTTAAATGTGGTTTTACTTTCATTTAAACATTTTTACAGGAAAAAAAAGAGGAAGGCTGAAACAAATAAAGTAAATTGAAACATTTTTATTAATCAATCAATTTAAAAAATACAACAACTTTGCTCTTACCTGAAGTTTTTAGAGAGTCCCCAACTGGTTTGTGCTTGTCAGCAGCCGGTCTCAGTTGGTGTGAGAGATGTTGTGTCCCTGAGCTGCTTCCAACATCTCTAAAGGAGTTCGCTGTGCTCACTGGTCAGATATACAGCAGGTCCAGCTGTTTAGTCCCTCCCCTGCTGATGAACACCCTCCTCTCCTCACACGGTGAGGGAGTAACGACCGGAGATCTCTTTGCTCCGAGCTGCAGGATGCCATGAATTCCTGCGGACTTCCTCAGAACTCCTCTATTGTGCTCTTACACAATAACAAACAGATTCAGCCTCTCTTACTGTACTTAAGGTGCACAGATTTGTTAACCCTGTGGTACCTGAGCAAATTTGCTCAAAATCTTTATTTAAAAAAAAAATAAAAAGAGTTTGGGAAGAGGTAAAGAGCAACAAAAAAGAAATGACCCAAATATTAGCAAGAAATTAGAAAAAAAGAACAGCAAAATAACAAAAGAAAAACAGAAATAAAAATAAGTCAATAAATACACATGAATAAATAAATTGAAAAAGGAAATGCCCATGAAAAAGTTTTTAGAATATTATAAATATAACATAATATGAATATGGAGTGTTTTGACATTATTATGATAATAATATATAAGTTGTTGTTTTTTTATGTAGTTTTCCCTAATCTGTCTTTTTTCCCAAAATTTCCCAATTTTTCCTTTTTTTTAAAAGATTTTTTTCTAAATCTGCCAGTTTCTTGCAAAAAAATCTCACCACTTTGCTCTTGAATACTTGTGAAAGGCGTCTGAAAGCAGCACAAGAAAAGTGATGTTTCTCCAGATTTTAAAGGGTTAATTCAGTCATTATAAAACACCTCTAATAATTTAGACACCTGTGATCCTTTTAACCCTCATTGGCCTTATCTTGTTTGTTAATCCAGATTAAGACCAGACATTGTCAAACTGATTATCATTTAACTGAAGCTCAAATATGTACATTATTTTGTAACTAAGATTATTCATCTCAACCACAGGGGACCTTAACCCTCTTTGTCTTCTATTGATGAACAGTTAATGATTTTTCTTTTGAAAGTGAGCAGTGATGCAGGCGCTTATCTTACTTATCTAACCAGCCAGGTTGCGACAGGTTGCGCCGAATGCCCTGTGGCTACAGAGAGCTTTGTCTTTGTGTGAACTTCTCACAGGTTTGGCAGGTTTTCAAAAGTGAATGATAGAAACTTGACAGATCAGGAGAGCTGAGGGGGCTTTGTGTCCTCATTAAAAAAATCAGTTGCGTCACAAGGCAGACAACCTTTATGTTAAACATCTGTTATAAGTTGCACAAACCAGATGCAGAGACGTTCGTCACATCTTAATGGCGTCACTGACAGCCTGGCATTGTTCAGTGACTGATGTGCAGGTGGAAACATTTTCCCCAGGTGTCGGCTGAAACAGCTGACAACCAAGTTTCACTCAATCACGCATGAGAATATTTCAAGCGACAAGGGCACGCAAATGCCCGGTGTCGCAATGTATCCTGCAGTGATTCGGACCCAATTTTTTATTGGTTCTCCCTTGGCTCATGCTACGCCCTTCCACCAGGTTCCATGGAAATTGGGCAAGTATTTTTTTTGCTGTTCTGCTGACACACAGACAGACAGACAAAAGCAATGAGCCATGAGCTCCTTTTGGGGCGATAATTAGTGGCTCAGAATAACAGAAGTCACTGTATCTGATTTTCTGCAGGTTGTGCTCCAAAATGTGTTCTTAAAAGTTAACCCATTAATGGGCCATATTGTGTATTTCTTTGAAATGAAATAGACCCATTTTAAAACTTTATTGTAAATGATTCAACATATCAATAAAGATAAAACGAAATTAGAAAATGCAGACCTGGCCCATGATACACCCTTCCAAAAAGCTTCATGAAAATTTTGCAAGTAGTTTTTATGTAATCCAGCTTACAAATATGTGAACCAAACAGAAAATATGACCTCTTTTGTAGGAGTAATTAGTGGCTCAAAAAAAGTTGTTTTTTTTAAATAAGATTTTTCACAGGTTGTACTCAAAAAAATGCTTTTAAAATTAGCTGATTCATAGGTCACAACTGTGTATTTACATGAAATATTGAATTACTTTTGCAAATTTATTGTAAATGACTCAAAATATCCCTGAGAATAAAACTCCAGAGGGGCACAGTATATAGGCACAGATCTACGAAGAGTTAATGAGAGTGAAGAATAATTGCAAATAGCATGACCTCAAGATATCTGAATGAAAATTGTTGTCGCTTGTTAAATTTTGAAATTGTGTGCATTTCACAAGCAAAAACTGTAAATTTCCTGTCAAAACTGGAGTTGTTTTTTTGTTGTTGTTCTTTTTTTAAAGAGACAAAACATGTCAAAAGCATAAGTTGACTCCCCATCCCAAGCTGATGCAGGAGGGGCACTTCGCGCGTTACATTTTGGCGTGACAGACCGGTGACCAAGCTTTGGTATTCGACGAGTTGGGAGTGAGAATGTTTTGGTGACTCAACATATCACTGAAAAAAAAATCAACTAATTCATCTAGAGGGGCAGAGTCAGCAGGAGTAAAAACAATGACTGTACCTGCCCTGTGATTAAGATCTGCTCCAAAATCTGATGAGCTCTTCTTTGGCCCGTGTTACACGCTTTCAATTTTCGTGAAAATTGGTTCTGTAGTTTTTCTGTAATCCTGCTGACAAACAAGCAACAACATGAGCTACTTGGCAAAAGGTAGCTCGAGTAAATATCTGTCAAAGTTGTGCAAACAACTGAAAATATAAACTTTTTCCAACAAGTATTACTTTTCCAAAGTGACAGAACAACCAGTTTACAGTTTTACACATAATTAAGATTCATGTCAAAAAAGGTAAAAAAATAATAATCCAAATTTGTCAGTTTGCTGAGAATTGCCTCATAAAAACATCAAAACCAACTTGACTTATTGACACTAAAATGTCAAATGACAGTGATTAATTGATTCCCTGTGAGAGGATTTTGGTGGATTACTTACCGTAGTACCCAACTGAGTCAACACATTTTTGGCTAAGTGCTCTCCTCACCTGTGCCAAACTCTTACATGTAAGCTGCCTTCTCACATTATCTCAGAATCATCAGACGCAGGTCGCTGTGGTGAGAGTCGGGTGTGGTTGCCACAAGCTCTTGGAGAAGCGAGTA
Source organism: Plectropomus leopardus (assembly GCF_026936395.1). Classification (NCBI taxonomy): domain Eukaryota; kingdom Metazoa; phylum Chordata; class Actinopteri; order Perciformes; family Serranidae; genus Plectropomus; species Plectropomus leopardus. The sequence continues at coordinate 29,639,593 of NC_142192.1, read as the reverse complement.
TCTGAGAAAATCACAGGAAGGGGATGTTTCATTACATGTAGGGACACACCTTCGACTTGGAACCAGATTAATAAATTCTTCAGGGGACACAGGGCAAGTCTCACTCTGATTTTTTACTGTTTGCTCTGCAGGAAACAATTTAAGATTTCTTTGGAAGACCAAATGTGTAATCAGTTGAGGGAAGTATTTGTTTCGTCGTCTAACATTTAAAGGTTGGAAAATGCCAATAGAGATGAGTGCAAACTTGCAGCACTGATCTGGGATGGTTTTATAACAAACTCATGCCGCGTTTGTGGTTCATTGAGCAAACGACGACGAAAATTCAGCAGCATGATTGATTAACTACAAAACTTAAGTTTTTGCCATTTACTTCAAAATCCACCGGTACAGTATGATGGCAGTGTTAGGATTATTTTGACCACATTTAATCTCACTTTGCTAACCTTAAATTCTGTCCCAGACTTGCTTAACCCTTTTGAAACCTGAACAAATTCAATGAACTTCTTTCAAAAACATCGAAAGAAGGCAAAGAGCAACTTAAGAAGAAATGACCAAAAATGAAAAAGATTTTTTTTAAATACAAGAAAATTACCCACAAATTAGCGCACAAAAAATAAAGTTAAAAACAAAACAAAAAATGAAAAATGTGCTTAATTATATAATAATTTTCTGTAACATTATTTAAAATATGTTATGTTAATTATTGATATACTCGAAGTCTAGCTTTTCTCTTCTCACTGTACATTTTCCCTTCCCTTTTTTTAATAAAAAAAAAATATATTCAAAAGCTATGAATATCTTACAATTTTTTGAACATTTTAATAACATTTTAATTCAGTCAACAGCAGCACAGTTTTATCAAAAAAACATCTTTCCAACACTAAAATATTTCTTTAAGCAAAACTTTCTGTATGTTTCTGCCTGAGTGATTGCCGAGGCCGGACGCTTATGTCTCTAAGTTTTTCCATCCGTCCTTCTCATTCTTGTCGGCGCGACATCTTCAGAGGACCTCGAGGAAATTTCCTCAGATTACTCACAGACGTCCATTTGGACTCAGCAATGAACTTTGCAGATTTTGGTGATCATAGGTCAAAGTTCACTGTGACCCCGTGTTTCTCACGTCATGATCATGATATCTTTAAAACACCATTTTCTAAAATTTGGTGCAAATGTTAATTTTAAGGATTAACTGATTAGACTTTGGTGGTCAAAGGTCAAGTTCAGTGTGACCTTGCGTACGTCTCATTCTCGTGAAATCAATATCCTAAGATCACTTTTAAGGAATTTCTACAAATTTGGCAAAAACCTTCAATTGGACTCAAGTGAACTGATCAGACTTTGGAGCTCAAAGGTCAAGGTCACCGTGACCCCACAAAACATGTTTTTGGTCATAACACAAGAATTCTTTTGCTAATTATGGCAGAATTTCACACAGATGTCTTACAGGATGTTTTGATGTAGTGATGAAATTTTACATCCAAAAAGTCAAAGGTCAACTTCACTATGACATTATAGTGATTTGCCAAAATACTTTTCTGGCCGTTACATTATATCTCAGAAACAAAAGTGGAGACGTGTAGTCAGATTCTGAATTGGTGACAGTAACGTGCAATTTGACTGCTGCACTGAGGCGTACTACTGCCAGGCAGTAATTCTACCTGTGCAAATGTACTTAGTTACATTTTACCACTTGTTACCTGTAATCCTACATAACACATGTACTCGGGCACCGCGCTTCGTCTCTCTGCTGTTTAAGCAATCATGAACCACCCAGGCTGCTATTTTTAAGAATCACACAATGAAGAACTTGTATTACAGCTGTAGTATCTTTCTAATCACTGTTATGAAACCATAAATTCACATAACTTTAAAGTTTTGAGCCGCAGATGCTTTATCTAAATGAGCGTGTGTACAGATAGTTTCATATCACACCATTACATCCATGTATTGACAGACCGGTGCCAGAGCTGTGGACCGTTGCCAGTGAGCCATTAGTTTCACTCTCTTTCACTATTTACTTGGCAAACATTCTGCACACTTCCACTGAAATCTATAAAGCAGGTTTGGGCATGTTTAAAATTAGTTATTTGTTTCTCAGGAACAAGTTTAATTAACCAGCAGAATACAGATTTCTCCTTTCAGTCACCAGGAGAAAAGACAGAAAAATACACGTAAACACGTGGTTCTGTTCAACACCGAGGTCCAATTTTCTAATCACATATTCAGCAGCCATTGAGTAACATTAGGATTTACTGGAGTTGCATTTTTTGGCGACCTGATAAATGTAAATTTAGCTCAGTTTTGGTCTCAAACAGCCTCAGTTTTATGCTTTCATGCATTCTGCTTATTTCAGCATTTATTTTAATTGCATAATGTCAGGTATCAGGTGTGTCTTCAAAAACAGACCAGCCTTTCTTCATAAGAAACTGCACTTGTTGTGTAAGATCTGTCGAAGACACCACAAGAACCGGACTATTTAGTCATGGTTACTGTCACCCTCTTCTTCACATGGACTTTAACTGGAAATAAGAAAACACTGGCACTTAATTGCATATATTTACGCAATTAAGATGTCTTTTGACTTCAATGATGATACCGCAGTCACACCCAGAGAGCGGGTGTGGATTGTCAAACAATGGGCACAGAAATGCTGAAGACCACAGGAATAAGACACACATTTTACAGCTGTTTAGCCTTTTTTGTATGTTATTTTGCACCTTTTTGTAGTCGTAATACATCTGTTTGTGATTAGTCATTTTGTTTCTCTTTGGAGTAACTTGGGGTGCATTTTTAGTCCGTGTGTGTGTCTTTGAGATTGTTTTGCGCTCTTGCATAGTTATTGTGTGTCTCTTTGCAGATCCTTTGCACCTCTTTGTGTTTTTTTTTAAATGTCTCCCTGATCAGTACAGGTGTAAATTTAAGTGGAAGTAACAAGTAATTTTGCAAGTTTACACAAAAGCCTCATTCCACATGCAAAAAAATCCTGCTAACACTTGCTAATATCTGGCTTTTTAATGCAATGGGAATGTGTACAATTGGCATTCACACCCGGGTTAAATCACTCTGCAGTAGTCACAGGTTTTTATCGCTTCCAGCTCCGATCGGCAATTTGTTTTGTACTTTTTACTAATTTCTTGTTCATTTTTGGGTCATTTCTTCTTTTGCTACTCATTGCCTTTTCCCCTTTTTTTCTTTCTTTTTTTTAAAGAAATCAAGTGAATTTACTTTGGCTTAAATGGATTAAAAATGCTACATTCACACAGCATATTTATAGGAGCAGAAACATTCCCTGTTGTGCAAAATCAAGGCACATTTCCAAGTAGGTTAGATGAGTATTTTTCAAGCCACGTCTTTCATTTCTTTGTACTCTGCATAACCCTCCTCACGTCTGTCATTGCCCACTTAGGAGCAGAAGTTTTCTTGTTTTAGCTCTTCACATTGTTGACTGCAGGATATTACTCAGTGTGTTCCCAGTCCGCCTGAAACTAATGCAGCAGGCCAGGAATGTTTTTCATTGTCCATTCCTGCCAGTGCCACGCCCAGCTCGCTCTGCTCTGAGAGCCCCTGGCTGCCTCACCCTTTAATATCTGACCACTACTCTTTGCAGTCCGAGATTATGCACTTTTGTTCTGATTACTTAAAATCATTAAGACTTTTTCTTTTGACAACATATTTTTCTTCAGGCTCTCCACTGATTGCATGCAAAACCTGTCCCACTAATCCCAGTCCTAACTGTCACTTTAATTCTGAACCAAATTCCTCATCTGAAACTCTCAAACAGGGTTCCACAGTCATGGAAAGCCTGGAAAAGTCATGGAATTTCACAATCACATTTTCCAGGCCTGGAAAAGTCATGGAACTAGTAAAAATCATTAATTTATTTTTTAAAAAATCATGAAAATGTGTACTGAGTGATAAATGATACAGTGATTTAACATCATGGTGAATTTATCTTCTGTAGATGATGATGTAACGTGGCTCTAATGTGCATCGAATTGATGTGTGAAGTTTTGATTATGTTTTTACTTATTTGTTCATCACGAAAGTTTGTAATTTTCTCCTCGCGCTCTGTCTCTCCCCTCATTTATGCCCATGAGGCATGTCATATTATCTTTTAAGCACTTTTGGCTCTACAACTTTAAACGGCTGGTTTTTGTATATATTTGACCAATTTTTAAAGAAAACATGCCTTCCAAACCCACAGGTCTGCAGGTCTGAAAGGCATGTTTTTTTTCTTCTTTTTTTTTCTATAGAAAACTTTCTTTGTTTAGATTTTTCCTTTTGTCTTTTTTTTATGCTGATTGTCTTTTATTTTTTGGAGATTTCTTTCTTCTTTATTTAAGTTTTGGTAATTTTATAGAATTTTTCATTTAAATAGATTTTTTTCTTTCTTTTTTTCAAAAAAAAGGTAATTCTTTTTTGAGAATGAAAAATTTTAAAATGTTTGTCTTGTTTTCATTTATTTTAGACAGAAATTATTGTTGGATTTCCAAATTTCCAGCGGTCCTTGAACACATCATGTGAGATGCTGAACTCATGTTTGAATAGAGTTTGAATATTATATGTTTGAAAAACACTTGCAAAAAGATTGCAACACATGCACGTACTTAACTAACATACAACACAGCGATATAAAACGACCAAAATGAAACCAGCATCAAAATATTCAGTAGCTTCTGTCACCTACACATAATTTGTTGCCACAGCTCTGTTTTTAATTTTCATTTGAGAAATCTCTTGTACTGATCACTAAAAATGCTCATTATCACTGTTTTCCGTTGAAACACTTAAATCAGGGCATCGAAGCGTCCTCAGACATCTGGTACGTTTTGCATTCCAGGACCACACTGGACAGGTTGTGTCAGCCGTGTTATCTCAGGCGCACCCAGACTTTCTTTTCACATACATCAGCAGTGAACAAAAGTCCTGACAGCTTTCCTGCTGGCTGGGCACCCTGACAGTAAGCTGTTTGCTCACTGCTTAATTTCACATGTCAAAAGTGCTCAACTGTGGAACAATGAATGCAAAACTAATCATTAACTAATTCACATTTATCTACTTTATCCTTATTCGGTCTTGAATTCAGCTGACGCCATAGTGATGGAGGCCAGATAGCTGAAATTAAGTATGGGGCATAAATGTTAAAGGAAAGGAATAGCTCAACATTTAGGAAAATACTCTCCTTTCTGCAGGTTTACATGATGTAGGAAAAAGTTGAATTATTGTGTTGGTCTGACTAAAAATTGACTTTTAAAATACATGTAAACATGTTAGTTCAATCAAAATTGTCAAACTTCTCTAAGTCAGACTAACACATCGAGATTATTCAGCGGTTTGCTCTTTTGTGTACACCCCTCATCCACCCTTGAACTGGCATTCTGCGCTCGCTCCATAGTCACCACACCAGGCTTTGACCCCGAAAGTCGAACATCTTGTGGTGCTAAAAGCACCGAAATTAATTTTAAAAAATAGATTTGAAAAACTCAACAATGTCTTTTTCCAGAGATCATGACCCAGTTACTCATGAAAACCCCCAGACCTTTTTGTGAGCAGTTTCATGCAAGAACTATTTTCTTTTCATCGAACTCCACCTGTCAGTAGTATCACCGCGGAGAACAAAGTGTTTATTCACTGTAAGCTCACTAAACACCAGCGAGCGAGTTATTAATGTTTACATCACACAGTGAAAGTGACCCTCACATCAGGTGTGTCTTCAAACAATCCAAATTTTTTGCTGAAACAAGTGATGAAAGCGTCAACGCCGCCCACTGATTTTCAAGTATTTCCAAAGAAATCATATATATATATATATATATATATATATATATATATATATATATATATATATATATATATATATATATATATATATATATATATATATATATATATCTCGGATTGAACTATTTGTACTACTAACACTTGTACTATTTTGTTCTCAGAGTCATTCAGCCTCTGAAAAAATATTTATATATGAAAAAATATATACACAAAATATATACATTTTTTTTCTGTCACATTAATTTAAATCTATAATAATTATAAATATAGTTTTCTAGACATTTTCCCTATTTTATACCCCCTCATCCCCTTTTTAAAAATAATTTTCAAGTCATTGTTGTCACCTTTTTTTTTTTTTTTTATTTTTTTTTTAAATTTAAATGGCAGCCAATTCGCTCAAGTTTCAAAGGGTTAAATAGCTTGTGAAATGCGTCTAAATGCAGCACAAGGAAACTGATGTCTGTCCAGGTTTCAAAGGGTTAATCCAGTGAAATTATTAAATCCCTGCCATTCTTCCTCCTCACCCTCACTGACTTCCACCTGTTTGTCCAGTTTAAGACTAGACTGTGTGAAACTGAGTCTGTAATCTTTTGTTGTTTGAGTTTTAAGCCAAGCAGACCTGATGTCCTCAAGTTACCCTCTCAGTCCTGCCAAAAAATACAGGAAGTGACAGCTCGTAGACATTAAAACAACATTTTTTGCGAAACAGCATACATGACACTAAATCATTGTTATTAACGCCGCCGTCACTGCCACTGATTCTTCTTCTATCTTAACATTGTGGGGGAAAGCCGAGGGGTGCGGACTGTGATGAAAAAACGAAAATCTTCCCACTTACTCCCAATTCTGCATTTGTACTAACATGCTTTTTTTAGGCGCGTATCTAAAAGGTCATTTTTAAGTGTTTTGGTTGGATGTCAAACATTTTCGGAAGCATTTTTGTCATTTATTACAAAATTGCATGATGTTTCTGAGGGATTTGAAAATGCCGTTTGTCTCAACCTCAGGCTTTAACAGCAGCCAATGACCTCTGTGAACTGTCCAAAATTTCCCCTACAGAGTAAAAATAAACCATTTGTTTTAACTGTGAAAAAGTTAGTGCCCGGGCTGCCTTAAATTTTTAAGTTGACTGAATTTGAGAACACATTTGAATCATTAAAAAAATCACCTCAAGTTATCTTCTCAAATTCATTCAACTTAACATCGTCCTGGTTTCCTCCTAAAAACGCCCTGGTTTGTTTGTCAAAAAGCCTGTGGGATTTTTCCATTAGAATTTGGACCGTTGCAGAAAATTATCTTACCTTATTAGTACAAAGCTAATGCTAGGCTAATGTGAACTACACTATTATGTTGCTACTGCTACAAAGCTGTGATGTTTTATATTTTTATAAGACATATTTTTAAAAAAGTGGGTGTTCAGTGATGTATTTTATGTTGTAGAACAAAACATGAAAGTCTCTTTAGCTTTTTTTTTTTTTTAAACCACAGACCTCATTTCAGACAACCAAAAACCCACTGACTTTAAGACGAGGGTGTGAAGATGGTAATTCATTTCCGGGTTTTAGGATAGGGTTATTCTATAGACTTAGATAGTGGAAGAGACATCTGTAAATCAGTGGTTATATTTTTTGGAGCTTCACAACGGCCATGAAATGAATCATTTCTGTGTCAGGATTTGATCATTTCGGTCCGGTGACTTTTGGAAGTATAAAGGAGCCATTATGGCCATTATTTAATACAGTCTGTATTTTATACAGGTGATTTCTCCATGCTGTTTACATGCTAATATATTCACATTCAATTATGCAACAATAATGGAGGGCATTTTTTGCACAATAAGGTCTTTTACTTTTGAAACTTGAAGTACATTTTGTTGGCAGCACTAAAGGGAAGTAAAGAACCTGAATACTTCTCACCACTGATGCCTCGTCTTCAGACTTTTTGGGTAGACAGACTAACGCTGCGGCTGGCCTGACCTTTGCAGAAATAAAGTGGTGAAACATTTGCCGAACATTTCTGCAGTATTACAGTAGCTTCAGCCATCTGTGAAATAAAAAGCTGCTTATGTGTGCACTGTTAAAGTTACATAACTCGGCTCACGGTCTGAAGTTTTGAATTTCCTCAGAACTGACAGCAGCTTGGCACTGCATACTGAAAACCCACACCCTGGCTTGTGTTGGCATGTCTCATATTAAAGTGAAATGTAGAAAGCTTCTGCACTTCATAAAACTCAATAATAGCCCTGATGTACCTGTGACTCATATTTAAGATTATACAGTTTGCACTGCTAGTGAAAACAGACCACAAGAGACAAAATGAGTTTTATTGATTGAAATGTCTCCTCCACAGCGTCAGACCTGTGTGTTATAATAGGTGACATATTATTATTCTCTTGGAATCTGGCGGAGCTGAATGCAGCCTTTATTTTAGAGGTGACGGAAATCAGTACAAGGCCAAATGTGAAAGTCAGGAGTTTGCTGTATTTTAGTTGCTCAGTAAGGCAGTAAGATTTAAGTATTAAGTCCATAAAGTCTGTCTTTACTTTCAGTCACATTATGGAGTTTAATAACTTCCAGTGGTGGAGTGTAATTTAGTAGATTTACTCAAGTATGAATGAATGAGTATGAATTTGAAGTACTTATCTTTTAATTGAGTATTTTCTTTTCATGTCACTTTATATTTTTACTTCTGTACATTTCAGAGGAAAATATTGTACTTTTAACTCCATTACATATTTCCGACAGCCTTCGTTACTTCACAAATTAAGCTTTTTGCATAAAAGTCATAACAAGAGTTTATAAAATGTGATGTTTTGATATGAATAATATTACCATACAGCTGCAACAATTATCAGTCAGTCATTTCACAGAATTGTCAATGATTTTGATAAAGTTTTGACTTTTGCTATTTTTCAAATGATTTTGAGTTTTGGGGGGTCGTATTTTAAATTTGTTTTATGATTTTGAAGAGGTTTTGGGTTGGGGTGTTTTCAGTTGTTTTGTTTTTTTCTGGTTTTTTTCTATATAATTTTGACTTTTTTGTGTGACTTTTCTACTTTTTTTTCAAATTTTGAGTTTAGGGCTTTTATGTTTTATTTTTTAGTTCTGGGTGTTTTTTTCTTTTTTTCCATCATTTTTGCTTTTTGCATAATTTTTCTTTTTCTTTTGTTTTAAATTATTTTAAGGGTTTTTTGGGGAGTGTTTTCCTGATCTTTTTTCAATTTTTTGTTTTTTGGATGTTTTTTTTTTTTTTTTTTTTCATTGGATACTTAATAATTTGAGCCCTGTTTAGGCAGCATTTGAGTATTTTGAATACTGACCCATCTGTTTCTCCATGTTTTGTGTGTAATGTGCTGCTATTATCCATCTAATAACAACAAAAATGACAAAATGTCAATCAGTGCAAAGACTCAAACTAGAGATGTTGTGATTAAACAAATGATAAAATCTGCTGAGAGCGATGACAGAGATCTCTGTTTCGTAATACTTGAAAATCAGTGGGCGTCGTTGACGCTTTCATCACTTGCTTCAGCAAAGATGAACTCTGTAACCTGCTCTTCACATGTGCATTCAAACATCAGCGCTGACTTAATGTATTTTGTATGTAGTCTGTGCTGACTGATATGACTTCTTTGTCTTTGTTCTCCTAGGTTTTTCTTCTGTCCTAATCCCCGACGTTTTCCCTTTTTCAGTGAAACATATCAGCATTTCATAACCGTCCCTACAGAAGTTAGAACATGTGGTCAAGAACATGAAGCGCAGGTGTGTCTGGGATTTGTCCGGGCGTAATCCCCCCACCCCACCCTGTTTGCACGAATCCCGCAGGTGCAACATTTTTTCATTCAAAGACATTTTGCAGTTTTGCAAGAAGTTTTTAGAATGCTGAAACTGCATCTTTAACCCTTTAACTCCTGGATAGTCATCTGTTTGTCTTGTGCTGTGTTCGCCTTTTATGAGCATTAAAACCTCTGAAACCTGTTTGTTTTTAAAAATAAGAGATAAGTGTATTAAAAAAAGAGACATAGGGAAAATTTCAGAAAATATAATAATAATATTTACACTCCTTTTTATTTTATTTGACATAATTTTCTTTTTTAAAAATTTCTTGTCAAGCTGCTCATTGCCCTCTCCCAGTGTTTAAAAAAACAATGATTTGCTCAGGGTTTAAAGAGTTAAATGTTACTAAGCATGTTTCTGTTGTGAAGTCTGATAAATGACTTTGTTGATAAATGACTTTATTGAAAAGCTTATATTGATAATATTTCAAAGAAGGCCATGGAATCACTTGGCATTATTAAGAAAATTCATTATTATTATTATTATTATGATTATTATTATTATTATCATTATTATTATTATTATTATTATTATTATTATTATTATTATTATTATTATTATTATTATTATTTTTCCTTATCTGTCTTATTAATAGTAATAGTATTAATAGTAGTAATAGTAATATTGTCTGGGGCTCAAGTTATCACTGTAGTATTACGAGACTCTGCTTGTTACAGAAAAGATTTATTATGAGTGTGACTTTTTCAAATGTTTTCGCTCACTCTTTGCCGCTGTTTCAAAAAACTAAAACTGTTATCAGTTTGTGATATAAATACTGCCCAAATTTGTATCTTTGTTTACAAGACCAGATGTAGGAGAGGTCTGTAACCAGAGTGCTTCAAGATTATTTGAAGTGAAGATCACCAGTAAGGTACCCGGCATGCAAACAATCTACATCTGCCAAGACTGTCAGCACTGTGGGACCGTTCCTGCTCAGCGGTGCAGAGCTCTGAAAGTCTTATCAACTCCTGGTAAATATTTCACCCTTCCTTTAATCTCTAAAAACAGTTATCTGCATATCTTATCTTTGCAACAGATGTCAAACCTACAGCAGGGAATGCTACTTTCTGGGACTTTAAGACATTTCTCTGATTTAAGGATGTTTCCAGGATTTTTGTATATTGCTACTGTTTTTGGACATTTTTAGGGTTTCATGACATTTCTAGGACCGTTTTAGACCATTTTTAGGATTTTTGGATGTTTCTAGGATTTTAGGACATTTCTCCTATTTTTGGACATTTCTAGGATTACAGGACATTTCTAGGATTCTAGGAAATTTAGACGATTTTAGGATGTTTCTAGGATTTTAGGACATTAAGGGCTTAGCTAGAACTTCTGTCAGGGGCTCCAGGGGATCCTCCAGCAGCCCTTTTTTTAATAAACAAGCTCAGTTTTGATGCTGTTTCATGCACTCTGCATACTAAAAGTATAAAAACATTTCCCAGTTTGAATCACTTGAATTTTTATTGTGAGTTAGAAAATGGGTGGGGGGGTCATCAGGCACTGTATTGGGAACCAGATTGGCTTGGGGGCCCTAAATTGAGTATCACTGACCTGAAGCCTCATTTGAAGGCAAGATAGTTTCGTAACTTTAGACATTGACATCGCCACAGTGATTTTAAAATTCAAACTGCATTTTAACGTCCATATTCATTTATTATTTTGCAATTTGAACTGCAAAGTAAGTCAGTACCAACGTCTTACAATATTTTTTTTATATCAGGAGACATATGACCCCTGAGAAGTTACAGTAGATGAGCTGCTAGCATGGCAAAGACAGCCAAATAGCAGCAAACAGTTCATTTAGGCCTAGCTGTTTGACTTTTTTAGTCACTCGTGACTCACCTATTTTTCTTGTTTTTCAGACTGACGATGTTCCTGAAAATGGTAGCAGCTTCCACCAAAACCAGTAAAGTTGTCTCCACTGTGAAAAAGTCACTGGGGATGTCAGAGGGAGAGACAAAGACAGAGCAGGAGAGCTGAAGTGATTCATGTGTTCAAAGTTTTCTCAGGAATTCAGAAGCCCACACAGACTCTCGGGCCTCCTGACTGCTGCACTTGAGTGAACTGCTCGAAGTTTCTGATGCCAACATTAATCAGTCAGATGAAAATCCCACCAGCGTGGAGAAGCCAGAGGGGCGCGGTGTCACACCGTACGCCTCCTCCAGGAATCCTCCATAAGGCTTCGACACTCTAGTGACAAATATCAGTGACCAGCAACAGACCAGCAGAGTCCATGTGATGTAAGTAGAAATAAAAAGTATAAAATCTTTTACTTTAGTGAACGTACTGATACAACAATATAAAAGTATTTCACTACAAGTGAAAGTTCTACTTAAATAAAAATACAGACGTATAATCAGCTAAATGTAATTAAAGTATCCAAAGTAAAAGTAGTTGTTCTGCAGAAAATTGGCCCTGAAAAATATATTATCAGATATTTTAGCATTAGATTTTTAATATTAATTAATGTTAAAACAGCATTTTACTGTTGTAGCTGTAATTTTACAATTTGGTTCTTTCATTTTTGTGAAATTATTAACAAATTACAAAAGAAGAAAAATAGTAAATTGACTTATGTTTCCTGTTTTTCCAGATTAAAGAGATTACAGAATTCAGAGAAAACAAATCACCCAAAAAATTGCTTTTGTTTTTGTGAATTATTAGATATTAGAAAAAACATGTATTGTCCAAACTCTAAAATAATAATCTCGTTAATTCAGGAAAAACAGGGGAAAAAAATTCTCACAGGTGACGGCATTACACATCTGCAGATTTGTATTCATCTTCTTGATTTTTTTTTTTTTTTTTGGCTTCTTTATTTTTGGGTGAGATATTTGAGAGTTTTTCCTCAGAAAGTCTTGGACATTTACATAAATTAAACAATTTGAGGAGTTAAGAGGGGAAATATCTTGTTGGAAGAACTTCTATCATCCCATGATCTCGTGCTTTCGGTAACCACCCGGCGATCATGACCGTAGGTGAGGGTCAAACATCGATGGACTGGTGAACCACAACGATCCAGCAGTGCTGTCCATCTCGTGCTGAACAAGACCCCAAGATACTTGAACTCCTTTGCTTGGGGCAGAAAATCCACCGTTTTCCGGCGGAGAACCCTGGTCTCAGATCTGGATGTGCTGACTCTCATCCCGACCGCTTCACGCTCGGCTGCGGACCGCCCCAGTGCATGCTGGATGTCACAGTGTGATGAACCTCACAGAACCACATCATCCGCATAAAAGCAGAGATGCAACTCTGTGGTCCTGAAATCAGACCTCTACCTCCCCCCTTGAGATTCTGTCCATGAATGTCACAAACAGCATCGGTGACAAGGGACGACCCTGGCGGAGGCCAACCCCGACTGGGAACGTGTTTGCTGAGTATGACAACGCAGCCCTCAGTTTGGTCATACAGGGACCGTATGAAGTAGCATAAAATGAAAATACTCAAGTAATGCATGAGTACTCTTCGCTCGTGCTTCACTAAAGTACTCGGACAAATGTACTCAGTTACATTCTTCCGTTGGGGATTATAATGTGTCATAAGTTTCTTCCCCATTGTTTGTAGGGATTTAATGCTTCACCCCCTCTTGACATCTTAAATGTTGAAAAATGAACAAACACTAACCCGCTTTGTTTTTCTCCAGCTTAATGTTGTTTCATGTGCACACTGATTCACCAGTACAGACAAAAACTGTGTGCCAGCTCCCCCTGGTGGACAATATTAAGTAATGTTCATACTCTCATACTCTTCGATTTGTTCTTGTCTGTGTTCAGATCCCACTTCTTTCTGCAACTGCACACATCCCCGTGACAAAAATAAATATGACAAATATGAAAAGTTAAATCAAACCAGCGTCAACTCTTTGGTTAGTACACCGAGCTTTCATCAGCTCCCTTTAATAACAAGCACAGCAAATATTAACACATTACAAACCAGCAGTGTGCAGAAACATTAACACATTAACACAATCTGAACAAAACTGCATCCTGTGTGTTTGTACAAAACAGCAGAAGAAAACAGGCAACAAACTGCAAAAAAATGAACGGCTCAACCCTCTGAAACCTCAGTAGTAGTAACATCACTTTTCTTGTCCTGCTGTCAGAAACCTAGTATTAAAAGTATTTAAAACTTCAAAATCTGAGAAAATTGGTGCAAATTCTTTCAAGAACATGAGAAAAAGGCAATGAACTTAGCAAGAAATGTTCCACAATTTTTAATAAATTTGTAGATTTAGAAAATTATTTTTTAAAAGCTAGGGGAAATTTTTAAAAAAGCTACTGAAAACTAGAGTTATAAATATCATTATTATACACTTAAATATATGCAGCAGATTTATTTTAATTTTAAGCACTTTTTCTGTGGAATTTACCTTTTTTGTTGTTGTTTTTCAGGTTATTTTCTTGTCCATTTTACTTTATTCTTGATCATTTAGGGTATTCCTTCTGTTTTTGTCGCCTACCCCCATTTTTTATATTCTATTTTTTTTTTTTACATGGGGAAAAAAGGCAGTCTTGGTATTAAATATTCCATAAATCATTAGAAAATTACCAAATAACTATGTAATAAAGCTTACAGAAAAAATATATATATTTAGTAATTTTTTATGTGTTTTCAGGTTATGTCGTGTTTTTGTTCCTTTACTTTTCCTTCCTTTTTTACATTTTTTTTTTTGCAAATTTCACATAATTTTCTTTTAACTTTTACTAATTTCTTTTTTATTTATCTATTTATTTATTGCCAATTTTTGGGTCATTTCTCGTTTGGTTGCTCATTGTCCTCTTTCCATTTTTTTGAAAGACAAGCCCATTTGACAGGTTTCACAGGGTTAATTCTTACAGTGCAGTCCGCCTCTGATCTTGCTCTCTGTGCTTTAATCCAGCTCCTCTCCGTTGGGCTCGTCGTGTGATGGCAGCGGAGGCTGTGCGAGCTGCCTTGACATCAGCGCCTCCTGGACGGGCTCTGGGAGTGGAGGCGGTTGGAGGGTAAAGAAGACCAGTTTGCGATCCTAAAGTATGAAACAAAAACAGCTTTGTTACTGCATTTTATTTTCTCTTTACAGCGGTGTTTGAGGAGGAGCGGCGACTTACAGCAGGAAGTCCAGCAGGTGGATAATACACAGCATGCGACTGGAAGTGGGAGAACATCAGGGGTCCGTGGAGGGCTTCGTTGTAAAGCCCAGCAGGCACGGGTGGCAACCATGGCATGTTGAGCAGAAAGTTTGGACACGGAGCGAAGCCGCTGGAGAAATGACCCAAAACCTCCAATGGGAAGTGGATAAAAGGCAGAGGTGCAGTCTGGCCAAATTCATTGAAGTGAGGGGCACCTGGAAGGAAAGGTAGGTCATTACAAACAACATTTGCACCTTGACATCTTCTTAAAGATTCCTTAAATAAATTTTAGACTGGTGTCTCAGTGTAAGAGGAGATTTCTCCTTATCCATCAACAGTCGAGCCGTAATTCAGTCATACATGTCAAGAATATACACACGATAACATTACAACGGCTGCTGCAACAAACGGTTTCATTATGAATTAATAATAACTGATTTTTTTTAAAAAGTTGGGGTAAAAACTTTTAAATTTCTCAGAGCTCCTGACATCTTCAAATAGCGTGTTTTGTCGATCATATTCCAAATCCTCAAAATATTTAATTAACTACCGTTGGAGTTAATTACAAATACTTACATTGGTGGAGAAGTATTCAGATTCTTTACTTGAGTAAAAGTAGCGATACTAGACTGGGAAAATACTCCACTACAAGTACAAGTGCAACCTTAAGTAAAACTGTGCAGATATTAGGCTATTATCTCAATTTAATTGTAAAGTAAAAGTACTTATTCTGCAGAAAAATATTCCATGTCAACAAAAAAAAAAAAACTAAGCTACAAATGTTTATCTTTTATCAAAATCACTTAATTCTACACGTCTCATTTAAAATTTTGCCAAAATAAGTGAAAAAACTATGGGTTTTTTTCAACTTCAGGATTTCATCCTCAACTTAAAAAAAGAAAACAAAACTATAAAACATCAAATAGCAAGTTTTTAAAATCACAAAAATAATTTATAATATATAATTTATATTTGTAGCTAAAGTCACAACTTAGCCAGCCCCCGCCTCTGATAAATAAAGAACAGTCCCTTGTCTTAATGTTTACTATCTGTTTGTAGTGCTCTGGTTTATCATGATTCATTGTTTTTGTTAGGAAGTTGGCCATTTGATGTTATTATGTTTGTCTTTTTTTAACTTTACATGAAATAGTATTGAATAAAAATAAATATTATGAATTACTATAAAGTCTTTAGGTGTAATGATAGTATCTAAATGTAATCTATATGCAATTATGGTGCTTAAAAAATTAATAAAATTTAAATAAGAGTTAATGGTGAAGTAATGAGTCCTAAACCGCAGTAGTCCGTTAGCCTTTTAGCACTTATGGTTCCCTCGTCTAAAAGCCTATGGGTTTTTTGAATGGGTTTTCGTTAAAATGCCCTGAATAAGGTCTGTAGTTAACACAGGCTTAATATATTTAGACGTTTTGTTCTGCAACATAAAATACGTCCACTTAAACACGATTTTTGAACTTTTAAACACCGAAACTCATTAAACTCACTTCTCCGCCTTTACAGCTTTACAGAGTCGCACTCTGACTTGTAGATTTATCTGTTTATGATATTTTTTGGTCGTGTTTTAACGTGTTTTTACAGTGATTATAGCGGTGACGTTTAAGTCATGCGACCGTGATGTAGTTCATGTATAGCCTAACAATAGCTTTTTCCTTCTGATGATGTCATTTACTCTTCAATACACACAAAAGTGGTGTTCATCTGTAAAGATTATCATGCTGAACAAAACGCGTAAGTCTCATAAACTTGTGTTTGTCACAGAGCTTATTTTTGGCTAGTGGTTTTTTGGGCTGCTTACTTCCTGGTTGGCCTACAAAAATAAGGTATCCCTTCACTCTAGTCAGCAAACTTCTCCTATTTTTCGCGCCATTTTCCTCCCTCCCATTGTGTGCGTGCGGTGTGTGCGCGTGTCTTTGCGCCACCTGCGCAGCTTGGCGCGCAGTTATGTTTCATTGTTCCATTTATGGCCTTTGAACATCAGATCGTTAGTGTTTTGAATATCTCTCAAGTCTTAATCAATAAAAACATTTAAAAAACTGGTTCATTTCAACAGAAAATCCCAAATTCTATCATTTTACTCACACTCCCACTCATGTAGACAAAATAGTATTGAAGTTATGTTACATCTGTCAGCCACTTTTATTTTAAAATATAGTTTTGGAGCTCTGATGGATCAGAATTGATTGTTTTTGTTAGGACTTTTGGTAGCAAACAATAAGTCAAAACAGTTCTGCCACAACATAAATATCTCTTACAGTAACAACTTTCCTTAGCTAACATTAACTTCCAGTAGCCTTAAACTAAACATGTCTGTGAGCTAATGTTTTATTTGCTAACCCTAATTTGGAAACTAGGCTTACACATTATCAGGAGAAAATAACGCACTAAAAGCTTTCACGTTACATGTCTGTTCCTCACTGGAAGCTGAGGGCACTTTTCCGTAGTCCAAACCGGCCGCAGCCTCTCTTCCCGCGGCAGCTCCGCTCCGGAGATCCAGGGGGCTCCTGGCGTTGGTGGCGGCTCGCTCTGAGGCCCCATCCGCTAGGAGACACACGCGTCCAGACGTGGCCGACGGACGAGCGCCTCCGCCCGGGGCCGCGGCGCTACTAGTCCCCTCAACCTCTTCTTTCACCACGGTGACTCCGGTGTGTCCGCCGGGTCGCTGCTCTTTACTTTTGGGGTGATTTTTCTTCTGATTTCGCTGGACGGCGGTGATCCGAGTCCGCTGGGTGATGATATAACACGCCCAACAGTCACACTGGAGAAAGGGACAGTGCTTCATGTGGCCCTTCTTGGGGATGATGATCCCGTGGTGTCGGCACCGGGTGCATTTCGGCTGTCTACGGCTCTGCTCGGCGGCGGCTACCGTCAATTCTGCGGATACCGATCTTTCTTTGGACAGGGACATTATTAGCTGGTTGATGACTATAATTATTTGTGTCACAGCTGAGAAAGCAGCCAGAGAGGCTCCCGTCTCACACCTGTGGGAATTTATGACCCAGGCTGAACTTTGTATAAAATGTATCATTTTTTTTTATCATGTGACTGACTAAGAGACAAGGGTCATATACGGTCATTAATAGGAAATTTAGCTTATTGTTGCTATGCAGATATGTCGTAAAAAAAGTATAGTATGCTGGTTGTCATAGTGTCATAGTAGAGTATTTCATTTAAAAAAGAAAAATCATGAAATGTCATGGTATAGTTTTTGGTTTAAAAAAGTTATCATAATATAGTATGTTGTGAAAAATTGTCATAAAAAATCATAGTGTAGCATGTTATAAAAAAAAAGTAAAATATCATAGTATAGTATTTTGTGGGGAAAAAAATCATAAAAATGCCATTGTATAACAAAAGATTTATCTTATTGTTATTGTGCAGTCAACTTAAAAAATAGGAAAGTCAAAGTAAACTTTTTTTTAGAAATGTATTTAAACGTGTTTATAACTACTGACATTTTTTATGTGGCAATTTTGTTTTTGTTTTAATTTTCATTTTTGTTTTAAAGACATATTGTGACATTTTTTTTGACATACCGTACTATGACATCTTTTATAACATGCTATACTGTGACATTTTTATGAAAATTTTTATGTCATAAAAATTTATAAAGAAGGAATCATAGTTTGGGAAGCTTTAAACATTGATTAAAAAGTCATAGTGTAGTATATCATAAAGAAATTTCTAAATAGTCATAGGTTAGAATTCTATTTAAAAAAAAATACATAAAAAGTCCTAATATATTATGTCATTAAAAAACAGAAACTCATAGTATAGTGTGCTATAAAAAATGGTGTGGGACAACTTATGTTGGAAAGACCTTTTTATCATGACAGCTTTAGACTGAAACTCTTTGTGCTTTGCGTGTGTGTGTGTGTGTTTGTGTGTGTCCTGGTAGCCATTGTGAATAATGATCTAACTCGTCAGACACCAAGTTCTTTACACATCCATGCACTGCTAGAAAATGCCCCGTAAAAATCCTTCATAAACAGCAGCAGCATACATGTTTTCTACATGCTGAAATTTTCTCTGTGCTCTGGTTTATGTTGGACAACCTAAATGTGCTTTAAAGACTCGCATATCGGGACACAAAACTCCAATGGGCACACAACACATGTACAATGCTACTGCCCTGCACAATGCACCGGCTAAACGTGGCTCTGCAGCATCAGTGAAGCTCTGGGGAATTTTTAAAAAATGAATAAATTACTCGAAAAAATGAATTGCCAGATTTGGTGCCATTGTCAGGTCATCGCTACATAGAGAGACTTACTGGATTCACACTCTTAACACAGATCAGTCCTGTGGCTCAAAACAAGAACTGAATTTGTCAAGTTTTCTTTAATTTGTTACGCGTGACAGACGCAATGCCTGTACTTTTTCTATTTTGTACCTTTAAATTTGTATGTAGTACTTTTAGTTTTTGTAACTAAACAGATGTCAGTCTTTTTTTGATGCCATTGTGGTGCATGGGGCATGGCATTGACAATGGTGGCTCCCACTTGTGGATATTTTATAGATTTGAAATCCTGATCATATCCACTGAGAAAAGCCCAGCTGTTGAAGGTTGACTCTATATGTGAATACCTCTTTGTCGTTGGAACCACAGACTGTATATAAAGATGGACGTCACGCCCCCACTTAACCCCGCTATGTTCATTTGCGAAAAAAATATCCAGGATTCACGCTTTGCCTTCTAGCGAGGGTGATGTCACTGAGAGCCCGCATCTCATTACAGCCGAACTTATGGCGATGAGAACTACCTTCACTGACAGAGACCATCTTTGGAAGAAATTTATTTGGCGTTAACTTTGAGTTTTTAGTTTAACCAATGTCCATCCAATAACATGGAGGAGTGGGCCCAAGGACCAGTACTGCAGTCAGACACCAGGGGGCGATCGAGATTGAAAAACCTCACTTAGGGGGCGCTGTCATGTCGTCCATCTTTAGATACAGTCTATGGTTTGGACAGTTGAAACATTTGCCTGTTTGCACAATTAAAGGGTCTTATTTAATTTGTGTATTCCAGTTCTTTCGTCTCCCTTGGAAAGTATCTGTCCTTGACGTGAGGAGGATCTGATTTGGCCGCATGCTGTCGGACAGTTCGTGGGGAATCCTGCTTCACTAAAACCTCGTCTTAGTTAAAGGTATGTCAATCATTGTCACAAAAGTCATGATGTTATGTCATAAATCTGCAAATGTCTTTGTTTTATTCATACTATACAGTGGTGTAAGAAGAAAATTTAAAGAAATCACAGTATGGTGTGTGATTTTAAAAAATGCAAAAAAAGTCATACTATAATATGGAAAGGAAATAGTCATGATTTTGGGTAACTTACTATACTATGACGTTTTTTCATGATTTTGGGCGACATACTATAATAGGCATTTTTTTCATGATTTTGGAGGACAGACTATAGTGTGATGTTTTTCATGATTTTGGACGACATACAATACTATCTTTTTTCACAATTTCAGACAATGTACTACACTATGACTTTTTTTCACGATTTTGGACCATATATGCTATACTGAGACTTTTATTCATCATTTTGACTTTTGACATTTTTCGATATACTATAATGACTCATTTTCGGTCTTTTTCTTGATATGCTATATTAACACCACTTCGGCTGTTTTATGAACAAGCAATTCTTTTTTCAACATGCTATATTATTGTAATTTTGGCCGTTTCTGAAACATTCTGTGCCATGGTGTGTCTCGGCACGCTGTTTTATGAAGTTTCATTTTTGACATTTTTCACCGGACCAAGTAATGCTTTTTCGGTCATATTGACATGCCATATTAGGGTTTTTTTGGCCAATTTTGCAACTTTCTTTTCTATGGCGTGTCTCAGCACGCTATTTGAGGAGGTTTTCAATAGTTTTCAGCAGTTTTTGGGACGTGTCAAATTTTGACATTTTTGCCATACTATAGCCTTGCATTTTGGGTCGTGTTTTGGACATGCTATTTTATCGTGTTCTTGGCCGTTTTTGCGAATTTCTTTGCTGTGGCATGTGTTAGCACGCTATTTTAGGAGGTTTTCAATAGTTTTCAGCAGTTTTTGGGACGTTTCAAATTTTGACATTTTTGCCATACTATAGCCTTGCATTTTGGGTCATTTTTGGACATTCCATTTTATCATGTTTTGAGCTGTTTTATCAAAGTTTTTTCCTAAGGCATGTTTCAGCGTGCTATTTAAGAAGGTTTTCAGTAGTTTTTAGCAGTTTTTGGGACATATCAAATTTTGCCATTTTTGCCATAGTATAGCCTTGCATTTTGGATCATTTTTCGGCATGCTATTTTATGTTTTTTTTGCAACTTTCTTTGCTATGGCGTGTCTCAGCAAGCTATTTAAGGAGGTTTTCAATAGTTTTTAGCAGTTTTTGGGACGTGTCAAATTTTGACTTTTTTGCCATACTATAGCCTTGCATTTTGGGTCGTTTTTCGGCATGCTATTTTATGTTTTTTTTTGCAACTTTCTTTGCTATGGCGTGTTTCAGCATGCTATTTCAGGAGGTTTTCAATAGTTTTTAGCAGTTTTTGGGATGTGTCAAATTTTGACAGTTTTGCCATACTGTTGCCTTGCTTTTTAGGTCGTGTTTTGGACATTCCATTTTATCGTGTTTTTAGCAGTTTTTGCAACTTTCTTTGCTGTGGCATGTGTTAGCACGCTGTTGACTGTTTTGCCATACTATAACCTTGCATTTTGGGTCATTTTTTCGACATGCTGTTTTATCGTGTTTTTGGCCGTTTTTCCAACTTTCCTTGCTATGGTGTGTTTGAGCACGCTATTTAGGGAGGTTTTCAATAGTTTTTAGTAGTTTTTGGGACGTGTCAAATTTTGACATTTTTTGCCATACTATAGCCTTACTTTTTCTGTCATTTTTTCGACATGCCATTTTATGGTGTTTTGGGACGTTTTTGCAACTTTCTTTGCTATAGTGTGTCGCAGCACACTATTTAAGGAGGTTTTCAACAGTTTTCAGCAGTTTTTGGGATGTGTCAAATTTTAACATTTTTGCCATACTATAGCCTTGCATTTTGGGTTGTGTTTTGGACATTCTATTTTACCGTGTTTTTGCAACTTTCTTTGGTATGGCGTGTGTTAGCACGCTATTTAAGGAGGTTTTCAACAGTTTTCAGCAGTTTTTAGGACGTGTCAAATTTTGACTTTTTTGCCATACTATAGCCTTGCATTTTGGGTCATTTTTTCAACATTCCATTTTATCGTGTTATGAGGTATTTTTGCAAAGTTCTTTGCTAAGGCGTGTTTCAGCATGCTATTTAAGGAGGTTTTCAATAGTTTTTAGCATTTTTTGGGACATGTCAAATTTTGATATTTTTGCCATACTATAGCCTTGCATTTTGGGTCATTTTTTCGACATGCTGTTTAATGGTGTTTTGGGCCGTTTTTGCAACTTTCTTTGCTATGGCGTGTTTCAGCATGCTATTTCAGGATGTTTTCAATAGTTTTTAGCAGTTTTTGGGATGTGTCAAATTTTGACTGTTTTGCCATACTATAGCCTTGCATTTTGGGTCGAGTCTTGGACATGCTATTTTACCGTGTTTTTGCCGTTTTTGCAACTTTCTTTGCTCAGGCATGTTTCAGCATGCTATTTAAAGGGGTTTTCAGTAGTTTTTAACATGTCAAATTTTGACATTTTTGCCATACTATAGCCTTACTTTTTCTGTAATTTTTTCGACATGCCATTTTATGGTGTTTTGGGACGTTTTTGCAACTTTCTTTGCTATGGTGTGTTGCAGCACACTATTTAAGGAGGTTTTCAACAGTTTTCAGCAGTTTTTGGACTTGCCAATTTTTGACATTTTTGCCATACTATAGCCTTGCATTTTGGGTCGTTTTATGGACATTCCATTTTATCGTGTTTTTAGCTATTTATGCAAAGTTCTTTGCTATGGAATGTTTCAGCACGCTATTTAAGGAGGTTTTCAATCATCTTTAGCAGTTTTTAGGACGTGTCAAATTTTGACTGTTTTGCCATACTATAGCCTTGCATTTTGGGACGTTTTTTCGACATGCTATTTTATTGTGTTTTTAGCCGTTTTTGCAACTTTCTTTACTATGGACGGTGTACGCACGTTATTTAAGGGGGTTTTTAATCATTTTCAGCAGTTTTTGGGACGTGTCAAATTTTGACTTTTTTGCCATACTATAGCCTTGCATTTTGGGTCATTTTTTAAGTCATGCTGTTTTATGGTGTTTTGGGCCGTTGTTGCAACTTTCTTTGCTATGGTGTGTCGCAGCACACTATTTAAGGAAGTTTTCAATAGTTTTCAGCAGTTTTTGGACTTGCCAATTTTTGACATTTTTGCCATACTATAGCCTAGCATTTTGGGTCATTTTGTCGACATGCTGTTTTATGGTGTTTTGGGCCGTTTTTGCAACTTTCTTTGCTGTGGCATGTGTACGCACGCTATTTAAGGAGGTTTTCAATCATTTTTGGCAGTGTTTGGGACATGTCAAATTTTGACTTTTTTGCCATACTATAGCCTTGCATTTTGGGTCGTTTTTTGGACATTCCATTTTATCATGTTTTTAGCTATTTATGCAAAGTTCTTTGCTATGGAATGTTTCAGCAGGTTATTTAAGGAGGTTTTCAATAGTTTTTAGCATTTTTTGGGACATGTCAAATTTTGACTTTTTTGCCATACTATAGCCTTGCATTTTGGTTCATGTTTTAGACATGCTGTTTTATGGTGTTTTCGGCCGTTGTTGCAACTTTCTTTGCTATGGTGTTTTGCAGCACACTATTTAAGGAGGTTTTCAACAGTTTTCAGCAGTTTTTGGACTTGCCAATTTTTGACATTTTTGCCATACTATAGCCTTGCATTTTGGGTCGTTTTTTGGACATTCCATTTTATCGTGTTTTGAGGTATTTTTGCAAAGTTCTTTGCTAAGGCATGTTTCAGCATGCTATTTAAGGAGGTTTTCACAATAGTTTTTAGCATTTTTTGGGACATGTCAATTTTTGACATTTTTGCCATACTATAGCCTTGCATTTTGGTTCATTTTTAAGTCATGCTGTTTTATGGTGTTTTGGGCGTTGTTGCAACTTTCTTTGCTATGGTGTTTTGCAGCACACTATTTAAGGAGGTTTTCAATAGTTTTCAGCAGTTTTTGGACTTGCCAATTTTTGACATTTTTGCCATACTATAGCCTTGCATTTTGGGTCGTTTTTTCGACATGCTCTTTTATGGTGTTTTGAGCTGTTTTTGCAAAGTTCTTTGCTATGGCGTGTTTCAGCATGCTATTTCAGGATGTTTTCAATAGTTTTTAGCAGTTTTCGGGATGTGTCAAATTTTGACTGTTTTGCCATACTATAGCCTTGCATTTTGGGTAGTCTTGGACATGCTATTTTACCGTGTTTTTGCCGTTTTTGCAACTTTCTTTGCTCAGGCATGTTTCAGCATGCTATTTAAAGGGGTTTTCAGTAGTTTTTAGCATTTTTTGGAACATGTCAAATTTTGACATTTTTGCCATACTATAGCCTTACTTTTTCTGTAATTTTTTCGACATGCCATTTTATGGTGTTTTGGGACGTTTTTGCAACTTTCTTTGCTATGGTGTGTTGCAGCACACTATTTAAGGAGGTTTTCAACAGTTTTCAGCAGTTTTTGGACTTGCCAATTTTTGACATTTTTGCCATACTATAGCCTTGCATTTTGGGTCGCTTTTATGGACATTCCATTTTATCGTGTTTTTAGCTATTTATGCAAAGTTCTTTGCTATGGAATGTTTCAGCACGCTATTTAAGGAGGTTTTCAATCATCTTTAGCAGTTTTTAGGACGTGTCAAATTTTGACTGTTTTGCCATACTATAGCCTTGCATTTTGGGACGTTTTTTCGACATGCTATTTTATTGTGTTTTTAGCCGTTTTTGCAACTTTCTTTACTATGGACGGTGTACGCATCGTTATTTAAGGGGGTTTTTAATCATTTTCAGCAGTTTTTGGGACGTGTCAAATTTTGACTTTTTTGCCATACTATAGCCTTGCATTTTGGGTCATTTTTTGACATGCCATTTTATGGTGTTTTTAGCTATTTATGCAAAGTTCTTTGCTATGGTGTTTCAGCACGCTATTTAAGGAGATTTTCAATCATCTTTAGCAGTTTTTAGGACTTGTCAAATTTTGACATTTTGCCATACTATAGCCTAGCATTTTGGGTCATTTTGTCAACATGCTGTTTTATGGTGTTTTTAATGTTTTGCAACTTTCTTTACTGTGGCATGTATGCATCGCTATTTAAGGAGGTTTTCAATCATTTTTGGCAGTGTTTGGGACATGTCAAATTTTGACTTTTTTGCCATACTATAGCCTTGCATTTTGGGTCGTTTTTTGGACATTCCATTTTATCATGTTTTTAGCTATTTATGCAAAGTTCTTTGCTATGGAATGTTTCAGCAGGTTATTTAAGGAGGTTTTCAATAGTTTTTAGCATTTTTTGGGACATGTCAAATTTTGACTTTTTTGCCATACTATAGCCTTGCATTTTGGTTCATGTTTTAGACATGCTGTTTTATGGTGTTTTCGGCCGTTGTTGCAACTTTCTTTGCTATGGTGTTTTGCAGCACACTATTTAAGGAGGTTTTCAACAGTTTTCAGCAGTTTTTGGACTTGCCAATTTTTGACATTTTTGCCATACTATAGCCTTGCATTTTGGGTCGTTTTTTGGACATTCCATTTTATCGTGTTTTTAGCTATTTTTGCAAAGTTCTTTGCTATGGAATGTTTCAGCACGCTATTTAAGGAGCTTTTCAATGGTCTTTAGCAGTTTTTAGGACGTGTCAAATTTTGACTGTTTTGCCATACTATAGCCTTGCATTTTGGGACGTTTTTTCGACATGCTATTTTATCGTGTTTTTAGCCGTTTTTGCAACTTTCTTTGCTATGGCGTGTGTACGCATGTTATTTAAGGAGGTTTTCAATAGTTTTTAGCATTTTTTGGGACATGTCAAATTTTGACATTTTTGCCATACTATAGCCTTGCATTTTGGGTCATTTTTTAAGTCATGCTGTTTTATGGTGTTTTGGGCCGTTGTTGCAACTTTCTTTGCTATGGTGTGTCGAAGCACACTATTTAAGGAGGTTTTCAATAGTTTTTAGCAGTTTTTGGACTTGCCAATTTTTGACATTTTTGCCATACTATAGCCTTGCATTTTGGGTCGTTTTTTGGACATTCCATTTTATCGTGTTTTTAGCTATTTATGCAAAGTTCTTTGCTATGGAATGTTTCAGCACGCTATTTAAGGAGATTTTCAATCATCTTTAGCAGTTTTTAGGACGTGTCAAATTTTGACTGTTTTGCCATACTATAGCCTTGCATTTTGGGACGTTTTTTCAACATGCTATTTTATTGTGTTTTTAGCCGTTTTTGCAACTTTCTTTACTATGGCGTGTGTACGCATGTTATTTAAGGAGGTTTTCAATCATTTTCAGCAGTTTTTGGAACGTGTCAAATTTTGACTTTTTTGCCATACTATAGCCTTGCATTTTGGGTCATTTTTTCAACATTCCATTTTATCGTGTTTTGAGGTATTTTTGCAAAGTTCTTTGCTAAGGCGTGTTTCAGCATGCTATTTAAGGAGGTTTTCAATAGTTTTTAGCATTTTTTGGGACATGTCAAATTTTGACATTTTTGCCATACTATAGCCTTGCATTTTGGGTCATTTTTTAAGTCATGCTGTTTTATGGTGTTTTGGGCTGTTGTTGCAACTTTCTTTGCTATGGTGTGTCGAAGCACACTATTTAAGGAGGTTTTCAATAGTTTTTAGCAGTTTTTGGACTTGCCAATTTTTGACATTTTTGCCATACTATAGCCTTGCATTTTGGGTCGTTTTTTGGACATTCCATTTTATCGTGTTTTTAGCTATTTATGCAAAGTTCTTTGCTATGGAATGTTTCAGCACGCTATTTAAGGAGATTTTCAATCATCTTTAGCAGTTTTTAGGACGTGTCAAATTTTGACTGTTTTGCCATACTATAGCCTTGCATTTTGGGACGTTTTTTCGACATGCTATTTTATTGTGTTTTTAGCCGTTTTTGCAACTTTCTTTACTATGGCGTGTGTACGCACGTTATTTAAGGAGGTTTTCAATCATTTTCAGCAGTTTTTGGAACGTGTCAAATTTTGACTTTTTTGCCATACTATAGCCTTGCATTTTGGGACGTTTTTTCGACATGCTATTTTATCGTGTTTTTAGCCGTTTTTGCAACTTTCTTTGCTATGGCGTGTGTACGCACGTTATTTAAGGAGGTTTTCAATAGTTTTTAGCATTTTTTGGGACATGTCAAATTTTGACATTTTTGCCATACTATAGCCTTGCATTTTGGGTCATTTTTTAAGTCATGCTGTTTTATGGTGTTTTGGGCCGTTGTTGCAACTTTCTTTGCTATGGTGTGTCGGCTAACACTATTTAAGGAGGTTTTCAATAGTTTTCAGCAGTTTTTGGACCTGCCAATTTTTGACATTTTTGCCATACTATAGCCTTGCATTTTGGGTCGTTTTTTGGACATTCCATTTTATCGTGTTTTTAGCTATTTATGCAAAGTTCTTTGCTATGGAATGTTTCAGCACGCTATTTAAGGAGATTTTCAATCGTCTTTAGCAGTTTTTAGGACGTGTCAAATTTTGACTGTTTTGCCATACTATAGCCTTGCATTTTGGGACGTTTTTTCGACATGCTATTTTATCGTGTTTTTAGCCGTTTTTGCAACTTTCTTTGCTATGGCGTGTGTACGCACGTTATTTAAGGAGGTTTTCAATAGTTTTTAGCATTTTTTGGGACATGTCAAATTTTGACATTTTTGCCATACTATAGCCTTGCATTTTGGGTCATTTTTTCAACATTCCATTTTATCGTGTTTTGAGGTATTTTTGCAAAGTTCTTTGCTAAGGCGTGTTTCAGCATGCTATTTAAGGAGGTTTTCAATAGTTTTTAGCATTTTTTGGGACATGTCAATTTTTGACATTTTTGCCATACTATAGCCTTGCATTTTGGGTCATTTTTTCGACATGCTGTTTTATGGCGTTTTGGGCCGTTGTTGCAACTTTCTTTGCTGTGGCATGTGTACGCACGCTATTTGAGGAGGTTTTCAATAATTTTTGGCAGTGTTTGGGACATGTCAAATTTTGACTTTTTTGCCATACTATAGCCTTGCATTTTGGGACGTTTTTTCAACATGCTATTTTAATGTGTTTTTAGCCGTTTTTGCAACTTTCTTTGCTATAGCGTGTGTACGCACGTTATTTAAGGAGGTTTTCAATAGTTTTTAGCATTTTTTGGGACATGTCAAATTTTGACTTTTTTGCCATACTATAGCCTTGCATTTTGGGTCATTTTTTAGACATGCTGTTTTATGGTGTTTTCGGCCGTTGTTGCAACTTTGTTTGCTATGGTGTGTCGCAGCACACTATTTAAGGAGGTTTTCAATAGTTTTCAGCAGTTTTTGGACTTGCCAATTTTTGACATTTTTGCCATACTATAGCCTTGCATTTTGGGTCGTTTTTTGGACATGCTGTTTTATGGCGTTTTCAGTTATTTATGCAACTTTCTTTGCTGTGGCATGTGTACGCACGCTATTTGAGGAGGTTTTCAATAATTTTTGGCAGTGTTTGGGACATGTCAAATTTTGACTTTTTTGCCATACTATAGCCTTGCATTTTGGGACGTTTTTTCAACATGCTATTTTATCGTGTTTTTAGCCGTTTTTGCAACTTTCTTTGCTATAGCGTGTGTACGCACGTTATTTAAGGAGGTTTTCAATAGTTTTTAGCATTTTTGGGACATGTCAAATTTTGACTTTTTGCCATACTATAGCCTTGCATTTTGGGTCATTTTTTAAGACATGCTGTTTTATGGTGTTTTTGGGCCGTTGTTGCAACTTTGTTTGCTATGGTGTGTCGCACACTATTTAAGGAGGTTTTCAATTGTTTTCAGCAGTTTTTGGACTTGCCAATTTTTGACATTTTTGCCATACTATAGCCTTGCATTTTGGGTCGTTTTTTGGACATGCTGTTTTATGGCGTTTTTAGCTATTTATGCAACTTTCTTTGCTGTGGAATGTGTCACGCACGCTATTTGAGGAGGTTTTCAATAATTTTTGGCAGTGTTTGGGACATGTCAAATTTTGACTTTTTTGCCATACTATAGCCTTGCATTTTGGGACGTTTTTTCAACATGCTATTTTATCGTGTTTTTAGCCGTTTTTGCAACTTTCTTTGCTATAGCGTGTGTACGCACGTTATTTAAGGAGGTTTTCAATAGTTTTTAGCATTTTTTGGGACATGTCAAATTTTGACTTTTTTGCCATACTATAGCCTTGCATTTTGGGTCATTTTTTCAACATTCCATTTTATCGTGTTTTGAGGTATTTTTGCAACGTTGTTTGCTAAGGCGTGTTTCAGCATGCTATTTAAGGAGGTTTTCAATAGTTTTTAGCATTTTTTGGGACATGTCAAATTTTGACATTTTTGCCATACTATAGCCTTGGATTTTGGTTCATTTTTTAGACATGCTGTTTTATGGTGTTTTGGGCCGTTGTTGCAACTTTCTTTGCTATTGTGTGTTGCAGCACACTATTTAAGGAAGTTTTTCAACAGTTTTCAGCAGTTTTTGGACTTGCCAATTTTTAACATTTTTGCCATACTATAGCCTTGCATTTTGGGTCGTTTTTCAACATGCCATTTTATCGTGTTTTAGCTATTTATGCAAAGTTCTTTGCTATAGCGTGTTTCAGCATCGTTATTTAAGGAGGTTTTCAATCATCTTTAGCAGTTTTAGGACATGTCAAATTTTGACTGTTTTGCCATACTATAGCCTTGCATTTTGGGACGTTTTTTCGACATGCTATTTTATTGTGTTTTTAGCCGTTTTTGCAACTTTCTTTACTATGGCGTGTGTACGCACATTATTTAAGGAGGTTTTCAATCATTTTCAGCAGTTTTTGGAACGTGTCAAATTTTGACTTTTTTGCCATACTATAGCCTTGCATTTTGGGACGTTTTTTCAACATGCTATTTTATCGTGTTTTTAGCCGTTTTTGCAACTTTCTTTGCTATAGCGTGTGTACGCACGTTATTTAAGGAGGTTTTCAATAGTTTTTAGCATTTTTTGGGACATGTCAAATTTTGACATTTTTGCCATACTATAGCCTTGCATTTTGGGTCATTTTTTAGTCATGCTATTTTATGGTGTTTTGGGCCGTTGTTGCAACTTTCTTTGCTATGGTGTGTCGAAGCACACTATTTAAGGAGGTTTTCAATAGTTTTCAGCAGTTTTTGGACTTGCCAATTTTTGACATTTTTGCCATACTATAGCCTTGCATTTTGGGTCATTTTTTGGACATTCCATTTTATCGTGTTTTCAGTTATTTATGCAAAGTTCTTTGCTATGGAATGTTTCAGCACGCTATTTAAGGAGATTTTCAATCGTCTTAAGCAGTTTTTAGGACGTGTCAAATTTTGACTGTTTTGCCATACTATAGCCTTGCATTTTGGGACGTTTTTTCGACATGCTATTTTATTGTGTTTTTAGCCGTTTTTGCAACTTTCTTTACTATGGCGTGTGTACGCACGTTATTTAAGGAGGTTTTCAATAGTTTTTAGCATTTTTTGGGACATGTCAAATTTTGACTTTTTTGCCATACTATAGCCTTGCATTTTGGGTCATTTTTTAGACATGCTGTTTTATGGTGTTTTCGGCCGTTGTTGCAACTTTGTTTGCTATGGTGTGTCGCAGCACACTATTTAAGGAGGTTTTCAATAGTTTTCAGCAGTTTTTGGACTTGCCAATTTTTGACATTTTTGCCATACTATAGCCTTGCATTTTGGGTCGTTTTTTGGACATTCCATTTTATCGTGTTTTTAGCTATTTATGCAAAGTTCTTTGCTATGGAATGTTTCAGCACGCTATTTAAGGAGGTTTTCAATCGTCTTTAGCAGTTTTTAGGACGTGTCAAATTTTGACTGTTTTGCCATACTATAGCCTTGCATTTTGGGTCATTTTTTCAACATTCTATTTTATCGTGTTTTGAGGTATTTTTGCAAAGTTCTTTGCTAAGGCGTGTTTCAGCATGCTATTTAAGGAGGTTTTCAATAGTTTTTAGCATTTTTTGGGACATGTCAAATTTTGACTTTTTTGCCATACTATAGCCTTGCATTTTGGGTCATTTTTTAGACATGCTGTTTTATGGTGTTTTCGGCCGTTGTTGCAACTTTGTTTGCTATGGTGTGTCGCAGCACACTATTTAAGGAGGTTTTCAATAGTTTTCAGCAGTTTTTGGACCTGCCAATTTTTGACATTTTTGCCATACTATAGCCTTGCATTTTGGGTCATTTTTTGGACATTCCATTTTATCGTGTTTTCAGTTATTTATGCAAAGTTCTTTGCTATGGAATGTTTCAGCACGCTATTTAAGGAGATTTTCAATCGTCTTAAGCAGTTTTTAGGACGTGTCAAATTTTGACTGTTTTGCCATACTATAGCCTTGCATTTTGGGACATTTTTTCGACATGCTATTTTATTGTGTTTTTAGCCGTTTTTGCAACTTTCTTTACTATGGCGTGTGTACGCACGTTATTTAAGGAGGTTTTCAATAGTTTTTAGCATTTTTTGGGACATGTCAAATTTTGACTTTTTTGCCATACTATAGCCTTGCATTTTGGGTCATTTTTTAGTCATGCTGTTTTATGGTGTTTTGGGCCGTTGTTGCAACTTTCTTTGCTATGGTGTGTCGAAGCACACTATTTAAGGAGGTTTTCAATAGTTTTCAGCAGTTTTTGGACTTGCCAATTTTTGACATTTTTGCCATACTATAGCCTTGCATTTTGGGTCATTTTTTGGACATTCCATTTTATCGTGTTTTCAGTTATTTATGCAAAGTTCTTTGCTATGGAATGTTTCAGCATGCTATTTAAGGAGATTTTCAATCGTCTTAAGCAGTTTTTAGGACTTGTCAAATTTTGACTGTTTTGCCATACTATAGCCTTGCATTTTGGGTCATTTTTTCAACATTCCATTTTATCGTGTTTTGAGGTATTTTTGCAAAGTTCTTTGCTAAGGCGTGTTTCAGCATGCTATTTAAGGAGGTTTTCAATAGTTTTTAGCATTTTTTGGGACTTGCCAATTTTTGACATTTTTGCCATACTATAGCCTTGCATTTTGGGTCGTTTTTTGGACATGCTGTTTTATGGCGTTTTGGGCCGTTGTTGCAACTTTCTTTGCTGTGGCATGTGTACGCACGCTATTTGAGGAGGTTTTCAATAATTTTTGGCAGTGTTTGGGACATGTCAAATTTTGACTTTTTTGCCATACTATAGCCTTGCATTTTGGGACGTTTTTTCAACATGCTATTTTATCGTGTTTTTAGCCGTTTTTGCAACTTTCTTTGCTATAGCGTGTGTACGCACGTTATTTAAGGAGGTTTTCAATAGTTTTTAGCATTTTTTGGGACATGTCAAATTTTGACATTTTTGCCATACTATAGCCTTGCATTTTGGGTCATTTTTTAGTCATGCTATTTTATGGTGTTTTGGGCCGTTGTTGCAACTTTCTTTGCTATGGTGTGTCGAAGCACACTATTTAAGGAGGTTTTCAATAGTTTTCAGCAGTTTTTGGACTTGCCAATTTTTGACATTTTTGCCATACTATAGCCTTGCATTTTGGGTCATTTTTTAGTCATGCTATTTTATGGTGTTTTGGGCCGTTGTTGCAACTTTCTTTGCTATGGTGTGTCGAAGCACACTATTTAAGGAGGTTTTCAATAGTTTTCAGCAGTTTTTGGACTTGCCAATTTTTGACATTTTTGCCATACTATAGCCTTGCATTTTGGGTCATTTTTTGGACATTCCATTTTATCGTGTTTTCAGTTATTTATGCAAAGTTCTTTGCTATGGAATGTTTCAGCACGCTATTTAAGGAGATTTTCAATCGTCTTAAACAGTTTTTAGGACGTGTCAAATTTTGACTGTTTTGCCATACTATAGCCTTGCATTTTGGGACGTTTTTTCCGACATGCTGTTTTATGGTGTTTTCAGCCGTTGTTGCAACTTTGTTTGCTATGGTGTGTCGCAGCACACTATTTAAGGAGGTTTTCAATAGTTTTCAGCAGTTTTTGGACTTGCCAATTTTTGACATTTTTGCCATACTATAGCCTTGCATTTTGGGTCGTTTTTTGGACATGCTGTTTTATGGTGTTTTGGGCCGTTGTTGCAACTTTCTTTGCTGTGGCGTGTGTACGCACGTTATTTAAGGAGGTTTTCAATAGTTTTTAGCATTTTTTGGGACATGTCAAATTTTGACTTTTTTGCCATACTATAGCCTTGCATTTTGGGTCATTTTTTAGACATGCTGTTTTATGGTGTTTTCGGCCGTTGTTGCAACTTTGTTTGCTATGGTGTGTCGCAGCACACTATTTAAGGAGGTTTTCAATAGTTTTTAGCAGTTTTTGGACTTGCCAATTTTTGACATTTTTGCCATACTATAGCCTTGCATTTTGGGTCGTTTTTTGGACATTCCATTTTATCGTGTTTTTAGCTATTTATGCAAAGTTCTTTGCTATGGAATGTTTCAGCACGCTATTTAAGGAGGTTTTCAATCGTCTTTAGCAGTTTTTAGGACGTGTCAAATTTTGATTGTTTTGCCAGACTATAGCCTTGCTTTTTGGGTTGTGTTTTGGACATGCTATTTTATCGTGTTTTTAGCAGTTTTTGCAACTTTCTTTGCTGTGGCATGTGTTAGCACGCTATTTTAGGAGGTTTTCAATAGTTTTCAGCAGTTTTTGGGACGTGTCAAATTTTGACTTTTTTGCCATACTATAGCCTTGTATTTTGGGTCATTTTTTCGACATGCTGTTTTATGGTGTTTTGGGTCGTTGTTGCAACTTTCTTTTCTATGGTGTGTTTCAGCACGCTATTTAAGGAGGTTTTCAATTGTTTTTAGCAGTTTTTGGGACATGTCAAATTTTGACATTTTTGCCATACTATAGCCTTGCTTTTTGGGTTGTGTTTTGGACATGCTATTTTATCGTGTTTTTAGCAGTTTTTGCAACTTTCTTTGCTGTGGCATGTGTTAGCACGCTATTTTAGGAGGTTTTTCATAGTTTTCAGCAGTTTTTGGGATGGGTCAAATTTTGACATTTTTGCCATACTATAGCCTTGTATTTTGGGTCGTGTCT
The DNA here is from genome assembly GCF_026936395.1 of Plectropomus leopardus. Classification (NCBI taxonomy): domain Eukaryota; kingdom Metazoa; phylum Chordata; class Actinopteri; order Perciformes; family Serranidae; genus Plectropomus; species Plectropomus leopardus. Next base: position 29,605,650 of record NC_142192.1, on the reverse strand, counting down.
TGGACGTGCTATTTTACCATGTTTTTGCCGTTGTTGCAACTTTCTTTGCTATGGTGTGTCGCAACACACTATTTAAGGAGGTTTTCAATCATTTTCAGCAGTTTTTGGACTTGCCAATTTTTGACATTTTTGCCATAGTATAGCCTTGCATTTTGGGTCAATTTATTGACTTGGTATTTTGTGGTGTTCGTGGCCTTTTTTTGCAACTTTCTCTGTTGTGGTGTGTCTTGGCAGGCTATTTCAAGTGGTTCTCAGGTGATTTTGGGACGTGGCATATTTTGCCATTATTTGCCAGAATTCAAATCCTCCTGTATGCATTCAAGGCCATCAGCAACCTTGTGCCTCCTCATCTGTCAGATCTCCTCCACTTCGCCATCTACTCCCACTCCCTTACATCCTCCTCCTCCATCCAACTCACCGTGCCCCTCGTCCGCCTCAGCAACATGGAAAGAAGAATCTTCAGCCGTTCTGCTCCCCAGCTCTGGAACTCACTCCCACCAGACATTCGAAACATTGACTTTTTTCCTGTCTTCAAATCAAGACTCAAAACTCACCTATTCAATATTGTTCACTCTGTGTTATTGCATTTTCAATTTTATACTGTGTGTAGCTTTTATCTGTTGTTTTATTGTAATCGTTTTATGTTTGTATAGTGTACTTGAGTGCTGAGAAAGACCATTATGAATAAAATGTTTTATTATACTATAGGCTTGCATTTTGGTTTATTTTTTCGAAATGCTATAATATAGTGTTTTTGGCAGTTTTTGCAACTTTCTATGTTATGGTTTGTCTCGGCACGCAATTAAAGGAGATTTTCAACAGTTTTCAGCTGTTTTTGGGACGTGTCATATTTTGACATTTTTGCCATACTATAGCCTTACATTCTGGGTAGTTTTTTTGACATTCCATTTTATTGTGTTTTTGGCCGTTTTTGCAACTTTCTTTGCTATGGCGTATATCAGCACGCTATTTTAGGAGTTATTCAATAGTTTTTAGCAGTTTTTGGGACGTGTCAAATTTTGACATTTTCGCCATACTATAGCCTTGCATGTTGGGTCGTGTTTTGGACATGCTATTTTATCGTGTTCTTGGCCGTTTCTGCAACTTTCTTTACTATGGCGTGTGTATGCACGTTATTTTAGGAGGTTTTTAATAGTTTTCAGCAGTTTTTGGGACATGTCAAATTTTGACATTTTTGCCATACTATAGCCTTGCATTTTGGGTCATTTTTTCAACATGCTATTTTATCGTGTTTTTAGCCGTTTTTGCAACTTTCTTTGCTGTGGCATGTGTTAGCATGCTTCTTTACGAGGTTTTCAATAGTTTTCAGCAGTTTTTGGGACATGTCAAATTTTGACTTTTTTGCCATACTATAGCCTTGCCTTTTGGGTCATTTTTTCGACATGCTGTTTTATGGTGTTTTTGGCCGTTTTTCCAACTTTCTTTTCTATGGTGTGTCGCAGCACACTATTTAAGGAGGTTTTCAATTGTTTTTATCAGTTTTTGGGACATGTCAAATTTTGACTTTTTTGCCATACTATAGCCTTGCTTTTTGGGTCGTGTTTTGGACATGCAATTTTATCGTGTTTTTAGCAGTTTTTGCAACTTTCTTTGCTGTGGCGTGTGTTAGCACGCTATTTTAGGAGGTTTTCAATAGTTTTCAGCAGTTTTTGGGACATGTCAAATTTTGACATTTTTGCCATACTATAGCCTTGTATTTTGGGTCATTTTTTCGACATGCTGTTTTATGGTGTTTTTGGGTCGTTTTTGCGAATTTCTTTGCTGTGGCATGTGTTAGCATGTTATTTTAGGAGGTTTTCAATAGTTTTCAGCAGTTTTTGGGATGTGTCAAATTTTGACATTTTTGCCATACTATAGCCTTGCATTTTGGGTCATTTTTTGGACATTCCAGTTTATCGTGTTTTCAGCTATTTTTGCAAAGGTTTTTTGTTATGGAATGTTTCAGCACGCTATTTAAAGAGGTTTTCAATCGTTTTTAGCAGTTTTTGGGACGTGTCAAATTTTGACATTTTTGCCATACTATAGCCTTGCATTTTGGGTTGTGTTTTGGACATGCTATTTTATATCGTGTTCTTGGCCGTTTTTATGAATTTCTTTGCTGTGGCGTGTGTTAGCACGCTATTTTAGGAGGTTTTCAATAGTTTTCAGCAGTTTTTGGGATGTGTCAAATTTTGACATTTTTGCCATACTATAGCCTTGCATTTTGGGTCATTTTTTGGACATTCCATTTTATCGTGTTCTTGGCTGTTATTGTAAAGTTCTTTGCTAAGGCGTGTTTCAGCATGCTATTTAAGATGGTTTTCAATAGTTTTTAGCAGTTTTTGGGATGTGTCAAATTTTGACTTTTTTGCCATACTATAGCCTTGCATTTTGGGTCGTGTTTTGGAAATGCAATTTTTTATCGTGTTCTTGGCCGTTTTTACGAATTTCTTTGCTGTGGCATGTGTTAGCATGCTATTTTAGGAGGTTTTCAATAGTTGTCAGCAGTTTTTGGGATGTGTCAAATTTTGACTTTTTTGCCATACTATAGCCTTGCCTTTTGGGTCATTTTTTCGACATGCTGTTTTATGGTGTTTTTGGCCGTTTTTCCAACTTTCTTTTCTATGGTGTGTCGCAGCACACTATTTAAGGAGGTTTTCAATTGTTTTTAGCAGTTTTTGGGACATGTCAAATTTTGACTTTTTTGCCATACTATAGCCTTGCTTTTTGGGTCGTGTTTTGGACATGCTATTTTATCGTGTTTTTAGCAGTTTTTGCAACTTTCTTTGCTGTGGCGTGTGTTAGCACGCTATTTTAGGAGGTTTTCAATAGTTTTCAGCAGTTTTTTGGACTTGCCAATTTTTAACATTTTTGCCATACTATAGCCTTGCTTTTTGGGTCGTGTTTTGGACATGCTATTTTATCCTGTTTTTAGCAGTTTTTGCAACTTTCTTTGCTGTGGCGTGTGTTAGCACGCTATTTTAGGAGGTTTTCAATAGTCTTCAGCAGTTTTTGGGACGTGTCAATTTTTGACTTTTTTGCCATACTATAGCCTTGCATTTTGGGTCATTTTTTGGACATTCCATTTCACGTGTTTTGAGCTGTTATTGTAAAGTTCTTTGCTAAGGCGTGTTTTAGCATGCTATTTAAGATGGTTTTCAATAGTTTTTAGCAGTTTTTGGGACGTGTCAAATTTTGACTTTTTTGCCATACTATAGCCTTGCATTTTGGGTCGTGTTTTGGAAATGCAATTTTTTATCGTGTTCTTGGCCGTTTTTACGAATTTCTTTGCTGTGGCATGTGTTAGCATGCTATTTTAGATGGTTTTTAATAGTTTTCAGCAGTTTTTGGGACGTGTCAAATTTTGACTTTTTTGCCATACTATAGCCTTGCCTTTTGGGTCATTTTTTCGACATGCTGTTTTATGGTGTTTTTGGCCGTTTTTCCAACTTTCTTTGCTGTGGCGTGTTTCAGCACGCTATTTAAGGAGGTTTTCAATTGTTTTTAGCAGTTTTTGGGACATGTCAAATTTTGACATTTTTGCCATACTATAGCCTTGCTTTTTGGGTCGTGTTTTGGACATGCTATTTTATCGTGTTTTTAGCAGTTTTTGCAACTTTCTTTGCTGTGGCGTGTGTTAGCACGCTATTTTAGGAGGTTTTCAATAGTCTTCAGCAGTTTTTGGGACGTGTCAAATTTTGACTTTTTTGCCATACTATAGCCTTGCATTTTGGGTCATTTTTTGGACATTCCATTTTATCGTGTTTTGAGCTGTTATTGTAAAGTTCTTTGCTAAGGCGTGTTTTAGCATGCTATTTAAGATGGTTTTCAATAGTTTTTAGCAGTTTTTGGGACGTGTCAAATTTTGACTTTTTTGCCATACTATAGCCTTGCTTTTTGGGTCGTGTTTTGGAAATGCAATTTTTTATCGTGTTCTTGGCCGTTTTTACGAATTTCTTTGCTGTGGCATGTGTTAGCATGCTATTTTAGGAGGTTTTCAATAGTTGTCAGCAGTTTTTGGGATGTGTCAAATTTTGACATTTTTGCCATACTATAGCCTTGCCTTTTGGGTCATTTTTTCGACATGCTGTTTTATGGTGTTTTTGGCCGTTTTTCCAACTTTCTTTGCTGTGGCGTGTTTCAGCACGCTATTTAAGGAGGTTTTCAATTGTTTTTAGCAGTTTTTGGGACATGTCAAATTTTGACATTTTTGCCATACTATAGCCTTGCTTTTTGGGTCGTGTTTTGGACATGCTATTTTATCCTGTTTTTAGCAGTTTTTGCAACTTTCTTTGCTGTGGCGTGTGTTAGCACGCTATTTTAGATGGTTTTCAATAGTTTTCAGCAGTTTTTGGGACGTGTCAAATTTTGACTTTTTTGCCATACTATAGCCTTGCATTTTTGGTCATTTTTTCGACATGCTGTTTTATGGTGTTTTGGGTCGTTTTTGCGAATTTCTTTGCTGTGGCATGTGTTAGCACGTTATTTTAGAAGGTTTTCAATAGTTTTCAGCAGTTTTTGGGATGTGTCAAATTTTGACTTTTTTGCCATACTATAGCCTTGCATTTTGGGTCGTGTTTTGGAAATGCAATTTTTTATCGTGTTCTTGGCCGTTTTTACGAATTTCTTTGCTGTGGCATGTGTTAGCACGTTATTTTAGGAGGTTTTCAATAGTCTTCAGCAGTTTTTGGGATGTGTCAAATTTTGACTTTTTTGCCATACTATAGCCTTGCCTTTTGGGTCATTTTTTCGACATGCTGTTTTATGGTGTTTTTGGCCATTTTCCCAACTTTCTTTGCTGTGGCGTGTTTCAGCACGCTATTTAAGGAGGTTTTCAATTGTTTTTAGCAGTTTTTGGGACATGTCAAATTTTGACATTTTTGCCATACTATAGCCTTGCCTTTTGGGTCATTTTTTCGACATGCTGTTTTATCCTGTTTTTAGCAGTTTTTGCAACTTTCTTTGCTGTGGCGTGTGTTAGCACGCTATTTTAGGAGGTTTTCAATCGTTTTCAGCAGTTTTTGGGACGTGTCAAATTTTGACTTTTTTGCCATACTATAGCCTTGCCTTTTGGGCCATTTTTTCGACATGCTGTTTTATGGTGTTTTTGGCCGTTTTTCCAACTTTCTTTGCTGTGGCGTGTTTCAGCACGCTATTTAAGGAGGTTTTCAATTGTTTTTAGCAGTTTTTGGGACATGTCAAATTTTGACATTTTTGCCATACTATAGCCTTGCTTTTTGGGTCGTGTTTTGGACATGCTATTTTATCCTGTTTTTAGCAGTTTTTGCAACTTTCTTTGCTGTGGCGTGTGTTAGCACGCTATTTTAGGAGGTTTTCAATAGTCTTCAGCAGTTTTTGGGACGTGTCAAATTTTGACTTTTTTGCCATACTATAGCCTTGCATTTTGGGTCGTGTTTTGGAAATGAAATTTTTATCGTGTTCTTGGCCGTTTTTACGAATTTCTTTGCTGTGGCATGTGTTAGCATGCTATTTTAGGAGGTTTTCAATAGTTGTCAGCAGTTTTTGGGATGTGTCAAATTTTGACATTTTTGCCATACTATAGCCTTGCCTTTTGGGTCATTTTTTCGACATGCTGTTTTATCCTGTTTTTAGCAGTTTTTGCAACTTTCTTTGCTGTGGCGTGTGTTAGCACGCTATTTTAGGAGGTTTTCAATAGTCTTCAGCAGTTTTTGGGACGTGTCAAATTTTGACTTTTTTGCCATACTATAGCCTTGCCTTTTGGGCCATTTTTTTGGACATGCTGTTTTATGGTGTTTTTGGCCGTTTTCCAACTTTCTTTGCTGTGGCGTGTTTCAGCACGCTATTTAAGGAGGTTTTCAATTGTTTTTAGCAGTTTTTGGGACATGTCAAATTTTGACATTTTTGCCATACTATAGCCTTGCTTTTTGGGTCGTGTTTTGGACATGCTATTTTATCCTGTTTTTAGCAGTTTTTGCAACTTTCTTTGCTGTGGCGTGTGTTAGCACGCTATTTTAGATGGTTTTCAATAGTTTTCAGCAGTTTTTGGGACGTGTCAAATTTTGACTTTTTTGCCATACTATAGCCTTGCATTTTTGGTCATTTTTTCGACATGCTGTTTTATGGTGTTTTGGGTCGTTTTTGCGAATTTCTTTGCTGTGGCATGTGTTAGCACGTTATTTTAGAAGGTTTTCAATAGTTGTCAGCAGTTTTTGGGATGTGTCAAATTTTGACTTTTTTGCCATACTATAGCCTTGCATTTTTGGTCGTGTTTTGGAAATGCAATTTTTTATCGTGTTCTTGGCCGTTTTTACGAATTTCTTTGCTGTGGCGTGTGTTAGCATGCTATTTTAGGAGGTTTTCAATAGTTGTCAGCAGTTTTTGGGATGTGTCAAATTTTGACATTTTTGCCATACTATAGCCTTGCTTTTTGGGTCGTGTTTTGGACATGCTATTTTATCCTGTTTTTAGCAGTTTTTGCAACTTTCTTTGCTGTGGCGTGTGTTAGCACGCTATTTTAGATGGTTTTCAATAGTTTTCAGCAGTTTTTGGGACGTGTCAAATTTTGACTTTTTTGCCATACTATAGCCTTGCATTTTTGGTCATTTTTTCGACATGCTGTTTTATGGTGTTTTGGGTCGTTTTTAAATTTCTTTGCTGTGGCATGTGTTAGCACGTTATTTTAGAAGGTTTTCAATAGTTTTCAGCAGTTTTTGGGATGTGTCAAATTTTGACTTTTTTGCCATACTATAGCCTTGCATTTTGGGTCGTGTTTTGGAAATGCAATTTTTTATCGTGTTCTTGGCAGTTTTATTTAATTTCTTTGCTGTGGCATGTGTTAGCATGCTATTTTAGGAGGTTTTCAATAGTTGTCAGCAGTTTTTGGGATGTGTCAAATTTTGACATTTTGCCATACTATAGCCTTGCCTTTTGGGTCATTTTTCGACATGCTGTTTTATGGTGTTTTTGGCCGTTTTTCCAACTTTCTTTGCTGTGGCGTGTTTCAGCACGCTATTTAAGGAGGTTTTCAATTGTTTTTAGCAGTTTTTGGGACATGTCAAATTTTGACATTTTTGCCATACTATAGCCTTGCTTTTTGGGTCGTGTTTTGGACATGCTATTTTATCCTGTTTTTAGCAGTTTTTGCAACTTTCTTTGCTGTGGCGTGTGTTAGCACGCTATTTTAGGAGGTTTTCAATAGTCTTCAGCAGTTTTTGGGACGTGTCAAATTTTGACTTTTTTGCCATACTATAGCCTTGCATTTTGGGTTGTGTTTTGGAAATGCAATTTTTTATCGTGTTCTTGGCCGTTTTATTTAATTTCTTTGCTGTGGCATGTGTTAGCATGCTATTTTAGGAGGTTTTCAATAGTTTTCAGCAGTTTTTGGGATGTGTCAAATTTTGACATTTTGCCATACTATAGCCTTGCCTTTTGGGTCATTTTTTCGACATGCTGTTTTATCCTGTTTTTAGCAGTTTTGCAACTTTCTTTGCTGTGGCATGTTAGCACGCTATTTTAGGAGGTTTTCAATAGTCTTCAGCAGTTTTTGGGACGTGTCAAATTTTGACTTTTTTGCCATACTATAGCCTTGCATTTTGGGTCATTTTTTGGACATGCTGTTTTATGGTGTTTTAATGTTTTTCCAACTTTCTTTGCTGTGGCGTGTTTCAGCACGCTATTTAAGGAGGTTTTCAATTGTTTTTAGCAGTTTTTGGGACGTGTCAAATTTTGACTTTTTTGCCATACTATAGCCTTGCATTTTGGGTCGTGTTTTGGAAATGCAATTTTTTATCGTGTTCTTGGCCGTTTTTACGAATTTCTTTGCTGTGGCGTGTGTTAGCATGCTATTTTAGGAGGTTTTCAATAGTCTTCAGCAGTTTTTGGGACGTGTCAAATTTTGACTTTTTTGCCATACTATAGCCTTGCCTTTTGGGCCATTTTTTCGACATGCTGTTTTATGGTGTTTTTGCCGTTTTCCAACTTTCTTTGCTGTGGCGTGTTTCAGCACGCTATTTAAGGAGGTTTTCAATTGTTTTTAGCAGTTTTTGGGACGTGTCAAATTTTGGCTTTTTTGCCATACTATAGGCTTGCATTTTGGGTCGTGTTTTCGACATGCTATTTTATCCTGTTTTTAGCAGTTTTTGCAACTTTCTTTGCTGTGGCGTGTGTTAGCACGCTATTTTAGATGGTTTTCAATAGTTTTCAGCAGTTTTTGGGACGTGTCAAATTTTCACTTTTTTGCCATACTATAGCCTTGCATTTTTGGTCATTTTTTCGACATGCTGTTTTATGGTGTTTTGGGTCGTTTTTGCGAATTTCTTTGCTGTGGCATGTGTTAGCACGTTATTTTAGAAGGTTTTCAATAGTTGTCAGCAGTTTTTGGGATGTGTCAAATTTTGACTTTTTTGCCATACTATAGCCTTGCATTTTTGGTCGTGTTTTGGAAATGCAATTTTTTATCGTGTTCTTGGCCGTTTTTACGAATTTCTTTGCTGTGGCATGTGTTAGCATGCTATTTTAGGAGGTTTTCAATAGTTGTCAGCAGTTTTTGGGATGTGTCAAATTTTGACATTTTTGCCATACTATAGCCTTGCCTTTTGGGTGATTTATTCGACATGCTGTTTTATGGTGTTTTTGGCCGTTTTTCCAACTTTCTTTGCTGTGGCGTGTTTCAGCACGCTATTTAAGGAGGTTTTTAAATTGTTTTTAGCAGTTTTTGGGACATGTCAAATTTTGACATTTTTGCCATACTATAGCCTTGCTTTTTGGGTCGTGTTTTGGACATGCTATTTTATCCTGTTTTTAGCAGTTTTTGCAACTTTCTTTGCTGTGGCGTGTGTTAGCACGCTATTTTAGATGGTTTTTAATAGTTTTCAGCAGTTTTTAGGACGTGTCAAATTTTGACTTTTTTGCCATACTATAGCCTTGCCTTCTGGGCCATTTTTTCGACATGCTGTTTTATGGTGTTTTGGGTCGTTTTTGCGAATTTCTTTGCTGTGGCATGTGTTAGCACGTTATTTTAGGAGGTTTTCAACAGTTTTCAGCAGTTTTTGGGATGTGTCAAATTTTGACTTTTTTGCCATACTATAGCCTTGCCTTTTGGGCCATTTTTTCGACATGCTGTTTTATGGTGTTTTTGGCCGTTTTTCCAACTTTCTTTGCTGTGGCGTGTTTCAGCACGCTATTTAAGGAGGTTTTCAATTGTTTTTAGCAGTTTTTGGGACATGTCAAATTTTGACTTTTTTGCCATACTATAGCCTTGCATTTTGGGTCATTTTTTCGACATGCTGTTTTATCCTGTTCTTAGCAGTTTTTGCAACTTTCTTTGCTGTGGCATGTGTTAGCACGCTATTTTAGGAGGTTTTCAATAGTTTTCAGCAGTTTTTGGGACGTGTCAAATTTTGACTTTTTTGCCATACTATAGCCTTGCCTTTTGGGTCATTTTTTCGACATGCTGTTTTATGGTGTTTTTGGCCGTTTTTCCAACTTTCTTTGCTGTGGCGTGTTTCAGCACGCTATTTAAGGAGGTTTTCAATTGTTTTTAGCAGTTTTTGGGACATGTCAAATTTTGACATTTTTGCCATACTATAGCCTTGCTTTTTGGGTCGTGTTTTGGACATGCTATTTTATCGTGTTTTTAGCAGTTTTTGCAACTTTCTTTGCTGTGGCGTGTGTTAGCACGCTATTTTAGGAGGTTTTCAATAGTTTTCAGCAGTTTTTGGGACGTGTCAAATTTTGACTTTTTTGCCATACTATAGCCTTGCCTTTTGGGCCATTTTTTCGACATGCTGTTTTATGGTGTTTTGGGCCGTTTTTCCAACTTTCTTTGCTGTGGCGTGTTTCAGCACGCTATTTAAGGAGGTTTTTAAATTGTTTTTAGCAGTTTTTGGGACGTGTCAAATTTTGAAATTTTTGCCATACTATAGCCTTGCATTTTGGGTCGTGTTTTGGACATGCTATTTTATATCGTTTTCTTGGCCGTTTTTACGAATTTCTTTGCTGTGGCGTGTGTTAGCATGCTATTTTAGGAGGTTTTCAATAGTCTTCAGCAGTTTTTGGGACGTGTCAAATTTTGACTTTTTTGCCATACTATAGCCTTGCCTTTTGGGCCATTTTTTCGACATGCTGTTTTATGGTGTTTTTTGCCGTTTTTCCAACTTTCTTTGCTGTGGCGTGTTTCAGCACGCTATTTAAGGAGGTTTTCAATTGTTTTTAGCAGTTTTTGGGACATGTCAAATTTTGACATTTTTGCCATACTATAGCCTTGCTTTTTGGGTCGTGTTTTGGACATGCTATTTTATCCTGTTTTTAGCAGTTTTTGCAACTTTCTTTGCTGTGGCGTGTGTTAGCACGCTATTTTAGATGGTTTTCAATAGTTTTCAGCAGTTTTTGGGACGTGTCAAATTTTCACTTTTTTGCCATACTATAGCCTTGCATTTTTGGTCATTTTTTCGACATGCTGTTTTATGGTGTTTTGGGTCGTTTTTTAATTTCTTTGTTGTGGCATGTGTTAGCACGTTATTTTAGGAGGTTTTCAATAGTTTTCAGCAGTTTTTGGGATGTGTCAAATTTTGACTTTTTTGCCATACTATAGCCTTGCATTTTTGGTCATTTTTTGAAATGCAATTTTTATCGTGTTCTTGGTCGTTTTAAATTTCTTTGCTGTGGCATGTGTTAGCATGCTATTTTAGGAGGTTTTCAATAGTTGTCAGCAGTTTTTGGGATGTGTCAAATTTTGACTTTTTTGCCATACTATAGCCTTGCCTTTTGGGTCATTTTTTCGACATGCTGTTTTATGGTGTTTTTGGCCGTTTTTGCAACTTTCTTTGCTGTATGGAATGTTTCAGCACGCTATTTAAGGAGGTTTTCAATTGTTTTTAGCAGTTTTTGGGACATGTCAAATTTTGACATTTTGCCATACTATAGCCTTGCATTTTGGGTCGTGTTTTGGACATGCTATTTTATCCTGTTTTTAGCAGTTTTTGCAACTTTCTTTGCTGTGGCGTGTGTTAGCATTCTATTTTAGATGGTTTTTAATAGTTTTCAGCAGTTTTTAGGACGTGTCAAATTTTGACTTTTTTGCCATACTATAGCCTTGCCTTTTGGGTCATTTTTTCGACATGCTGTTTTATGGTGTTTTGGGTCGTTTTTTAATTTCTTTGCTGTGGCATGTGTTAGCACGTTATTTTAGGAGGTTTTCAATAGTTTTCAGCAGTTTTTGGGATGTGTCAAATTTTGACTTTTTGCCATACTATAGCCTTGCATTTTGGGTCATTTTTTGGACATGCTGTTTTATGGTGTTTTTGGCTGTTTTCCAACTTTCTTTGCTGTGGCGTGTTTCAGCATTCTATTTAAGGAGGTTTTCAATAGTTTTTAGCAGTTTTTGGGACATGTCAAATTTTGACATTTTGCCATACCATAGCCTTGCATTTTGGGTGATTTTTTCAACATGCTGTTTTATCCTGTTTTTAGCAGTTTTGCAACTTTCTTTGCTGTGGTGTGTTAGCACGCTATTTTAGGAGGTTTTCAATAGTTTTCAGCAGTTTTTGGGATGTGTCAAATTTTGACTTTTTTGCCATACTATAGCCTTGTATTTTGGGTCATTTTTTCGACATGCTGTTTTATGGTGTTTTTGGCTGTTTTTCCAACTTTCTTTGCTGTGGCGTGTTTCAGCACGCTATTTAAGGAGGTTTTCAATTGTTTTTAGCAGTTTTTGGGACATGTCAAATTTTGACATTTTGCCATACTATAGCCTTGCATTTTGGTTCATTTTTGGACATTCTATTTTATCATGTTTTTAGCAGTTTTTGCAACTTTCTTTGCTGTGGCGTGTGTTAGCACGCTATTTTAGGAGGTTTTCAATAGTCTTCAGCAGTTTTTGGGACGTGTCAAATTTTGACTTTTTTGCCATACTATAGCCTTGCATTTTGGGTCATGTTTTGGAAATGCAATTTTTTATCGTGTTCTTGGCCGTTTTACGAATTTCTTTGCTGTGGCATGTGTTAGCATGCTATTTTAGGAGGTTTTCAATAGTTGTCAGCAGTTTTTGGGATGTGTCAAATTTTGACATTTTTGCCATACTATAGCCTTGCCTTTTGGGTCATTTTTTCGACATGCTGTTTTATCCTGTTTTTAGCAGTTTTTGCGACTTTCTTTGCTGTGGCGTGTGTTATGCACGCTATTTTAGGATGTTTTTAAATTGTTTTCAGCAGTTTTTGGGACGTGTCAAATTTTGAAATTTTTGCCATACTATAGCCTTGCCTTTTGGGCCATTTTTTGACATGCTGTTTTATGGTGTTTTTGGCAGTTTTCCAACTTTCTTTGCTGTGGCGTGTTTCAGCACGCTATTTAAGGAGGTTTTCAATTGTTTTAGCAGTTTTTGGGACATGTCAAATTTTGACATTTTGCCATACTATAGCCTTGCTTTTTTGGGTCATTTTTTGACATGCTATTTTATCCTGTTTTTAGCAGTTTTTGCAACTTTCTTTGCTGTGGCGTGTGTTAGCACGCTATTTTAGATGGTTTTCAATAGTTTTCAGCAGTTTTTGGGACGTGTCAAATTTTGACTTTTTTGCCATACTATAGCCTTGCATTTTTGGTCATTTTTTCGACATGCTGTTTTATGGTGTTTTGGGTCGTTTTTGCGAATTTCTTTGCTGTGGCATGTGTTAGCACGTTATTTTAGAAGGTTTTCAATAGTTGTCAGCAGTTTTTGGGATGTGTCAAATTTTGACTTTTTTGCCATACTATAGCCTTGCATTTTTGGTCGTGTTTTGGAAATGCAATTTTTTATCGTGTTCTTGGCCGTTTTTACGAATTTCTTTGCTGTGGCATGTGTTAGCATGCTATTTTAGGAGGTTTTCAATAGTTGTCAGCAGTTTTTGGGATGTGTCAAATTTTGACATTTTTGCCATACTATAGCCTTGCTTTTTGGGTCGTGTTTTGGACATGCTATTTTATCCTGTTTTTAGCAGTTTTTGCAACTTTCTTTGCTGTGGCGTGTGTTAGCACGCTATTTTAGATGGTTTTCAATAGTTTTCAGCAGTTTTTGGGACGTGTCAAATTTTGACTTTTTTGCCATACTATAGCCTTGCATTTTTGGTCATTTTTTCGACATGCTGTTTTATGGTGTTTTGGGTCGTTTTTGCGAATTTCTTTGCTGTGGCATGTGTTAGCACGTTATTTTAGGAGGTTTTCAATAGTTTTCAGCAGTTTTTGGGATGTGTCAAATTTTGACTTTTTTGCCATACTATAGCCTTGCATTTTGGTCGGTTTTGAAATGCAATTTTTATCGTGTTCTTGGCCGTTTTTACGAATTTCTTTGCTGTGGCATGTGTTAGCATGCTATTTTAGGAGGTTTTCAATAGTTGTCAGCAGTTTTTGGGATGTGTCAAATTTTGACATTTTTGCCATACTATAGCCTTGCCTTTTGGGTCATTTTTTCGACATGCTGTTTTATGGTGTTTTAGCAGTTTTTCCAACTTTCTTTGCTGTGGCGTGTTTCAGCACGCTATTTAAGGAGGTTTTCAATAGTCTTCAGCAGTTTTTGGGACATGTCAAATTTTGACATTTTTGCCATACTATAGCCTTGCTTTTTGGGTCGTGTTTTGGACATGCTATTTTATCCTGTTTTTAGCAGTTTTTGCAACTTTCTTTGCTGTGGCGTGTGTTAGCACGCTATTTTAGGAGGTTTTCAATAGTTTTCAGCAGTTTTTGGGACGTGTCAAATTTTGACTTTTTTGCCATACTATAGCCTTGCATTTTGGGTCATTTTTTGGACATTCCATTTCACGTGTTTTGAGCTGTTATTGTAAAGTTCTTTGCTAAGGCGTGTTTTAGCATGCTATTTAAGATGGTTTTCAATAGTTTTCAGCAGTTTTTGGGATGTGTCAAATTTTGACTTTTTTGCCATACTATAGCCTTGTATTTTGGGTCATTTTTTCGACATGCTGTTTTATGGTGTTTTGGGTCGTTTTTGCGAATTTCTTTGCTGTGGCATGTGTTAGCACGTTATTTTAGGAGGTTTTCAATAGTTTTCAGCAGTTTTTGGGATGTGTCAAATTTTGACTTTTTTGCCATACTATAGCCTTGCATTTTGGGTCATTTTTTGGACATTCCAGTTTATCGTGTTTTTAGCTATTTTTGCAAAGGTTTTTGCTATGGAATGTTTCAGCACACTATTTAAAGAGGTTTTCGATCGTTTTTAGCAGTTTTTGGGACGTGTCAAATTTTGACATTTTTGCCATACTATAGCCTTGCATTTTGGGTTGTGTTTTGGACATGCTATTTTATATCGTGTTCTTGGCCGTTTTTACGAATTTCTTTGCTGTGGCATGTGTTAGCACGTTATTTTAGGAGGTTTTCAATAGTTTTCAGCAGTTTTTGGGACGTGTCAAATTTTGACTTTTTTGCCATACTATAGCCTTGCATTTTGGGTCATTTTTTGGACATTCCATTTTATCGTGTTCTTGGCTGTTTTTGTGAAGTTCTTTGCTAAGGCGTGTTTCAGCATTCTATTTAAGATGGTTTTCAATAGTTTTTAGCAGTTTTTGGGACGTGTCAAATTTTGACATTTTTACCATACCATAGCCTTGCATTTTGGGTGATTTTTTCGACATGCTGTTTTATGGTGTTTTGGGCCGTTTTTGCAACTTTCTTTTCTATGGTGTGTCGCAGCACACTATTTAAGGAGGTTTTCAACAGTTTTCAGCAGTTTTTGGGATGTGTCAAATTTTGACATTTTTGCCATACTATAGCCTTGCATTTTGGGTCGTGTTTTGGACATGCTATTTTATATCGTGTTCTTGGCTGTTTTTACGAATTTCTTTGCTGTGGCTTGTGTTAGCACGCTATTTAAGATGGTTTTCAATAGTTTTCAGCAGTTTTTGGGACGTGTCAAATTTTGACTTTTTTGCCATACTATAGCCTTGCATTTTGGTTCATTTTTTGGACATTCCATTTTATCATGTTTTTTGCTGTTTTTGCAAAATTCTTTGCTAAAGCGTGTTTCAGCACGCTATTTAAAGAGGTTTTCAATCATTTTTCGCAGTTTTTGGGACGTGTCAAATTTTGACATTTTTGCCATACTATAGCCTTGCATTTTGGGTCGTGTTTTGGACATGCTATTTTATATCGTGTTCTTGGCTGTTTTTACGAATTTCTTTGCTGTGGCTTGTGTTAGCACGCTATTTAAGATGGTTTTCAATAGTTTTCAGCAGTTTTTGGGACGTGTCAAATTTTGACTTTTTTGCCATACTATAGCCTTGCATTTTGGTTCATTTTTTGGACATTCCATTTTATCATGTTTTTCGCTGTTTTTGCAAAATTCTTTGCTAAAGCGTGTTTCAGCACGCTATTTAAAGAGGTTTTCAATCATTTTTCGCAGTTTTTGGGACGTGTCAAATTTTGACATTTTTGCCATACTGTAGCCTTGCTTTTTGGGTCGTGTTTTGGAAATGCAATTTTTTATCGTGTTCTTGGCCATTTTTACGAATTTCTTTGCTGTGGCATGTGTTAGCATGCTATTTTAGGAGGTTTTCAATAGTTGTCAGCAGTTTTTGGGATGTGTCAAATTTTGACTTTTTTGCCATACTATAGCCTTGCCTTTTGGGTCATTTTTTCGACATGCTGTTTTATGGTTTTTTTGGCCGTTTTTCCAACTTTCTTTGCTGTGGCGTGTTTCAGCACGCTATTTAAGGAGGTTTTCAATAGTCTTCAGCAGTTTTTGGGACATGTCAAATTTTGACATTTTTGCCATACTATAGCCTTGCTTTTTGGGTCGTGTTTTGGACATGCTATTTTATCCTGTTCTTAGCAGTTTTGCAACTTTCTTTGCTGTGGCATGTGTTAGCACGCTATTTTAGGAGGTTTTCAATAGTTTTCAGCAGTTTTTGGGATGTGTCAAATTTTGACTTTTTTGCCATACTATAGCCTTGTATTTTGGGTCATTTTTTCGACATGCTGTTTTATGGTGTTTTGGGTCGTTTTTGCGAATTTCTTTGCTGTGGCATGTGTTAGCACGTTATTTTAGGAGGTTTTCAATAGTTTTCAGCAGTTTTTGGGATGTGTCAAATTTTGACTTTTTTGCCATACTATAGCCTTGCATTTTGGGTCGTGTTTTGGAAATGCAATTTTTTATCGTGTTCTTGGCCGTTTTTACGAATTTCTTTGCTGTGGCATGTGTTAGCATGCTATTTTAGGAGGTTTTCAATAGTTGTCAGCAGTTTTTGGGATGTGTCAAATTTTGACATTTTTGCCATACTATAGCCTTGCCTTTTGGGTCATTTTTTCGACATGCTGTTTTATGGTGTTTTTGGCCGTTTTTCCAACTTTCTTTGCTGTGGCGTGTTTCAGCACGCTATTTAAGGAGGTTTTCAATAGTCTTCAGCAGTTTTTGGGACATGTCAAATTTTGACATTTTTGCCATACTATAGCCTTGCTTTTTGGGTCGTGTTTTGGACTTGCTATTTTATCCTGTTTTTAGCAGTTTTTGCAACTTTCTTTGCTGTGGCGTGTGTTAGCACGCTATTTTAGATGGTTTTTAATAGTTTTCAGCAGTTTTTAGGACGTGTCAAATTTTGACTTTTTTGCCATACTATAGCCTTGCCTTTTGGGTCATTTTTTGGACATTCCATTTCACGTGTTTTGAGCTGTTATTGTAAAGTTCTTTGCTAAGGCGTGTTTTAGCATGCTATTTAAGATGGTTTTCAATAGTTTTTAGCAGTTTTTGGGACGTGTCAAATTTTGAAATTTTTGCCATACTATAGCCTTGTATTTTGGGTCATTTTTTCGACATGCTGTTTTATGGTGTTTTGGGTCGTTTTTGCGAATTTCTTTGCTGTGGCATGTGTTAGCACGTTATTTTAGGAGGTTTTCAATAGTTTTCAGCAGTTTTTGGGATGTGTCAAATTTTGACTTTTTTGCCATACTATAGCCTTGCATTTTGGGTCATTTTTTGGACATTCCAGTTTATCGTGTTTTTAGCTATTTTTGCAAAGGTTTTTGCTATGGAATGTTTTAGCATGCTATTTAAGATGGTTTTCAATAGTTTTTAGCAGTTTTTGGGACGTGTCAAATTTTGAAATTTTTGCCATACTATAGCCTTGCATTTTGGGTCGTGTTTTGGACATGCTATTTTATATCGTGTTCTTGGCCGTTTTACGAATTTCTTTGCTGTGGCATGTGTTAGCACGCTATTTTAGGAGGTTTTCAATAGTTTTCAGCAGTTTTTGGGATGTGTCAAATTTTGACTTTTTTGCCATACTATAGCCTTGCATTTTGGGTCATTTTTTGGACATTCCATTTTATCGTGTTCTTGGCTGTTTTTGTGAAGTTCTTTGCTGTGGCATGTGTTTCAGCATTCTATTTAAGATGGTTTTCAATAGTTTTAGCAGTTTTTGGGATGTGTCAAATTTTGACATTTTTACCATACCATAGCCTTGCATTTTGGGTGATTTTTTCGACATGCTGTTTTATGGTGTTTTGGGCCGTTTTTGCAACTTTCTTTTCTATGGTGCGTCCCAGCACACTATTTAAGGAGGTTTTCAACAGTTTTCAGCAGTTTTTGGGATGTGTCAAATTTTGACATTTTTGCCATACTATAGCCTTGCATTTTGGGTCGTGTTTTGGACATGCTATTTTATATCGTGTTCTTGGCCGTTTTTACGAATTTCTTTGCTGTGGCATGCGTTAGCACGCTATTTAAGATGGTTTTCAATAGTTTTCAGCAGTTTTTGGGACGTGTCAAATTTTGACTTTTTTGCCATACTATAGCCTTGCATTTTGGTTCATTTTTTGGACATTCCATTTTATCATGTTTTTTGCTGTTTTTGCAAAATTCTTTGCTAAAGCGTGTTTCAGCACGCTATTTAAAGAGGTTTTCAATCATTTTTCGCAGTTTTTGGGACGTGTCAAATTTTGACATTTTGCCATACTATAGCCTTGCATTTTGGGTGCGTGTTTTGGACATGCTATTTTATATCGTGTTCTTGGCTGTTTTACGAATTTCTTTGCTGTGGCTTGTGTTAGCACGCTATTTAAGATGGTTTTCAATAGTTTTCAGCAGTTTTTGGGACGTGTCAAATTTTGACTTTTTTGCCATACTATAGCCTTGCATTTTGGTTCATTTTTTGGACATTCCATTTTATCATGTTTTTTGCTGTTTTTGCAAAATTCTTTGCTAAAGCGTGTTTCTGCACGCTATTTAAGGAGGTTTTCAATCATTTTTCGCAGTTTTTGGGACGTGTCAAATTTTGACATTTTTGCCATACTATAGCCTTGCATTTTGGGTCATTTTTTGGACATTCCAGTTTATCGTGTTTTTAGCTATTTTTGCAAAGGTTTTTGCTATGGAATGTTTCAGCACACTATTTAAAGAGGTTTTCAATCGTTTTTAGCAGTTTTTGGGACGTGTGTGCCTTGCATTTTGGTTCATTTTTTGGACATTCCATTTTATCATGTTTTTTGCTGTTTTTGCAAAATTCTTTGCTAAAGCGTGTTTCAGCACGCTATTTAAAGAGGTTTTCAATCATTTTTCGCAGTTTTGGGACGTGTCAAATTTTGACATTTTTGCCATACTATAGCCTTGCTTTTTGGGTCGTGTTTTGGACATGCAATTTTTTATCGTGTTCTTGGCTGTTTTAAATTTCTTTGCTGTGGCATGTGTTAGCATGCTATTTTAGGAGGTTTTCAATAGTTGTCAGCAGTTTTTGGGATGTGTCAAATTTTGACTTTTTTGCCATACTATAGCCTTGCCTTTTGGGTCATTTTTTCGACATGCTGTTTTATGGTTTTTTTGGCCGTTTTTCCAACTTTCTTTGCTGTGGCGTGTTTCAGCACGCTATTTAAGGAGGTTTTCAATAGTCTTCAGCAGTTTTTGGGACATGTCAAATTTTGACATTTTTGCCATACTATAGCCTTGCTTTTTGGGTCGTGTTTTGGACATGCTATTTTATCCTGTTTTTAGCAGTTTTTGCAACTTTCTTTGCTGTGGCGTGTGTTATACGCTTATTTTAGATGGTTTTCAATAGTTTTCAGCAGTTTTTGGGACGTGTCAAATTTTGACATTTTTGCCATACTATAGCCTTGCATTTTGGTCATTTTTTGACATGCTGTTTTATGGTGTTTTGGGTCGTTTTGCAACTTTCTTTTCTGTGGCATGTGTTAGCACGTTATTTCAGGAGGTTTTCAACAGTTTTCAGCAGTTTTTGGGACGTGTCAAATTTTGACATTTTTGCCATACTATAGCCTTGCATTTTGGGTCATTTTTTGGAAATTCCATTTTATCATGTTTTTCGCTGTTTTTGCAAAGTTCTTTGCTAAAGTGTGTTTCAGTATGCTATTTAAGATGGTTTTCAATAGTTTTTAGCAGTTTTTGGGACGTGTCAAATTTTGAAATTTTTGCCATACTATAGCCTTGCATTTTGGGTCGTGTTTTGGACATGCTATTTTATATCGTGTTCTTGGCCGTTTTACGAATTTCTTTGCTGTGGCATGTGTTAGCACGCTATTTTAGGAGGTTTTCAATAGCTTTCAGCAGTTTTTGGGATGTGTCAAATTTTGACATTTTTGCCATAGTATAGCCTTGCATTTTGGGTCGTGTTTTGGACATGCTATTTTATGGTGTTTTTGGGTCGTTTTTGCGAATTTCTTTGCTGTGGCATGTGTTAGCACGTTATTTTAGGAGGTTTTCAATAGTTTTCAGCAGTTTTTGGGATGTGTCAAATTTTGACTTTTTTGCCATACTATAGCCTTGCATTTTGGGTCATTTTTTGGACATTCCAGTTTATCGTGTTTTTAGCTTTTTTTGCAAAGGTTTTTGCTATGGAATGTTTCAGCACGCTATTTAAGGAGGTTTTTAAATTGTTTTTAGCAGTTTTTGGGACATGTCAAATTTTGACATTTTTGCCATACTATAGCCTTGCATTTTGGGTTGTGTTTTCGACTTGCTATTTTATATCGTGTTCTTGGCCGTTTTTACGAATTTCTTTGCTGTGGCATGTGTTAGCACGCTATTTTAGGAGGTTTTCAATAGTTTTCAGCAGTTTTTGGGACGTGTCAAATTTTGACTTTTTTGCCATACTATAGCCTTGTATTTTGGGTCATTTTTTGGACATTCCATTTTATCGTGTTTTGAGCTGTTTCTGTAAAGTTCTTTGCTAAGGCGTGTTTCAGCATGCTATTTAAGATGGTTTTCAATAGTTTTTAGCAGTTTTTGGGACGTGTCAAATTTGACTTTTTTGCCATACTATTGCCTTGCATTTTGGGTGATTTTTTCGACATGCTGTTTTATGGTGTTTTGGGCCGTTTTTGCAACTTTCTTTTCTATGGTGTGTCGCAGCACACTATTTAAGGAGGTTTTCAACAGTTTTCAGCAGTTTTTGGGACGTGTCAAATTTTGACATTTTTGCCATAGCCTTGCATTTCGGTTCGTGTTTTGGACATGCTATTTTATATCGTGTTCTTGGCCGTTTTTACGAATTTCTTTGCTGTGGCATGTGTTAGCACGCTATTTAAGGAGGTTTTCAATAGTTTTCAGCAGTTTTTGGGACGTGTCAAATTTTGACTTTTTTGCCATACTATAGCCTTGCATTTTGGTTCATTTTTTGGACATTCCATTTTATCATGTTTTTCGCTGTTTTTGCAAAATTCTTTGCTAAAGCGTGTTTCAGCATGCTATTTAAAGAGGTTCTCAATCATTTTTCGCAGTTTTTGGGACGTGTCAAATTTTGACATTTTTGCCATACTATAGCCTTGCATTTTGGGTTGTGTTTTGGACTTGCTATTTTATATCGTGTTCTTGGCCGTTTTTACGAATTTCTTTACTATGGAATGTTTCAGCATGCTATTTAAGGATGTTTTTAATAGTTTTCAGCAGTTTTTGGGACGTGTCAAATTTTGACTTTTTTGCCATACTATAGCCTTGCATTTTGGGTCATTTTTTCGACATGCTGTTTTATGGTGTTTTGGGCCGTTTTTGCAACTTTCTTTTCTATGGTGTGTCGCAGCACACTATTTAAGGAGGTTTTCAACAGTTTTCAGCAGTTTTTGGGACGTGTCAAATTTTGGCTTTTTTGCCATACTATAGGCTGAAAAGTATAGAAGTATACTATATAGAAAACCTTCTTAAATCACGTGCTGAGACACGTTATAGCAAAGAAAGTTTTGCCATACTATAGCCTTGTATTTTGGGTCATTTTTTGGACATTCCATTTTATCGTGTTTGAGCTGTTTCTGTAAAGTTCTTTCCTAAGGCGTGTTTCTGCATGCTATTTAAGACGGTTTCCAATAGTTTTTAGCAGTTTTTGGGACATGTCAAATTTTGACTGTTTTGCCATACTATAGCCTTGCATTTTGGGTCATTTTTTCGACATGTTGTTTTATGGTGTTTTGGGCCGTTTTTGCAACTTTCTTTGCTATGGTGTGCCGCAGCACACTATTTAAGGAGGTTTTCAACAGTTTTCAGCAGTTTTTGGGATGAATCAAATTTTGACATTTTTGCATTTTGGGTCGTTTTTTGACATTCCAGTTTATCATGTTTTTAGCTATTTTTGCAAAGATTTTTGCTATGGAATGTTTCAGCACGCTATTTAAGGAACTTTTCAACAGTTTTCAGCAGTTTTTGGGATGTGTCAAATTTTGACATTTTTGCCATACTATAGCCTTGCCTTTTGGGTTATTTTTTCGACATGCTGTTTTATGGTGTTTTTGGCTGTTTTTCCAACTTTCTTTGCTGTGGCGTGTGTACGCATGCTATTTTAGGAGGTTTTTAATAGTTTTCAGCAGTTTTTGGGACGTGTCAAAGTTAGGCATTTTTACAATAGTATAGCCTTGCATTTTGGGTCGTTTTTTTGCCGTGCTATTTTTTCGTGTTCTTGGCCATTTTTGCCACTTTCTTTGCTATGGCATGTTTTGGCATGCTATTTCAGGAGGTTTTCAATAGTTTCAATAGAAGTGTCAAATTTTGACATTTTTGCCATACTATAGCCTTGCATTTTGTGTCGTTTTTTAAACATGCTATTTTATAGGCTGGCTCAAATAACCTATTATCTGATATAAATGTAATAAGTTGTTTTCATCAGATTTAAAGCCTAGATGATTTGTAATAATTAAACTGAGAGAAAATACTTTATTTCCATGTTTATTTACATAGCGTAAGGTGTTACAATAAAATTCCTTGTCACCATTTTATTATAAATACACCCTTTTCAACAAGGCTTGACAACCCTCATTAAAATACATCCTTCAAACCTTTTGAAACATAATAAAACAAATGCTTTAATGGATACAACTATTTCGTTTTTGCACCTTTTTAAATGTTAGTAAATCATGCAAAGCAGAAATATAAAGTACGAAAATAAAACGATATAGATCGTATGTGTTGCTTTACAAAGGAGAATTAAAATCGAAATAAGTATATGTGGTGGAAAATACAAATACTGGGTCTGGTGGCAAAGCTTTAAGATCTTTCTCAAAGAAAAGTTAAGTCATGGCTTTTCGCAATAGTGTTCAAATTATTTATCAATATACAGTACATACATTACTTGTCTGTGCAGGGGAAAAAATATTCAAATAATCTAAGCTATTTAACATTCAAACCTTTTAGCCCCCAGTGACTACCAGATTTATGACACTGACATTATTTTAAAGTTAGATTATGACATACTTTAGTAGGACTGTAAAAAGGCTTACCTGATAACACAGTAATCATACCATTATGGATAGCATTGCTCTCTCAGTCATGCATCAGTCAGTTTATAACCGCTGTACTGTCTTATAATACTCAACGTCCCGTCGTAGTGTTGAGAGTATTTTGCAGGCACTTACAAAGCGTGGTTAGGCCTTTAAATGAGTTAAAGATTAGACACAAGTTTCAAAATGGTCCACGGTTAAAATAATTTGATAATATGAGTGAGAATGTCTCTGTTCTGTTGCATAAAGTCATTGATTACAGTGAAGGTCAGAGTCCAAAATAATGACAAGGGTCTCTGGAAGACATCTGAGCAAAGAGCTGGAGACAACATGAACCTTGGAGACGATACCTGAAAAAGTCAACATTGAACAACATTAGACTTCAGAGACACTAAGAGCCTGTTACACCTGGTATTAACATTTGTTTTGGTGATCTCAATTAAAGGGGATAGCAGAGACACACTGACAATTGTCTCCAGCTGACCACTTATCTTAAGATTTCATTACGGCCAACGTCGCAAGAAGGTTTAAGAACCCTTTGCATAGCAGAGATGTATAATTACACATTACGCAGCCCACTGAATATACGCAGCAGTGTTTCTCCGGCTACTCCCACAAGCGAGTTCCCACCATACCATACAGACTTTTATATTGTTTTTCTTGGCTCAGAGAAAATTTTGTAATTGTCAAACCTCAATGGATTAAAAAAAAAGTCATGATAGAAAAAGCGTATTTGTGTTACACTACAAAACATGTGGTCATGTATTTAGAGCTGTCCACTTGTGATCAGATCACTTAAGACGCATGTTAATGCCAGGTGCAAACAGGCTCTAAAATAACACAAACATACTAAGACAGGGTACTAAACTGATTAAATATCAAGTTTTCTCTTACCTTTTAAAAGTCTTTAGAAAGGCAGGGACTTGTATGTGTTAGTCTTGAGGTTGTTAGCGTAAAGTCCAGAACTATCAGATGCCGCTGATGGTCCTCATAGGCTTCAGAATCCTTCCACTTATGGGAACTTGCTCTTTGAGGTCCATTTCATAAGGTTAGCATGTTTCTGTAACTCCAAGTTATATGACAGACGATTAGGAATGGTGAATATATTTGGAGAGTATATGTGGCAGTGTAGCCCAGGGGAGAAAAGATCTTGAAACTTGGCCTTCTTAAAGCAGACACTTTTAATGTTTATTCCTCTTCAGGAAAGACTCCTTATTCTGCTCAGCAGAGTGGCATTTATCTTTCTTTAGTTAACTTTTTATCTCCAATATTCAGAAATATACACATGTACAGAATTTTTTGTTTGTACACCCAATTTGGTTCTCCTTAACGATCAGACTAATGGTAACAAACAGTTACGGTTATAGTGTAGCACGCACAAATATTGTAAATAGAATCTCGTTCGTGTAATGGTAAATGCTTTTGATACTAAACTTTAAAAACCAAAAGAAAAAAACATGTACACTTGAAATGTTTGTGATAGATATTACAGCTCTTGCGTATGCTGCTTACAGTACGGTATTCAGAGAGTCTGATAAGATATCATGAACATAACTAAATGTGACACAAACAATAAACAAAATTTTTCAACTTGTATAAAATTAAATATTAAAAGTCCTGTAATAACCACATGCAGAGCAGAATGAAGGTAGTCCTTATTCCACTGAGAAGTAGGCATCTGGTGAGCACTGTGGCTTTATAGTGTATCCTTCCCTTAAAAAATCATTTCTTAACTTTCCTCAGTATCGGCGGCCATAGCTCGGTGAACTGTAATGGGTAGAGGAAGAGAAGGTCGTTGTTGTGAAACTTGATCCAGTGGCGTCAAAACTTCCTCTTCTGGAGCCTGACCTGGAACCAGTTCTTGAGCCAGACCGGGACCCAGAAGCGGAGCCTGACCCGCTGATGCTGTAGGGACTGTAGAGGCCTTTGCTTGATTGGGATGATGCCTCCAGTAGTCGCAGTCCAGTCCCCTCCTCTATCATGCTTCTTTCCATAGCATCCTTGTAAGAGATCTTAAGCTTGGTTTTAGGGCATGTGAGGTATTTTGAGTATGCGCTAACATCTCGTAACTTCTGTGCCGTGCGTGCATCTAAGGTGCCCTTCTTCACGGCCTCATCTATGGAGACTCTGCCTGTAGCATCTGGTTCGATTAATCCACCAGTGAGATACTGGACTTCAAGGAATCGCTGCCCGGCCTCATAGTACAGCCAGCCTTTCTTTAGAGCTTGGGCTGCTGACATTTTAGTTTTGGTTCTGGGATCTTCAAATCCATTGCATGCTTTCTGGGCTAGACTGATGCGGTCCACCATGATTTTATCCACAAGCCCTTTGTTCATGGCATCTGTAACAGCAAATTTCTCTCCAGTATTTGGGTCGATAATACCCCCAGTGCAGGCCTGAGCCTCCAGCAGCCTTTGACCTGTGATATTGTCCACAAGGTTTCTGTGTATGGCCTCTGTGATGGACACTTTCTCCAGTGTTTCAGTGTCTAAGATTCCAGCCACAGGGCCAGTCTCCTCAGTCGGGTCGTTCCATGTGGTTGCTGGAGCTTTTATTGAGGGTACTGGGCTCATGGGGTAAGAGGAAGAGGAGCCAAAAGAGGATGAACGGGATCTGGAGCCGCTCATGTTTCCAGAGAGCATGTCTGCAAACTCTGTGATGGAAAGAGTTCCAGCTCGGTACTGGTCCAGAGCAGACTTGTCGATCAGCCCTCTTGTGATTGCATCATCAATGTCGTACTGCCGACCAGACCTTCTGTCAATTATCATGGATTTCACGACCCCATCAGATGAGGTGATGGTAATTTCCTCCCACTCACACTCCTGCTCCGCAAGCTCGAGATAAGTCTGATGGTCAATGAGCCCTTTCTGGTACGCCTCATATACAGACATCTCTTTGCCTGTCTCTGGGTCGACAATGACGACTCTGCGTTTGCGAACAGAGGACTTGGATGATGTTTTCCTCTCGCGCTTCTTCTCTTTCAGCAGCAGAAGAGCGAGGCCTGTCTCTGGGTCTATCATACATCTCTCCATCAGTTGCAGGTAGGTGAGATTCTCCTCAGTGTTGGGGTCAAAAAAGCCCTTTGTGTCATCAGATGGGTCAGTCAGGATTTCGTTCATTTCTTCATCAAAGAGGCCACGCTCATATGCTGTTTCAACTGGCAAGCGATGGCTCTCCTGTGGGTCAATAATTCCACCAGTAGCAATTTGAGCCTCGAGCAGACGAATGCCGTGGTCTTTCAGAATGAGTCCCTTTTTCATAGCCTGGAAAAGTGAGATGATCTTGCCAGAGTACGGGTCTTTGTAGCCTATAACAGCTCGTTCGGCTGAGTGGAGTTTATCTTTAAACTCTGGGCCAACAACACCCATCTTTACAGCTTCAGTGACATTTACTTTCAGGTTCTTGATTGGATCAATTACATAGCCTGTGGCGGCTTGAGCCTCAAGAAGCTCAAAGGCAGTACCTGGTCTGATCATGTTCTTCTTCATTGCTTGGTAAATAGACAGACGGTCTTTGGTAGATTCTACATACACACCAGCAATACAGCTGGTACCCTCCAGGTATTTCTTCACCTCTCTGCTGACCTCCTCCACTGTAATGGCACCCTCATTGAGTTCATTGTATGTCTTTTGGCTGATAATCTGAGAACGAAGCAACTCGTCTACAGTGATTTGCTTTCTAAGACCTTTGAAGAGAAGTCTTCTATCTGACAGTGAGAGAAGCCGCAAACCGCTTTCTTTATCAACTCTGCATCTTTTCAGTAGCTGGGCGTATGACTGCTTTTCCTCCGTTGTTGGATCTGTGTAACCCCGCACATCCTCAGTAGGTTCAGATATTCTGTCAAGTGTGTCCTTGTTGATGTATCCACGCTGCATAGCAACATCCGTGGGAAGGCGGAAGTAATATTCAGGATCCATCAATCCGCCAGTGGCATTCTGGGCCTCCAAAAGCTTTAAGGCATAATCCTCAGGAACTAGGTCTTTTTTCATTGCCTGAAAGAGTGAGATCACTTTCCCGCTGTACGGATCCTTGTAACCTGTAACTGCTCTTTCAGCAGAGAGAAGTTTGTCATGAAGTTCAGGGCCCACAAGTCCCTTCCGTACAGCTTCGTCAACAGTCAGAAGTTCGTCTTTCACTGGATCTATCATGAATCCTGTTGCTGCTTGGGCCTCAAGGAGATTCAAGGCAACTTCAGGCTTAATCTGTCCGTTCTTCATAGCCTGGTAAATGCTGATCTTTGGAGGACTGTCTGACATTATTCCAGCAATGCAGCCCGTACCGAAGAGGTACTGTTTGACTGATGGCATTTCCATTACCTCACGAATTGTCATCTTTTCTTGTTTCAAGAGGTTGTACGTGTGCAAGTCAATAATTCGAGCACTGTACAGCTCCTCGATAGTAATTCTTCTTCGGATTACATCACATGACATGCTCTGCTCTATCTTTAGAGTCTCTCTCTGTTCAATGATTTCAATGATAATTACAAGCATCCTTTCTTT
This sequence comes from Plectropomus leopardus, assembly GCF_026936395.1. Classification (NCBI taxonomy): domain Eukaryota; kingdom Metazoa; phylum Chordata; class Actinopteri; order Perciformes; family Serranidae; genus Plectropomus; species Plectropomus leopardus. The sequence goes on along the minus strand of NC_142192.1, from coordinate 29,578,483 downwards.
TGTGATCTGCCCTGTGCGGAACTGCTCCATTAGGTGGCGTCTCTCCTCTTCTGGAAGCATGTTTGAGTTCATGACCTCCCAAATGGTCATAGACTTTCCTGCAAAACTTGCATAAGGGATCTCAATTTGAGTGTTGGCTAGATCTGTTTGGGCTTGCTCCTCTGTATACTGGTAAGACTTCTCAGAAGGAGCAGGAGCTTCAACCTTTGACAGAGGCAGGTAGCACAGATCAGAGTTGGGATCTCTTACACATGTCTCCACCAACTGCTTGTAAGTGACACTCTCATTGGTGTTGGGATTGGTGAAGCCTTTAACATCGCCTGAGGGTTCATTGAAGGACTTGGACATTTGTTTACTGCAATAGCCACGCTGAATGGCCACATCGATGGGAACGCGGTGGCTGCTGACTGGATCAATGATCCCTCCTGTTGTAAACTGAGCTTCCAGGAGAGGAATAGCGTGCTCCCTCAGAACAAGCTCTTTCTTCATGGCTTGGAATAGAGAAATCTTATTGCCTGTGTACGGATCTTTATATCCAGTCACTGCCTTTTCAGCTGAGAGAAGTTTCTCGTGAAGCTCTGGGCCGACAACTCCATCCTTCACTGCATCATCCACAGTTAATTTCAGGTTTTTGACTGGATCAGTTATGAAACCAGTTCCAGCTTGGGCTTCAAGGAGTGCTAGCCCGGTGTTTTGCTGCAGAACATTCTTCTTCATTGCTTGATATATGCTTAACTTTTCATTTGAACCTGGCATTGTGATACCATCAATGCGATCTGTGCCCTGCAAGTACTTCCGGACCTTATCAGTTTCACTAACTTCTTTAGGTGTCTTTTTACCCTGTTGGATTTGGTCAAATGTGGCCTTATCAATGATGTTGGAGTCAAGCAGAGAGCTGGCTGTGACTGGTGCCCTAAGGCCTTCAAAACAGGGCTCTTTCTTGGTTTTGTCCTCTTTTTCCTCAACCATTGTTGTCACAATCGTTATCAACTTTTCAATAGTCACATACCCCATTCTGTACTGGCGAATCAGCTCTATTCTTTGCTCCTCCGTGATGTATTCAGAGTGAATAATCTCCCATATGGTGACTTTTCTTCCTCTGAAGGGGCCATACTCCAGTTCCATAGTTGTATGGTTCAAAGCCTCTTTTGTCTTTGCCTCTGTAATCTGTTTGTCCTCTTTTGGTTTTGCAGCCTTCTTTGAAAGAGGAAGCAATGGGAGTCCACTTTCTTTGTCTGTGATACATTTATTCATGAGCTGAGTATAAGTTGAATCCTCTTGTGAGTTGGGATCATAAAACACCTTTGTGTCATCTGTGTTTTTGTTCAAGGTCTTGCTGATTTCCTCATCAAAATATCCACGCTTGCAGGCAACTTCATGAGGGATACGATAGCTTTTGACAGGGTCAATAATTCCTCCTGTTGAGAGTTGTGCCTCTAGCAGACGAATGCCATGATCTTTCTTTATCAGGCCCTTGTTCATGGCTTCAAACAGAGACACCTTCTTTCCTGTATATGGATCTTTGTAGCCGCTGACGGCTCTCTCTGCTGACAGAAGTCGTTCATGTAGTTCTGGGCCTACAAGACCCGACTTTACAGCTTCATCAACAGGGACCCTTTCATTTTTGACAGGATCAATAATAAACCCAGTCGCTGCCTGAGCTTCAAGAAGGTTTACTGCAGTTTCTGGTGACAGCAGTTCTTTCTTCATGGCTTGATAGAGAGGCATTTTCTCCTTGGTTGGTTCATTCAAGACTCCAGCAATGCTTGGTGTTCCTTGAAGTGCCTTCTTCACAGGCTCCATCTCAGAGATCTCTTTCACTGTTATCTTGCCATTGCTCAGCTTGTTGAACAAGTCTTTGTTTATGATCTTTGACTCTAACAGTTCACTGGCAGAGACTGGAGCCCTCAAACCATAAAACACATTTTCATTTTCCTTCTCTTTGTCTTCCACAACAGTGATGACGATTTTGATGATCTTCTCGACTGTGATTTTGCCCGTCTTGTACTGGCGAATCAATTCTCTTCTTTGCTCTTCGGTGAAATATTCGGAGTTTATGACTTCCCAAATGGTGACAGTTTTGCCTTTGAACCTTCCAAAAGGCACAACAACGTTTGATGTGTTGAGCACTTCTTTAGTCTCCTGATCTGTGTATGTTCTTCCAGTCTGGGCAGCTTTCTCGTTTACTGGTAATATCAGCAGTCCTGTCTCTGCATCCTTGGTGCATTTGTCCAGCAACTGTTTGTAGGTGAGTTGCTCCTGAGTGCTGGGGTCAATGAATAATTTGCAGTCATCACTGGGTTCTGTGAGTTTCTTGTTCATGTCTACATCAAACTGACCCTGCTTGTATGCAGTCTGAAGTGGCACCCTGTGGCTGTTAATGGGGTCAACTATACCACCAGTTGCAAGCTGTACATCCAGGAATTTGGTGGCTTGCTCCTTTTCAATAAGTCCTTTCTTCATGGCCTCAAAGAGGGAGATTCTTGCTCCAGTATAGGGATCTTTGAAGCCAGTGGCTGCACGCTCTGCAGATAGCATCTTATCATGGAGCTCAGGGCCGATCAACTGATCTTTAACAGCCTCGTCTACAGAGAGGAGTTTATTTTTAACTGGATCTACGATGTACCCAGAGGCTGCTTGAGCTTCCAAAAGCATTGTTGCAGTGTTCGGAGTGATCTTCTTCTCTGTCATAGCCTGATAGACACTCATTTTCTCTTTGGATGGAGTCAAAACGCCTCCGACACAGCTCTGACCCTTCAGACATGACTTAATCTTATCAGTCTTTCCGAGCTCTTGCACAGTGACTTTGCCCTTTTTCAACTTGTCAAATTCCTTTTTGGTCAGGACGCCGATATCATGAAGCCTTTCAGCAGGAACTTTCTCTCTAATTCCATCAAACGCAAATGGTGACTCTGCATCTTTCTTCGCTCCGTCTGCTTCAACAGAGCCGTTGAAAACTTTCTTTGTTGTTCCCACCACTGTCATGGCAACTAACTGCTCCTCAGGAACTTTATCAGCCTGGACTTCAATTTCCTTCATTTTTCCTTCAAGACTCTGAAGTTTCTCTCTGAGCTTCTTGTTTTCCTCTCCCAGCAGTTTTTCTTGCTCAAGCCTTTTCTTTTCGAGCACTTCCATTTCTTTCTGCTTGTTTTTCATCTCCTCTTCAGCCCCCTTTTGTTTCTTTACAGCTTCGTCCATAACGGCCTGAAGTTTCTTCTTCTCCTCTTCCATAAGCTTCCGCTGACGTTCTTGTTCATCCTTAAGAGCTTTGGCCTTGTTCACTTCATCCTCAAACCGCTTCTCAAGCTTCTTTTTCTCATCTTCAACTGCCTTTTCTCTTTTTAACAGCAGCTCCTTTTCTGTGAGGAAGGATTGTTGAAGAATGGCCTTCTGTTGTTCAATTTGTTCTTGTTGGGCGTTTGCCATCTATTTGGAAAAAAAGAACATCAGTAAAATGTCAGTAAAATGTCAACAAAATATCAATCTTTGCACGTAACTTATTTAGAAAAAATGTTCAACAATTTAGAAAATATGCTTTCTGCCAAGAGCTTAGCTTGACATAAAGACTAAAAAAAGAGCTAGCCTGGTGCTGTCCAAAGGTAACAAAATCTGCTTGCTCTAAAGCAGCTGTTAGGCAGCAGGAATTGTCGATCACTGTTTGTAAACAGCATTGCCAGGGAAAGTGGAAGTAAAAGTCCACCCCGGACACACTTTTGTTCGCAAAATTAACTTAACTTAAAACTTTTTTTATTCAGCTCTGTGTCTCTGATTTTTTAAACTGCGGCTTGGATACTCTGGATATTGCTTATGGTCTGTCACCTGGTCGCTGTCTTTTTTTATAAAGTCCAAACCTCACCTGCCTGCTTCACTTAGAAACATCCCTTGTGGATGCATATGTGTATGTATATGAACTTGCTCTCTCTTTTATTTTACAATTTTAATTCTTATGGAGCCTCTTGTTAGCCAATCATTGGCATGTATTCTGGGAGAGTCCAGTGATTAGGCCTTTTTTAGGCAAAATATCACAAAGCATTAAAAAGCATACTCAGTATTGACCTTGCCTTGCAATTTCCACACTTTCTGCTTTTTTTGGATGTGCCAATTTTCAGGCAAATCGCTCTAATAAATATATGTTTGGTATTTTGGTTTCTGCTTGCAAAAAAGACCCCACAACGCAATGGTTACTGCCCTAAGAAGATAAATATAGTAAATGATATTTACGTCATGGAAAAGATTACTTTATCCATTCGCCTTCAGAAAAGTGCATTCATTGGGCTCTGGACCTAGTGGGTGAAATATGAAAGACCTTTACAGCCAGATTTTGTGGAGGTACTGGATAAATGACCCTATGATGTTGTTTTACTCTGACTGCTGTTCTATTTCTCTCAAGGCTGAAATATTTTACAGAGCTCTTAAATGTGCAATTGACGTATGTTCTGTACCATAAACTCATTGCAAGAAAATGAAGAAGAGTGTTACCCTAATTGTCCTTCAATGTCTTACTACTGAACATTTGAAGTCTGCAGTATTGAGTTTTGAATGACATTCATATAAATTGCTGGATGTTATTTTAAGTTTCTGCAATTTACATGAAATACTACATATGCTCTCACTAGTACTGTAATTAGTTTAATAGAACTATGTTATTTGAAAGGGTTGTTTAAATTGACTAACAGTGTTAATTCAAGCCAAAATACCTCTTTCGATTTTTTCTGCAGCTCCTCCGCCTCTTTTTTCAGTTTCTCCCTCTCTTTCTCGAGTTCAGAGATGGCTCCCTTCAAGTCATCTGCCTCTCTTGTGCTCTGCAGCCTCTGTGTCTCCAGCTTATGCACAATGGTTTCTGCAGTTTGTTTTTCTGTCTCTTCAAGACGCAGTTTTGCTTCATCTGCCTGCTTCTTGAATTTCTTAGCCTCCTTTTCGGCTTTTGACTGAGCGTCACTGAGCTCCTTCACCTTCAATTTCAGTTTCTCTGCTTCAGCTGAAACTTCGAGTTGCCTCTTGCGCTCAGCCTCTAATGATTTTTGGAAGTCCTCTGTCTCCTTATCAAGGCGCTGCTGGATCTGCTGTTTGTCCTCCAGTAGTTTTTTAGCCTTTTCCTGTGCCTGGTCTTTCTGTTTCTGGAGCTCCTCTGCCTCGGCTTTCAGTTTCGTAGCCTCTTGGATGGCCTGCATTTTCTCTTTTAGCATTTTCTCTGCAAGCGCCCTCTGTTCAGCCAAGTCGGACTCGGCCATCTGTCTCTGTCTGGCCGCTTCTTCAGCTTCCACACTCAGTCTGGCAGCTTCCTCCGCCAGGCTCTTCATTTTTCCTGCTTCCTCCGCAAGCAACTTCTTTGTGTTATCTTTGTCTTTCTGCATGAGGCGCCGGTTTTCTTCCTCAAACTTCATCTTAAGTTTCAGGAGCTCATCCATCTGGATCTTAACTTTGGACAGTTCATCCTCCACTTGTGCCTTTTGTTTGACGGCGTCATTTACTTCACCTTTAACTCTCTGAAGCTCCTCATCCAAAACAGCTTTCTGCTTATCGGTCTCATCCAGCCGCAGTTTAATCACTGTAAGTTCCTTCTCGACCTGCGACTTCTGCTTGAGTGCTTGTTCTGCCTCTTTTTTGTGCTTGGCCATCTCTGCATCGGCCTGCTTTTTCTGCTTCAGAGCTGCTGCCTCAGCTGCCGCTCGCTTGGAAGCCTCCTCCTCTGCTTCTTTCTTCAGTTTCTCTGCATCTTTTTGAGCTTTGGCCTGTTTTGCGGCTTCATCCTCTGCAGCTTTTTTCTGCTTTTCAGCCTCTGCAGCTTTTTGGCGGAGCAGGGCCGCCTCTTTCTCTGCTTTCTCTTTGGCTTTCTCAGCTGCTTGTGCAAGTTTCTTTGCGTTTTCAAGCTCTTCTTTCAGCTTCTCTTGAGCAATGCTGCCTTCTTTGTTCTTGCTGAGAACGTCTTGGGCTTTCTGCTCTGCAGAGCTGTATTTCTGCGCCGCCTCTTTGGCCAGAAGAGCCTGCTTCTCTGCTTCCTTCTCAGCCTTGTCTTTATGTTGATTTGCCTCAGCTGCTTTCTTTTTGAGACGTTCAACTTCCTCCTGAGCGGCTTTGCATTGTCGAGCCGCCTCTTCTTCTGCTGCTGTTATCCTCTTCACCTTCTCCTCAGACTCTTTCCTCTTCTTCTCTTCCTCTGCGGCGAGCTTTTTAAGTTTTTCAGCTTCTGCTTCGGCCTTGAGTTTGCTTTTCTGTGTCTCCTCTGCAATGTCCTTCAGCTTCTTTAACTCCACTTCCAAATCCGACTTGCCTTTTGATGCTTTCTCAAAGTTGATCCGAATGATGTGAATTTCTTCTTCGACCAGCTTCTTCTGCTTCAGAGTTTCTTCCACGATAGTTTTTTGTCTCTCCAACTCAGAATCAGATGCACTCTTCAGGTGTGTGATCTTCTCCTGTATGTCCTTTTTGTGCAGGGCAGCTTGATCCTCCAGCATCTTCCTCTGATAAGCTTCATCCTCGGCTTGTCTTTTCAGCCTTTCATTTTCTGCTTCTTTAGCCTTCAGAGCGATTTCAGCTTCAGTCTTCAGACGAGTTGCCTCATTGATGGCAGCCAGTTTTTCTTTAAGTATTTTCTCAGCTTCGGCTCTCTGCCGTGCTGCCTCTTCCTCTGCCGTCTGCCTCTGCTTCTTTGCCTCTTCGGCGACTGATCTAAGTCTTGCTGCTTCATCAGCGAGTTGTTTCATTTTCAGCGCTTCAGACTCAAGAAGCTGTTTGCTCTTTTCGGTGTTGGACAGCGTCTGCTTCTCCGCTTGGATCTTCATCTGCAAGAGAGCATCCATTTCACTTCTAACTTTAGCCAGCTCGTCCTCCAGTTGTTTTCTTTGTTTTTCGGCAGCATTCACCTCATTTTTTAGGCGCTGGAGCTCATTATCCAACAGCCCTCTCTGTTGTTCAGCGTGGTCAAAGTCAGCCTTTAGTCGTATACATTCCTGTTCTGCAGACAGTCTCTGCTGAGCTACTTGTTCTGAAATCTTCCTCTGTTTTTCCAGCTCTCTTTCTGCATTCTCCTTCTGTTTAAGAGCAGCTTCTTCAGCTTTAGCCCTTTTCTTGGCATCACGCTCTGCCTCAACCTTCTGCCTCTCTGCTTCCTCCTGAGCCTGGCTCTTCTTTTGAGCTTCCTCCTCTGCTTGTAGCCTCAGGCGGAGAGCCTCGTTGGCTTTCTGTCTCCATGTTTCCAACTCTCTCTCTGCTTGCTCCCTGGCTTTGTTAGCTTCCTCTTGTTGCTTCCGGAGTTTTTCGGCCTCCTCCTGCAGCTGAAGGACAGTGCCCTGCTCTTTCTTGAGAGACTCCTCCAGTTGTGTTGCCTTTTCGTTGAATGACTTGGAATGGGTTTGCAGCTGTGCGGCAGCACTCTTCACTGCCACCTCCTCTACCACCTTGATCTGTCTCAGTTTCTCCTCCTCGGCTTGTTTCATGCGCCTCTCCGCCTCCTCGGCTTGCATTTTGAATTTCTGCAGGTCATCCAGTGCTTTCTGCTTCTGCTTGGCAGCCTCTTTTTCTGCCTCGGATTTACGTTTCAGCTCATCTTCTGCATTCTTCTTTTTCTGCGTCTCTTCGGCCACCTGCTTGCGTAGCCTTTCTGCATCCTCCTGAGCAGCTTTTCTGAGCTTCTCAGCCTCGGCGGCCTTGTCTCGTAGCTGCTGTAGCTCGAACTCAGCTGTGCCCTTCTGTTTTATTGTAGTCTCTAACTGGAGTCTTATTATGTGAATCTCCTCCTCAATTCTGGTCCGACTGACGAGCGCCTCTTCCAGCTGCTGACTCTTGGACTTGATCTCCTGCTCGGACAGAGTCTTGAGATGCTGCAGCTCTTGCTGTATGTTTTGCTTCTGTTTCTCAGAGTCCACCGCAACGTCTTGCCTCTTGCTGGCTTCTTCTTTCATCTTCAGCTTCAGCTCCTGGGCTTCTTGTTCTGCTTTGGCCACAGATTTTGCATGAGCCTCAGCCAACTGTTTCTGTTTGTCTAACTCTGCTTGTATCTCCGCCATCCTCCTCCTCTCCTCTTCTTTTAGTTTTTCAGAAGCTTTCTGTATTAGTAGAAGCAAAGAGGGAATAAAAGTAATTGAAAAATGTTAGAGGGGTTAAACTAAAAATAAAACTTCAATAAGAAAGCTGTTAAAGAACATGTAGGTACATAAAAATGTAAATACATGAAACTATGTTGCAAGAAATTATCAAATAAAGTTCTTTAACGAGAGGAAAACACTGTATTGGGAAATGCTTGTCATGTTTATTTAATGTGGCACACAGAAGGACACTTTACTCCACAAAGGCACAGCACAACACTACACTTTGCTTTCATGCAGTCAAGGTATTTATATGATGTTTAATATATTCTGTAATAAAGACTGATTGTATTTTACATAATCAGCATTCTACATTATGGGCTTGTTACTTATACTAATTACATGTATGTAGTAGTGATGATTGTAAACTTAGTTTCAGTACTGTCAAGGTGTGTTGCTGCTATAAATATTTCATATTTGTGTTTCTCCAGGAACACTGTTGCATGGTTCAGTCACTTTTTGATATTTAAGGTTTATTGTGGTGTCTTCTCAATCTTCACATTCTCAAAATAAAGCAGATTTTTGTAAAATGTGTAAACTCATTGAGAAGAAATAGGGAGGAGGTAAATAATTAGCAGCATGCAAAAAAGTATGAAGCGCAGCTGGAAAAGTCAGAATTCAACCAGAATACCCCTCACTATGAAGAAAAGCAGAGTGATGCAGCAAACACAGCAGGATTTGATGTAATCAGCCCAGTCATGAGATAAAATGTTGGCAATGTTTGTTTCTGCAAACAACAGATACATTACATTTGTACGTTATTAGGAAGTGGATAAGTTAAAACAACACTGTAGTTAACGTGTGGATAAGGTTTAGGCACAAATGCCACTTAGGTTAGGAAAAGAGCATGTGTAAGTTGAAAATGCTTGCTTTTTGTAGCACTATCCCGGTTGGAAATGCAGAAATGTATAGTTAAAAAACAACTAGTTTTTTGCCACTATCCCCTATGGAAAAACAGCAACGGGTTGCTTAAAAATTCACATTTGGTGCCTGAAAATATGCTTGTAAAACAGCGACACATTGTTAAAAATTATCAGTGTTTGGTGCCTCAAAAGCTGTTTCCAGAACAGCTAGGGGTTTCTAAAACACAACTGGTTTTTTTTAAGAGTGTCACACAATCCACGCCATAAAACACACAAATAAACACATTTGAGGTTTGCAGAAAAACATACAATACCAACATTTTCTTATAAAGACTGGGTGGGAGGTAACACCAAATAAAAGGTAAACTTGGATTAAAATGTAAATGACAAGACGTAAATCCAAGATCAAGGTACACTTAACTTTGACTACAGGCAAACATCACGAGACGACTTCTACTCGTCAGTAAAAATGGGTGATGCATTGTGAAATTTGTACAGTTGACTGACACCTAAAAGGAAGGCCCAGAACTTTGGAAAACTCTCATATTGATCCATTTCAGTATATTTACATCAGCCTCCTATATTTATTTGCTATAGCAAATCAGCGTTGGGGAAAAAAAACAGTATTAGAGCTAAAATAGGTAATCAATGCATTAATTAGATGACTGACAGAAAAATTATTGTCAATTATTCTGATACTCAATTGTCATTTTAAAAGCAGAAATGATGAAAAAGTAAATTATCTGATTGCAGCTTCACAAATGAGATGATTTTCTCCCTTTTTGTTATATATCGTCATGAACTGAATATAATTACCAAAGACTGACCAATTAATATAAAATATTTCAAACAATAGTTAGCTGCACCCTTAAACACTATTAATAAAGATCCCAATTCATCCTTCAAAAGAGTAAGAGCTTTTATGTCACATTAATGCAGAAATAAAAATTTAAATAATTGACATTTACACTGGCAAAGCAAAACATTACAGGAGGCTGAAAGCAGTGATCAGAGACATTAGATATTCAAGAGATAATAGATATATATAGATATATGAAAAGTCTCCAAAAAAATCCTGAACCTTCCCTTCACTACAGACGAGGGTCTGACGTAGAGATGAATGACATGAGACTGAGAGGGTCTTTTTTTTTAAATACCTGGTGCTTTGGGGTTAATTCATCTCTTAAGCGTGTGATTATTATTCATCATGACAAAGCACTGGCGAGCAGGTCAAAAGAATCAAACACAATAGAAAGTTAGAAAAGAAGAAAAGGGGCAAAAAGTAAAAAAATAATAAATCTGAGACGGCAGGTAGCCAAACAGAAGCCTTTAAATCACAAGTGTGGGTGATTTCAGGAGGAAATAAAGCAGCAAATATTAAATTAAGCAGTTTGAAAGTGTGACTGAGGTCGGAGTCAGAGTCATTTGTGCGAGTATGTGACATGATTTGAGTAAACAAACAGTGTCGGGGAATGAGAGACATACTGTTGTGGGGATGTGATGTGCTGAAACAGTTTGCTTCACCACTGAACGCTCTCTTATCACTCTGAACAGTAATCATCTAGTTTTGAGTGCCAACATTTTGGTAAAATTTGATGACAAATTATTTCCCATACATCCATCAGTTAACAGGTGAGGGCAGTGTTGTTTGCGTTAAGACTTTGAAGCCTGAGCAAATTGGTTTGATTTCTCTCAATAACATGGGGAGAGCTTAAGAAGACATGGCCCAAAAATCTGCAAAGAAATTAGCAAAAAAGTTACAAGAAAATATAATTATCTGAAAATAAGCACACATAAAAAAAGTAAAAAAGAAAATGATCTTAAAAATGCTGAAAAATGTATTTGTTTTATTTTTTTGTAACATAATTTAAAATATTAAAATTATAATATTTTTAAATATAATTTTCTGATGATCCTCTCCCCTTTTCTAAAAAACTATTTTTAAGTAATTGTCACCTTTTACTAGTGTCTTGCAAAGTGTGGTACATTTCTCCCCAAGACGGTCGTTGCCTTTTAATCCCATGTTTTCCAAAGTCATCCAGACAATTTGCTCAGTTTTCAAACAGTCAAATACTACGGTCAAATAATGTGTCAGAACACAAGAAAACTGATGACAATCCAGGTTTTAAAGAGTTAATTGGATTTTTTGTCAGAAACCTGCTGCTGCGTGTTTTCAGAGTTGTTGTGTGTGTAATTACCTCTTCATCCTCCAGGCGGCGCTGCGTTTCTGTGATGAACTTGATGTACTGGCTGGTGAGAGTCATCAGCTCGCTGTAGCGTGTCCTCAGAGTCACATACTAAAAAGAATGCAGCGAATTTACTTAAAAACTGACATTTTCTATCAGTTTCTCTCACTCTCTTTTTCACATTTAGTCACCGGGATTATGTGTTGTGATAAAGTTAAAGACATTTTTATAATTGTAATAATAAGAGAGGTAGCAGACACAGGTAGCAGTATAGTAAACACATTTACTGCACTGACGGTTCTTTTGAGCAGAAGAGAGAAGATTATTTTGTCTCAGGTCTAAAGGTGCAGAGCTCCACTTCTGTGCCGCTGCCTGCATCTACACAGGACTGCAGACTGTACTAAAGAGTACTGTGAAAGTCAAGAGCGGTCACTCCGCTCCAAATTCTGAGGACCAAAATGTCCTAAGAGGTACACTTCAAAGCACCCTGACTAGCAAAAACAAAACCCGAATGGTCGACTTGAAGCAATCTCAGTGGACTGCTCTCCAACTTTAAAGGGGCAGCCCTTCTCAAAAGACCATTTTCAGGGTTTTCCATATATTAATATATTTTCTGTGCACGCACAATAACAGCATCTGCTGCCACATATAGATTGTTTTGTTTTGGAGCTGCTTCTCTCTTTTTCTTTCATGGCAGAGCGTATTCTGGGCACAGACGGAGCAGCAGTGAAGTGAAATTTAGCCATCGTGATTTTTATTACCGATTTTTTGTGTCTCACTCAAAAAATGGGAATTATTCCAATGCTTTAATACCTTTCATGAAGAGTTTAAAAAGAGGGATTCGGTAAACTTTTAAAAGGAAAAGAAATAGATGTTACCAATCATTTTGAGATTTTGCTATTCAACTTCAGAAAAAAACAATTAATAAAATCCAACTTCCGAAGTCTTTGCAGTTTTAAGACTTTGATTTAAGACAATATAGTATCAATTAAGGCCTTATTTTGAGATTAATGAATTCAGTATCCTTTTAGACTTATTAAGGATCAGCAGTAACCCTGATTCACACCTGAACTTAGAGCTGTCCACATCTGATGCGATCAGCCAGGACGCATATTCATTTTGTGTAAACAGGTTGAACTAAACCGAACTGGATGTACGCATGTCTTTGTTCTTCTCAGGTGATGTGCGGTAAACTTACCTCTTGAATGATGTTATCAGATGCACACTCAATCTTGGGTTTCTTTAAGGGAGATGCTATTGGATCCTGGAGGGCTTTGTAAGTCAAAATCTGGAGCTCATAATCCTAAAAAAAAAGAGAAAATAATCTTAAAACAAGCGAGGAAAAAACTATTTTGTGATAAAGATAAAAACATCACTGCATACCTTCACTGAATCGATGTAAGCTTTTGCATTTTTCTGGCAACCTTCAATCTTGTCCTTGTTTTTCTCGATTTCATCCAGGAGTTTCTGTAAATGTAAATGAAAACAGACAGTATTTCACAATTTAATGTATTTTTTTTCCACAAAGGGAAACTCCACATCTTTTTCTGATACTATCATTACTATGACAGCCAGTAGGTAATTAAAATCAGCTGAGACAGACAGTTTCCTTGAGAGATCATTGCACTCGTACTAAATCTGCACCATCACTGTGGCCACCAGAGGGCAGAGTGACTTCTCTTCACCCCACACAGCTCCTCTCCTGTTACCTTCTCCTCTGCCAGTTGCTCCTTGAGAGCCTTGCTGTCACCGATGGGCACGGCTTGAATCTGCTCCTGCCTCTGCCTCGCCTCTCCGAGCCAACGGATGAGCCACTCATAACTTCCCTTGTAGGATTTCATGTTGCGTCCGAGCAGGTCAAGCTCGCGCTCCCTCAGGTCGATCTGGGCGAACACGGCCTGCCAGCGCTCCAGGAGGCTGCTGACCAGCAGTCGGTAGTGCTCCAGCTCGGCGTCGCGCTCGCTGTGGATCTTTGCCATCTTGTCGTTGATGGCCGTCGCCCTCTTCAGCTCGTCCTGCAGGTGGTCGAACACCACCTGGTCAGCCTCTGCTTCGGCGCGCATCGACTGTCAGACAAAAGCCGTAATTTTCACAACAATACAACATTCTGAAATACCTTCAGAGCTTTCAGTTGAACTTAAGATTTTGTGTTATTATTAGTAGCTAATGAGTACAGTAATTGATATTTGGAACCAATATGCATTCACAATAAAAATGAAAATCTTTCTGGCAATTTTTTTGAATTTTGAGTACAACAAACTCCAACACAAAACTCTGTTTAAATGTCTTTAGCAAATGTTGAATCAAAAGTTTGCAACACCTTTTTTATAAAGTCAAGTGAAAATTTAAACAAAAAATGAATAAATAAAAATAGCTCCCTGAGGTTTTATAAAATTAAAGTTCCTCCTATGTTGACACTTTTTTTGCACTTTTTAATTAATTAATTTTATTGGTAAAATAAAACACTAATACAGATAATCAGAAAAATGCCAAATATTGGCCCAAAAAATCAGCCAGGCTGATAATCTGTTGAATTTACCTTCAGCTGATTACGTTGCTCCTCCACCTCCTTCTCCTCAGATGGCACTTTGCTCACATCACGCAAACGAGTCTCATAACTCTTCAGTGTGTCTTCTGCGTCTTTAGTGTTTCTGATCACGACATCGATGGTTTTCAGCCTGAAATCAAGACAGTTACACTTTATAAAAAAGCACAATAACAGCTTGTAATTGTTTAGGGAGTACTTGGAGAGTAACAAAGTCTCACTTGTCCAGGTACACGGAGGAGAGGCCGTAGACGTGGTCCATCTTCCTCAGCGTGACGTCCAGTTCAGAGCGCAGCATCGGGGCGGAGCTGGACTGCTGAGGAGACGCCAGGACCTCCTCCGTCTTCTCACTGATGGAGTTCAAGTCTTTCTTTAAGCCCTCCAGCTCAGATTGGACTTTCTGTCAGGAAAAAAAGGAAGATATGTATGGAAGAGATAGAGGTTGTTAACATTTACACACATCTAAGTATTTTGATTGATGACTCCCTTAAATTTAAACCTCGTGTGTTGTACCTGGTGAAAAAGCTGAACCTAAAACTGGGTTTTAATTTTCAAAACGAGTTTTATTTTCATGTAAAAAAGCATCTCGTTGCTTCAGCTTTTTTACCTGTGTTGGACTACGGTGATCTTCTGTACATGCACGCCTCTGCTCAGTGTCTCCATATGGTTAATACAGCTTACTATGCATCCTCAAGGTTCATTACAAATTGTAAAACTTGTAAACTTGTAAAAAATTAGTAACTAATTTAACCTTTTATATCTTATCTTTTTTTTTCTCTTTTATTGTAAATCTGTATTCTTTATTATGTTTTTGCATTTTATTACATTGTAAAGCAATTTTAATTGCACTGTTGTATGAAATGAGCTATACAAATAAAGCTGCCTTCCCTTATATATAAAACTGCTCCCACACTAACGATGTGTTTTTATCATGCAGAAAAGTACTGGACAGTATTCATTAGATTCTCAGGAGCTCTTTATGCTTCCTGTCCAAAATATCAGGACAGACATTGGGAAAAGGGCTTTTTAGTTTTCTGCACCATCAGCCTGGAATTTGTTGCAGAATGACTTGAACTTGAGGAGCTGGTGTTGTTACATGTTTCCAAATCTAATATGAAAGCTGATTCTATAGGATGTCGATGTTTTTAGCCGGCCTGGTTGTACAACTGACTCCCAAAAAGCTTTCTTTTGACTCATGGATATTTCTCTTTAAATGTAAATTTTCACTGCTGACTGTTTCAGCTGAAACAGAGATTCTTAATCTCAATGGGACCAACCTGGTTAAATAAAGGTTTTTTATTAATTAAAAATAATAGTAATTAATGAACTTATATTGTAGCCTATAATATGCATGCATTACCATTAGTTTTAGCTAGTGGGATAAGTAACTGCTCAGCTAACAAACACTCTTGCAGGTTAGAAGGAACATTTTGTTTACTTCAGGTAATTCAGTTTCCTTCCCGACTTCCTGTTAATGTTTTGAATCTCTATTTTTCATTCTGATGTGGTTACCATTTGCTCTGCAGTCTTCATGGCGCAGGCTTTGAGTGGCTCCTTGTCCACAGGCTGGCGGAGGCGCGTTACCGTTCGGTTCTCGCAGCCCTCCAGCCTCAGACGGAGGTCCTTGATCTTCGTCAGGTAAGTCCTGCACATAGACTCGTCTTGCTCTCCTAGTAGGAATGAAAAAAAAAGTGTATTATTAGTTTGCAGAGAACAGAAACTCTGAATACATAAGATCGTTGTTTCTCCAATTCAGAGTTTGCATGAGTGTAAAAGGCTGTATAAAAAACAATTAAAACATACAGAATTAATTACATGATCTTTACATGATCTTTTACCTTAGTAAACTACAGAGGCTTTAGTACAGATACGATCTATGATTTGTGAATGTATTTATGTCACATTGTGCACATTAAATAAACATCTTCATGCTTGATTTGCTCCATGTTGATCATCCATCAGGTTGGTTAATTTATCAGTTAATTGATTAAATCATTCAGTGATACATAATACATACATATACATAAATCAGCTGCAGTTAAACCCATGCACAGAGACAGTATGCAACGATGAGTGAAGTTAGGAGGGATACCAAAATCAGTGGGGATGATGAGTTAATTGAATAAAATGAAACATGACAACAGCCCTCGAAACACACAATCACAAACACACACAAACACACACAGTCCTTTTCAGCCAATCACAAGCTCGTACTGCACATCTGTTACTGTAACTGAAGCACCTTACCTGCTCTGGGTGGCACATAGCCTGTAATGTGAATCCAACAGTCAACTTACACACAGATGGCCATGACTGAATTTCAAAACAAAAGTCTGAGAAACGATTCAATGATAGAACTGTCCAAATCATAAAACTAAATAAATGTTTTAAATAAATATGAGGTTCTTTCTGGGCATGTCTGGATGATGAAGGAACCCGCAGTGGTTCAGAAATGTGACAGTCACACAGCACACACCTTGCTCTGCGGAGGTGACCATGGTGTTGTAGTGCTGGTTGGCTGTGTTGTAGCTGGACTCGACCTGCATCCGGTCCTCGGCCCCGAACATCTGGGAGTCCTGACTGTCTCTTAGGAAGTCCTGGTAGTGCAGCTCCAGGTTTCTCTGTGCCAGGTGGTACTCCTCCACCCGCAGGGTCTTAAACTACAAGGGTAGAGATAAAAGGGGGGCAAGGAAGATGCATATTGAGTGTTATAAAAATGCTAAATTGTGTCTTAAAGTATTTTATTCTTTTGCAGTGAGCACGAGCAGAGTTCAAGTGTACAGGTTTGCATCTGACATCAATTAATTAAGGTTAGGGGGAGAATTTATTTTATTTTTTTCAAATATTTATTGCAACATAAAACATAGCTCTTTGGTGATGTTAATGCAAGAGGCATTCAGTAGATGATTATTATTATTATGATATTTTTTTAAGTAACCTATTATTTTGAGCTTTTACAGTGTAACGCCAGAAAAAAAGATGAATAAAAATGCCATATCTAAGCATTTTTAAGAAATTTGAAAGACTGATTTAAGAATTTTAATGCCATTTTTTTATATATATTTTTTATAGTATTTAATGCCTTTTAAGACTTTTTAAGGATCCAATAAATCAATGAAGCCTGCTGCAGCAACGACAAAAGGTTACAATTTCAAACTCAAGGAAAACATTTATTAATCAGTGCACTCACATGAGAATGTAGCACTAACAGAGTGGTAAACATATTTGTATTAATGAACAAAATCAGCTGATAGAGGTGTGTACAAACAGCATGTTGCATGAAGCAAACCTCCTACATGCAACAAACGGCGCTGTCCATGGTTCTGAAACAAGTTTGTTACTCTCTGAATGAGATGAATATCAAAATAATATATGATATATATAATATTATAAATTAGTTTACTGAATAAATAATATAAACCAAATAATGTCAAAACAGACTTTATCCACTACTATTGCTGATTTGAAGTCAGTTTTCATACTTTCTATGTACACATAAATCTAATTAGATGTAATAAATTTGCTTCCACATAATGCTTAAATAATGATAAAAATACAAATAATAATACTTTTTATTTATAATGCATTTTAAATTAGGAACAAATCCCAAAGTGCTACAAGGTGTAAGCAACCAGCGGTTAGAGAGAGGTTACCTAAAAGTCATAGGTTCAGATACGCTGCAGATATTAATGCAGCAACTAAAAATGACCACACATACTGGAACAAAAAATATATAATAATTAGTGGACCATGCTAATTTACTCATTCAATTTCTCAGGGTTTAACAAAAATGTTGATTTTGATGCTGAATATTTAAACATAAAATGAGTCATATTTGGTCACACTTTACATTCAGTGTTAATAATCAATCTGTCAGTGTTCGTTTTTCTCTAACTCAGTGTGTCCTCTGTTGTTACCATGGTGACGTTCCAGGTCTTGATGATGTGGACGTCTCTCATCAGGTACTGCCAGGACAGCAAACTCTTCAGGTCCACAAACATCGTCTGCCACATCGACTGCAGCCTCTGGAGGTTCCCGTCCAGCCTGAGCGAGGTTAAGACGAGATCAGCACTTAATGACAAACTCTGCGCGAGTGAATTCAGATTTCAAGTAATCGAAGACACCCTGTGGCGATTCTTAGCTCACCCCGCAACGCCGTTCACAGCGTCCTTATTGGTGGGTGGAACCAGGAAGCAGACAGACGGTACAGTCGCCTCGCTGCCTTGATTGTTCAGCACCCTCCACTTGTACGGCTGTGAGTTGTTCAACAGAGCGCACTCGTCTCCTCTGTGGACTGTGATCTGGAGGATGAACACAGATTTATGAATCTTCTACAGTATATTCCTGTAATTTACTAAGAATATATTTTACTTTATTAAAAGTCTGTTTTAAGCATGTCGCAAACCGGATAAGTCCAAAAATATATAACAGAATAAATGAGTTTAGAATAATAATTTCATGCAGATAAGACGTCCACCTCCATCTGTTTGAAGTCGCAGACGGCCTGGATGGGCTGTTTGCCCTTTATGGCGGTGGCAGGGTTACGTGGTTTCAGCTGGATGATGGTCTTGGCCCTTCGCTTCAGGCCTTCCAGGTGAGTTTTGAACTCAGTCAGCTGCTCTTTCTCATCCTGTGAAGAACACAAAAAAATATGCTTTATGGTGTTTCATGCACAAATATTATCATTAAGCTTCACTTAAAAAAGAATTTAGCAGGAAGACTTACAGGAATTGCAGAATTTCCCAGTAAACAGAGCAAATTCTACTCCTGCACAGTAAAACATGTACCGTAAGGATACAACATAACGGTGAATAAACCCACCGCTGCGTCCTGCAGAAGATCTTCCAGCCGTGTGACGGTGACGGAGCGGTCGCAGGTGTACTTCCTCTTCATGTGGTCCTGCATCTTCTTCATCCTCTCCTCCGCATCCTTCACGTCAGAGAAAAACTAGATGTGGAAGAAAGTGGAAGAAATTAAGTTGCAGCGTTTAAAACTTGCAACAGCATGACAAAAAAAGGGGGGGGGGCAGATTTGTTGATGTATCAGTGAGCAAAGAAGAATACAAACTGGTGCTTTTGTAAAATTAACTCTTTGAGGACATTAACCCTTTGAAACCTGGAGCGAAATCACATTTCTTGTGCTGCTTTCAGATGCCTTTTAAAAGTATTCAAACCTTTGAACCCTGAACAAATAGGTATGATTTCTTTCAAAAACATGAGAAAAAAGGAATGAGCAACTTACATAGTTTTTTTTTTTAAAGCTAGGGAAAAAAAAATATGGAAAAGATCAAATTTAGTGAAAAACAAAATTTAGAATAACCAGAAATACATGTTTAATATTTTATTCTTTTTCTGTTTTTTCTGGTCATATATGTACATATTTTTAAAACTGTCTTACTTTTTCATTTTATATCATTTTTTAAAGAATTTCTTTTTACTACTTTTCAGGTAATTTTCTTGTACTTAATTTATTTATATCTGGTTCTGGAGGAGTCATTTCTTCTTTTGTTGCTCATTGCTTTCTTCCCATGTTTTTGAGAGAAATGATGGCAATTTGTTCATGGTTTCAAAGGGTTAACTTTAACTGGGCACTGACAGATTTTAAGTAATGAAGTCTTGTGGTGTAAGTTAGTAAACATACCTGGTAGTAGGCAGTGTTTTCTTTCAGGTGGGTTTCGATGCAGCAGCACAGCTGGAGGATCCAGCTCCACTGAGTCTGCAGAGCTGCAGTGAAGGCCTAAGGAGGGAGAGGAGTGATGACGAAGGAAAAGTGATGAAGAGGACAAACACTCTGAGAACCAGACAAATCTGTGAGCTCGTGCTTTATTTGCTCTGGAAGATGCATCTGGTTTCTCTCCTATTTAAACATATTTTCAGCCAATCTGGCTCCCTTTGAGCCAATTTCAACCATTTATCTAATGTGGAGCAGGTTTGATACGATGGCTGGCAGCTTGCAGAGTCAAAATACATAATGATGTAAATCCTGGCTCATGTACCCGTAAACCTATCTCAGTAATGAGGAGCGCTGCTGAGGCATTTTCGAAAAAATACCAAGCTGAAGACACTTGTTCACAGACATATTGACTACATCTACATGCACAGTAATAGCCCACTATTATTCCTAATATGACAATATATTACATGCAGTTTATCACAACGTGCAATTGGTGTAAAAAAAAAAGTGGTTTTTTTTGCTTTATTTATCTTGAACATACCTTGCTTTGATATCCCCACTGTGGGACTATTAAAAGATTATTTTAGTAGTATTTGTAAATGTAAATGGAATTATTAGTTGAATATTCTACTATACTTCACAGGATTATTGTCTTTTTTGTAAAAAGAGCAAAAACTGGAATATTTTGTAGATATAAACATACTCCCTGATGCTAAACCAGCACAGCTCATCGCTGCATACTGTCATATGTTCCTATTTGTCTCACCACTGCATCATATGTTTCATGAAAATGAACTGACAGATTTCAGACTGATTCGCATTTGCAAATTGGTTCGACAACACCAGGCTATTTAAAAAATCTAACACTGATATGGCGTTTATAGACTGTATTAGTCGAGTCTTTCCCCATCTTAAAACATTCGTACCTCTACAGTCTTCCTGGCTGGATGTCCGTCCCTCAGCAGTTTGTCTCCTGTGGCCTGGACCACATTCATCTTCTTCTCCCTGAGCTCCAAATCTCTCATCAAGCCCTGCTCAGAAACCACAACAACAATCACATCACTATCATTAAAACCAGAAAGCACCCTGGATGAACCATATTACAACATCGCGCTGAAACTCTACCGAGTAGTTGTCTTTCTTGGCTGCCATGTTGGTGTTTCGTTCACTCCAGTCGTAGTTGACCTCCTCTTCCTCTTTCTCGTTCAGCCACATCAGCTCTTTGGTGGCTGCGATGACGAAGGCGTGGAGTTGGTCCAGGTAATGCAGACGGGCCTTAGAGGCGTTCTGCAAAACAGAACAAATGTTATTATGCCTTTTAGGGACTGAAAATGTTTCAGAGGAAACTGGAGGGGAACAGAAGGCTAAAAATCGACTGTTGACTGTTTTAACTTTGCTGATCCTTCGTGAGGTTACAGCAGCTCAGTCTCTACTTTGTGCTTAAGTCAAAAAATAAATGTCTTCATCCACGATTTCTGCAGGTTTGTGTTTTTTATTTAAGTGTCTTTTTGTAACTTACCAGGAGCTTGCCGTACTGCAGCTCCAGTTTTCCCAGATACTCGCGATAGGCAGCTTTACTGGCAGGTGAGATCTGACTCTGAGGCAGAAAAACACAAACATTACAAACAAGTCAGTCAAGAAAAGAATCAGTGACAATAAATAAAAAAAAACGCTGTTTTGTCTGATCGAAATCACTTTATTCTAATAAACATTTGCTTTATTTAACCAGGTTAATCTGTTAAGTCAAATGTAAACACAATAACTGTTATTAAACAAACCAACCAAAAAAACACTAAAGGGGGAAGATTAAAGGGCCAGTTCACTCCAAAATGTAAAAATACATGTTTTTCCTCTTAGGTAGTGCTATTTATCATCTAAATTGTTTCGGTGTGAGTTGCTAAGTGTTGGACAAATAGATGTCTGCCTTCTCTCAAATAAATTAGAACAGATGACGCTCAGCTTGTGGTGCTCAAAGTGCTAAAAAATAAATAAAATAAAATTTTCAAAATAAAACTTTTCAGAACGAAAATAGTTCCAACATCAAACTGCTCAAAACAGGGTCTGTGGATTATCGTGAGTAATCGTGTCAAGATTTCTGGTGAGAAACATTATTGTATGTTTTTGTGTCTTTTGGCACTTTTAACACCACAGGCTGAGTGCCATTTAGTTTGATTATATTGGAGAGAAGGCAGACATCTCTGCGGCCGACAACGCACACAAAAACAATCCTGACTGATAAATAGCTCTACAGGTAAGAGGAAAAATATGTATTTTTGATTTTAGGGCAACCTTAAAGGGAAGGAGGGAAAAAATAATATAAATAGAAAAAGAGGGAAAAACACAGTAGTAAATGTTTTTAAATGAATGTGAAACATACTGGTGGTGACCTCATGCTACACCCAATATCTCAATTTTCTTTCCCATCTCTCAAATATTCCCTCATGCTTCATGTCAGATGTTTGTACCTCATCGGCCTTCGCCCTCTCGATCTTGGAGCGGAACTCCTCCACAGACTGATGCAGGCCGCGGTGGCTGCCCAGCTGGGACTCCACAGTGGGCAGGTCGGAGCCCCACTCCCCGTCATCCACCCGGCGCTGGTTCTCCTCCACCCAGCCCAGCAGATCTTGGATGTAGCGCATGGTGACCTCATCCAGCTCGGGCCGCACCCTCATGGGGGCCTGCTGCAGGACCTGGGCGGTGTGGATCTGAGTCATGGGGATCTGTGTGGCGGTCACACCGGACTTGAGACGCAGGTTGTACTCGCTGCGGAGATTTACCAGCCTCTCGTGGAGACGGTAGACTCTGGAGCCAGAACACAGATCATCAGTTAGCACTGACATGATTAGCCGATTAAAGGAAAACTTCACCTGCCGCACTCATTTTTGTATCAGTTACTCAACTCATGTCACATTGAATTCATTAAGAAAAGTTTGGTTTCTCACACGCCTCTACAGTGAACAAAGAATCCAAAAACATTTCAATAAATTGAAGTAAATGGGGTCCGTGTTTAAAAACAGCAAAACTATACCAACGAATTTGTTTAAAACTCACACAACCTGTGCATTACAAATTAAGTCTCATTTATCCAGTCGAATGCTTACTATGACTTCAATTTATCTACAATTTCCTGTTTTTGGATTCTTCACTCATTCACAAATTCGATACAACACATGATGAGTATGTGATATACAAGTGAAGTATACTCTAAATTGGTTAGTCGGTTGACAGAAAATAAATACATAATATTTTATAATTATATATAATAATTATAATAATATTAAATAATTTACTTATTTAAATCATCAAGAAAAAAGTGCCAAATTTTTACTAACTCCAGCTTCTGAAATATGTGAATTTTTTCATTTTCCCTGTTTTATATAATTAAAAATGATTGTCTTTGGGTTTTAATCTGTTGTTTCCACAAATTTCACTATTTTTATATTTATTAAAGAAATGATTTATTAATTTAATAAAAGAGATTAGTAAAACAATTGATAAGAAAATGATCATTAGTTGCAGCATAAATGTCAAAAGTTAGTTTAATTTTTGCACCTGCGATACATCTGCTCAGCTTGAAGGTGGCGTCCATCTTTGAGCAGCTGAACGTCATTGAAGAGGAAGCGGATCATTCCTTCTGCTTTCTCAAGATCTGCCTCCATCTCCGCTGAGTGCTGAGCCGGTTTCCCCGAGCTCAGCATCCTCACGTCCTGCAGCACAGAGACGGAGACGTTACGGCATGTGGCTTTAATGATTTTTGGTAAAATAATATCGTTTTGGCCCGTCACGAATGTTTGCGTCTCACCGTCTGCAGCAGAGTCTCGACCTGGTTGAGCTGCTCCTCACACACCCCCGACTCCATCTGGACCTTACTGACGATCCTCTGAAGTCGCTCCAGCCTGCAGGGGGAGAGGGTGGAGGTCAAAGGTCAAGAAGCACTTAAGACAAGGGAAACTCCTGGACATTCAAGTGCTAGATTTGTGTTGTCTGATGTCATTAACTGAAGTTAAAGTAAAACTTAACAGCTACACTGACAAGTTAATGAAAGAAGATGGATGAAAGAAAATTGAGCACTCACTCTGTCCTCTTGCGGACTAAATAGTTAAAATCGTATCCCTGATGCATGAAAGCCATG